>NC_056734.1:1008803704-1009160723 GCF_019279795.1 Protopterus annectens | reverse complement strand
TCATGCTTGCTACATGAGAGGTGCTTGTTGAGAACCCATCAGTGGGTTCATTTTTATGTTTGTTTCTTCTTTGAAGAACCTTACTGAAGCACAAGTCAACAGGTTTGATGTAGAGTTTCCGTCAGACTCTAATTCGTCAAGGGGATCTCCCAGCACCATCCACACTGGATATTCTGAAAACAGCTCCATCATCCCCTCTCTTGGTATCTCATATTCCAGTCTGTCTGTCGAATCTGATTCCTGTGGGTCCGAGCCTCCCAAAAGCTGTCTTGCCTACAACCACATTGGAATAGGATCATAGGAAGTTACTAGGCTGTTGGCCCTGAGTCACTTGCAAGCCTAGCCATAAATTTAGCCCATGTTCCCGTAAGTCAGCATCCGATGCCACTGTCCAGCGGGGCCATAGGTGGAATCCCAGGGATGTATTTTTTGTTCCCCATAGAGTTTTCCATGTTGCGCTTAAAAAAGGTTAATGAGGTATTCTGCTTCATGTCGAGAAGGGAGTCTATTTCACAAAGGAGGGGGGTAGCGTCTCTGGGATACAAATCTTTCATGCCAAGAAGTCATATTGATGTCCTAGACCAGGTTGAGGTCACACTTGTGGGTTACTCCAGTGGAGCTTGACTTGTGGATATGCAGGAGTCTCATCAAGGTGGGGTCTGAGATTTCTTTGTATGCCAGACAGACGTTACCTCTGAGGAGTCCGTAGGAGACTGAGTAAAGGGACAGGGTCTTTAGCCCGTCTGTGTATGGTAGATGATTGACCCCCTATATTCTTTTGGTGTGTAGCCTCTGTTGTCTTTCCAGCTGCTGCAAATGCTGTGTGAGGTACATGCCGAAATGGGCATTGTACTCTATAATGGGTCTTTATAAGTGAAAAATAGAGGGATATTGTGACCACCTTGTCCTTGGATGGGATACGCTAACTAATGAGGTGGACTATGTAGAATGCTTTCCATACAGTGGAAGCGTTATGGTGGTCAAAAGTCATTATGCTATCAACCTGGGTGCCCAAGTCCCTCACCACTGATTTGCATGGTTAGGACCTTGTTACTAATGTAATAATTTGTGGGGACGTAACTCTGCCCAAAGGGGATGATGATGAATTTTTTGGCATTCAGTTTGAGGCCATGTTTCAGGCACCATTCATTTGTTTGGGTAAGACCCTCTTTGTGGATGTACACATTAGTAGGGGAATTGATGACAGAACCCATCTTGCAGTCTTCTGTAAACTTGGTCAGCCATAGCCCACTGCTTTTGGCCTACACCTCAGAAAAGTATATCCCAAACAGCAGAAGCCCCAATACTGATCCCTGGGGTACACCTCTCGTTATGGGTCTACTGCTTGAGGTGGCTTACCCTGTTTTGAGGCAGTTTGATACCCATATGGTTATATATGGATTGATGCCTATACCCGGCTGGAGAATAGTATAGAAGGCTTTGTCCAGACTAAGGTAGGCGGGGTGCACAGTCTTCCCGTCATCCATGGCTTTGACTGTGTCATAGAAGTTGACCAGATTTAACGGGTATGACCTCCTCTTGATGAAACCAAACTGTTCGGGATAGAGTGTTTTGGAGGTTGACAATGTGTGGTATTCCTGATTCCATGCAGCTGTATAAATGCTCGTATAGCATTTTGGTGTAGGGTTGGAAGTATGTGACAGTTCCAGTGGAGGGGAAGGAGGCTGTGAAGCTGTTTATACTTTTCTCCAAAGCTGATTACAACCTCTTGAAGGAGATTTTTGTTTGATCCTAGCTTGGGGGGTGGGGGTGGGGGGGGATTTCGAAAGTGACCACTTTGTTGTAAGATCTTACCAGGGATGATGACACTAGGGATGCTGCAGTGGTTACTCATGTTGGTAATACCAAGTCCAAGATAATTTCATCTCTTGTCGGGGTGTCAACCAACTGGTCCAAGGCATTTGCATTGACTAAATCAAGGAATCTCTGGGCATTTGTGTTTTGGCATTAGTATTTCTTCCATTCTGTGGTTGGATAGCTAAGGTCGTCCAGGATTAGGGTAAAGAGTTGAATCTTGATGGATTCGAAGAGGTCCAGATAGGTGGAGTGACCATCTTGAGTCAAAGTCCGTGGCCTGTAGCTAAGTATGATTTGAATAGGGTTCTTGTGAGTTGTTAACTGCGCCTGGATTGTCTCCTGTGTGTCATACTGTTTGACCAGCCTGGAGATGTGTATGCTGCCCACAGTTTGGGGTCAGAATGTATGGTAGGATGAGTAACCTGGTATGGTTGGGGTGCTCTCCGCAGGTTTGAGCCAGGTTTCTGTGACTGCATAAATGTCAGCATCTTCCAGGGTTAATAATGCTTGCAGTGAGTGCAGTTTCTTATCTAGACTCTTAGCGTTTAGCTGCATGACTTTTTAAATTTATGTTTTGATGAGATTTTCATGTTGGTAGTTTTGACCTCATGGCATTGCCTGAGAAAGGCACTGTGGGGGAGCCAAGAGCCTTTGCTAGGAGCCTAAGGGTGACCGATGCAGGCCATCCCTGGCAAAGCATTGTGGTTTTGTCAGTCATTTCATCCCAGACTGTCAGGTACTGGACCCCCTTGGAATTACACCAGAAACTAAGCCAGTTTTTAAAGTCCGTCATTTTCTGTTTGTATTGAGGCATCATTCTAGGTGACAGAATGCTGCTTAACGCTGGGAATATACCTGCCTGGGGCACACATTGAGCGAGCTCGATCATGTCTGTCTTCGTATAGTGCAGGAAGGTACATCTCAAGGTATTCTCTCCAACATGATGGACTATGACAGAGTCATAACAGTATCTATTGAAAGACTGGAGTGCATGGGTGATATGGTGGATTCTGGCACCTGACAAAACAACTAACCATGACTTTCTCCTTATCCAGCCTGGTGAGGGGCACATCTGTGCACCTTGCAGTGGAGTCTCCTATAGGTTCATAGGTTGGTACAAGGCTATCGGCCCTAGCCATAACAATTCCCTGGATATTTCTTCCCACAATATTTACTTCCCTGGACCCCTGTCTAGCAGCGCGACTGACGTGATCCCCGGAGTGAATTTCCTATCTCTCATCCAGTCGTCAAGGTTCCTTTTGAAGAGGGCCAAGGAGGCGCTCTGCTTGACATGTATGGGCAGTCTATTCCAGAGTATGGGAAGTCTCTGGGTCAGGACCCTATCCCTCCAGCATGTTTTGCTCATTGTGATGACAAGGTTTAGATCCCCGGAGCGTGTGGCTCTGAGGGATTGGGATTTCTTTAAGTGGAGCATGTCCAAAAGCTCAGGGTTTGACATGCCTTGTATTTTAAGCAGAGATCACCTCTGAGTAGACGATGTCACAGAGTATAGCTGGAGTTTTTTTTTAGAAGACCAAAAAACAAGTGCCAACTTCCAAATTCACTAAACGAAAAACGCAGTAGGAAAAAAACACTTTAATGCAAACAGCAGAGCTTTCGGATACAATCCTTCATCAATACTAAAATACAATGGTTCTTACTCTTTATATATAGGTCCAAACAGGTCATATGACCGACAGCCAAAAGATCATATGACCTAAATATTTGAATACATCAATATAAAACAAATATAGAATGTATAAAAAAATATAAAATATATAAAAAACATATGTGAAACATATAGAACATACTAAATGCAGGTATGTATATCAATGACATATGTATAGTTAAAAGCTGAAGAATATATTTATATATATTTTTATTATTATTAAATTTGCATATCATAATCTAGACCTACTAAGCTTAACCAAAACTGGTTTAAGGCTAACCATACTATTTAGGCCAGGTACAGAATCACTGGCCAATCTCAAAATCCACCCATATTCTTTCATTTCCAAATTATTATTTACATCCCCACCTCTGGGGGAGGGCTGAACACAATCTATAGCCCTAAACTTAAAGGAATGTTGCTGTCCACACTCCAATATATCTCTCTATAGGGCATTCCTATCTATACATCTCCTAATTTCAGATTTGTGTTCTGTAATCCTTTCCTTAGCGTACGTGTAGTTTTGCCTACGTAGAAAGACTCGCAGGCTACACAAGTAGCCAGGTATACCACGTGCGTTGTTACACAGGTTGCTGTTACGTTAAACCTAAACATCATCCTATTTACCGGATGTTCAAATGTACCTGTCTCATCATCAATAATGTCCTCGCAACACGAACAATTGTAACATTTACGTGTGCCAGGACTACCAAAAAGGGGTGTATTGTTACTAGTAGGAAAGTCTTTATAGCACAATGAGCTCTTAAGAGTTCTCATATTTCTATAGACAAAAAAAGGTCTATTACCTAATATTACTTTCAACTCATTAGAGGCCATTAAAATTAACCAATTCTTAGATACAATTTGTTTAATAGGAGTTCTCATACTAAAAGAGGTCACATACCGGATTACTGTTTTATATAAACTGGATGAAGTGTTATCCCCCACGTCTGAAGTATTTGTAAGAAAAACTGGCCCCAACACCGTCTTTCTATCCTCTAACACTTTCCTTTTCTCATCAAGCAATAACATCTTATCATATCCACTAAAAGCAAAATCTGCTAGCATGTCATTCAACTGTTTATCAAAGCACTGGTCATCAGTGTTGAATCTACTCAGTCTACATAACTGAGACCTTACAGTGCTTCTAAAAATATGTGGTGCATGCATGCTACTAGCATGTGTATACCTTCCTGCACAAACATCTTTCCTGTATAAATTGGTCTGTATGAGGCCTCCTTCAAGTGTCAGGTTAATATCCAAAAAAGTAATGTCAGTTTCTGAATAACACATTTTAAATTTTAAAAAAGAAGATGCTGAATTTAGATAGGTCATAAATTCATTCAAGTCTACCAATGTGCCTTCCCAAAGCAAGAAACAATCATCCACAAAGCGCTGAAAAAACTTAATATTGTGTCTATATGGGTTAATATCACTAAACATGTATTTCCTTTCCCACTGGTAAAGTACCAGATTGGCATACGTATTGGCTACGGAAGTACCAGTAGCCACACCCGTAAGCTGAAGGTACATAGAATCATCAAAGAGAAAAACATTATTTTTCAATATGACATCCATAAGGCTACATATGTTTTCAATTTTACCAAAATTTGGATTGGGACATGATGCCAAAAATTCCCTTAGTAAGTCAATACCAGCATCGATCGGAATGACCGTAAACAATGATACAATGTCCAATGTAACCAAATAGTACCTCTTGACGGCCAAGTCTACTTTTCCTACACTATACCAGACCTTTAGCTTTTGGAGAAAATCAATAGTGTCCCATAAGATAGAATCACATTCAATAAGGAATGGTTGGAGCTGTCCATGCAAATAAATGGATATGGGCTCAGTCACCCAACCAGCACCTGAGACAATAGGTCTCATAGGTGGATCAGTCATAGACTTGTGAATTTTGGGGATGCCATAAAGTTGTGGAGTGACAGGGCAAGGAACAGTCAAGTAATTAAATAAATCTATATCTATATCACCATGCAGTTGCAGCTCATAAATGACCATGTTCACATACGCAATGCATTTTTTTACATCCATACAGGTAATACATTTAAATGCAGCATCATCTAAAAGTGAAAGGGACATGGCTGAAATGTATTTAGCCCTCTCCATAAGCACCACTACTCCCCCCTTATCAGCTTGTTTTATTATAATATTTGAGCTAGATTGTAATTCCTTAAACGCTTTAAATTCTTCAAATGTCAAGTTAAAACGTTTTTTACTATTCCTAGCAGTACCGTTATACAAACTTCTAATTTGAAGCTCACATAAATCGTGAAATGCCTTAACCACTGGTACATTAACCGGAATAAAAGTACTTAAACGTTTGCAGCTTCCCTCTATTGTTGAGGTATTACCAAACAGAAGCTTTAAATTCAACAGTCTAGTAAATTTCTTCAAGTCTGTCAACGCTGAAACTAAGTCATCCCCACATGAGGGTATAAAGTTTAGTCCTTTGGAAAGGACTGAATAATGAGCTTCCTGCAATTCAAAGTCAGATAAATTTAACGTACCTCTGTAGATTTTCGGCTGACCTTGCCCACACCTAAAGGGCTGTCTAACTTTCTTTTATTAGGCGCTCCAACACATGAAGTAGGTGAATCCCTCCGATTCGTAGAACGCTCCTTAATAATCTCGGGTTGTTCTAACAGGAACCGTTTGTTGGAAAAATTGTCATTTGTTGCATATGTTGCATTTTCTTGCTTGCCACGTTGAAGACGCCATCACTAGTAACAGTTACTTGCTTCCCTTCTGAGGAGGCGCGAGGTTCTCCTACCAACGTAGGAGGCGTCGTACGGACTAAACCATCTGCTCCTAGAGACAGGGGATTAGAATTCTTAGGTTCTCTACTTCCTTGATTTATTTTGGCGGTAGTGTCACGTATATCATCAAGAGTATCCAGTGCACGACCAGTATGGTACTTGTTAGCTATGTTACTATTTTTATTATATTGAATATGGCTTTCTCTTGGCCAAGAGAAGATATTACCTTTAGTAAAGTCATTAATATCGGCAATAAGCTTTTGCTTCTTAGTGGCTTCCATCCTTGTGTCAAATGCCTGCATTCTCTCCACCATATGCTGGTAACCTTCTGACAAACTCAGAAAAGCAGGCATTGTCACTAAATCATTCTCAAGTATTACGATTTCTTTTTTAAGTTCTTCCTCAATGGCCAGGAAATGCTCATTCATAAGGCACATATAATCTATGCCCAACTTGATGTTTAGTTGCTGCCATTTTTTAAGCAGCTCTGGATATGTGTTCCCATATGAGGGCATTTTAAGAATTCTAAGCCCTCTGGGAACAATTCCTCTGTCAATATACGCAAGAAAACTAAAGCGCTGCCACTGCAAGCGCTTAAAAGTGTTGGCTTTTCTTTCCAGCAATTGTAAAGATTTGTTGAACTCTAAAATAACATCTTGAGCAGGTGTAGAACTGTCCGTAGGTATATTACTGACTTCTTCAGCAACAGTTGGCAAGGGGTTAGTCTCCGTATTAATAAGAGACTTAATAGAAACCATTGAGTTTGCCATATTTGGGCTAAATAGGCTGCCAAATGGACCTTACTGGTGGAGAATCCTCTGAAATAGCAGGAAACAGATAACCAAAAAACAAGTGCCAACTTCCAAATTCACTAAACGAAAAACTCAGTAGGAAAAAACCACTTTAATGCAAACAACAGAGCTTTCGGATACAATCCTTCATCAATACTAAAATACAATGGTTCTTACTCTTTATACACTTCATCCAGTTTATATAAAACCGTAATCAGGTATGTGACCTCTTTTAGTATGAGAACTCTCCTCCTATTAAACAAATTGTATCTAAGAATTGGTTGATTTTAATGGCCTCTAATGAGTTGAAAGTAATATTAGGTAATAGACCTTTTTTTGCCTATAGAAATATGAGAACTCTTAAGAGCTCATTGTGCTATAAAGACTTTCCTACTAGTAACAATACACCCCTTTTTGGTAGTCCTGGCACACGTAAATGTTACAATTGTTCGTGTTGCGAGGACATTATTGATGATGAGACAGATGAGACAGGTACATTTGAACATCCGGTAAATAGGATGATGTTTAGGTTTAACGTAACGGCAACCTGTGTAACAACGCACGTGGTATACCTGGCTACTTGTGTAGCCTGCGAGTCTTTCTACATAGGCAAAACTACACGTAAGCTTAAGGAAAGTATTACAGAACACAAATCTGAAATTAGGAGATGTATAGATAGGAATGCCCTATATAAACATATATTGGAGTGTGGACAGCAACATTCCTTTAAGTTTAGGGCTATAGATTGTGTTCAGCCCTCCCCCAGAGGTGGGGATGTAAATAATAATTTGGAAATGAAAGAATATGGGTGGATTTTGAGATTGGCCAGTGATTCTGTACCTGGCCTAAATAGTATGGTTAGCCTTAAACCAGTTTTGGTTAAGCTTAGTAGGTCTAGATTATGATATGCAAATTTAATAGTAATAAAAATATGTATATAAATATATTCTTCAGCTTTTAACTATACATATGTCATTGATATACATACCTGCATTTAGTATGTTCTATATGTTTCACATATGTTTTTTATATATTTTTTATATATTTTATATTTTTTTATACATTCTATATTTGTTTTATATTGATGTATTCAAATATTTAGGTCATATGATCTTTTGGCTGTCGGTCATATGACCTGTTTGGACCTATATATAAAGAGTAAGAACCATTGTATTTTAGTATTGATGAAGGATTGTATCCGAAAGCTCTGCTGTTTGCATTAAAGTGTTTTTTTCCTACTGAGTTTTTCGGGTTTTTTAGATGGTCAGCATAGGGCATCTGCTTTAGGCCTGTGATTCTTTTAGTGAGGTATTTCTGCGGCCTTTCCAGTTGTTGCAGATGTCTTGTGAGGTACGTACCAAATGGGGCATTGTACTCTATGATGGATCTAATGAGGTATGAGTACAGTGGGACAATGACCTCCTTTTTTCTGGATGAAAAGCCCTTAGTGATGAGATGTGCCACATAGAAGGATTTCCTGACTGTTGTGGTGATGTGGTTATCGAAGGTGAGACCACTGTCCACCTGTGTCCCTAAGTCTCTCATTACACTTTCTGTGTTTAGTGTACTGCCACCTATGTGGTAATTCATGGGTACATGTTTTTTCTCAAAGGGGATAACTATACATTTCTTGTCATTAAGCTTGAGCCCATGGCTCTGTCACCAAGCATGTGTTTCTGTAAGGCCCTTTTTGTAGAATATCCACATCATTTGGGGATTCAGTAATGGCTCCCAGTTTGTAGTCATCTGCAAACTTTGTTAGCCAGAGTCCCTTAGTGTTGGCCTGTATTTCAGACAAGTAGATGCCAAACAAGTTCGGTCCCAGGACTGAACTCTGAGATACTCTACTTGTCACTTGTCTGGAGCTGGATTTGGAGTCTGCCCAGCTTAGTAAGTTTATCTATGATTCCAGAGTGGGGGATGGTGTCGAAGGCCTGACTGATATGTTGGGTTTATGTTTAGGCCTTAGTGACTGAGGCACAGGTGTATGGTACTATGTGTGGTGTGGTGGGTATTGGAGTTCACGTGTGTTTTTGTCTCTGAGATCTCTCTTGCCTGGGTATGTTTTTGTTGAGTACCTCCGCATATGCGGGGGGGTGTTGTGTAGGTGTGGGTGGTGTTTATAGGTTCACAGGTAAGTACTAGGCTATCTGCCCAAGGGCATCTGTAAGCCTAGCCAGAATGTGTTGGCTTTCGCTGCCCCCTTAGATTAGCTCCCTGTGCTTCTGTCCAGCAGAGCCACTGCAGTGATCACCAGGTTAAATTTTCTGTTTCCCATCCACTCATCAAGATTTCTTTTGGAGTGTTAGTGAAGGGCTCTGCCTAACATAGATTGGAATCCTGTTCCTAAACATGGGGAGTTTCTGAGACAGGAATCTATCCCTCTAGCACGTCCTATTTATTGTTGTGGTGAGGTTTAGATCCCTAGAGCGTGTGGCTCTCTGGGATTTTTTTTTTTTTTTAGGTGGAGCATGTCCATCAATTCTGGGTTGGACATGGCCTTGTATGTCGGGCAGAGATCACCTCTGAGTTAAGCGGTATGCAACAGAGTACAGGTGGAGTTTCTTCAGTTGGGCTGCATAGGGCATCTGTTTGAGGCCAGTAATCCTCTTGGTGAGGTACTTCTGGGTCTTTCCAGCTGTTGCAGGTGTCTTGTAAGGTACATCCCAAATGGGGCATTGTACCCTATGATGGGTCTGATGAGTGATGAGTAGAGGGGCACAATAACCTCTTTTGTTCTAGATGCGAGCCCTTTTGTGATTAGGTGGGCCACATAGAAGGATTTTCTAACCACCTTGGCAATATGATTATCAAAGGAGAGATTACTATCTACTTACAGCGTGTGCTGCGTTTACATGGGTCCTTGGAGCCTGTATATGGCTTTTGTATATCCCTAAATAGCGCACTACACTGCTGCTTACTCTTCTACCCTGAAACCAACCTTGTACTGTATTTGTGCGAGACTAATATTTTAAGTGAATGCTCAACACACTATTTTACTACTGCAGTGCTTTGTATTAGCTCTTGCTGAATTGTTTAACATGACTAAGTTGTACTGTAGTTAAGTATGTCAAATCTTCAATTGCCATGTTTTAACTGCTGTAATACTAAGAGTGTAAAACTACAGTCTGAAATATCTCCCAAGGTCTAATTACTATTTTTTTAAACTGCTACAATACTACGCGCATAAAACTTAGCTCTAATATCTTTACACTGGTGTTAATAATATTGCTTCTTGTGAATTGATGAACCCATCTGCATAAGGTTCTGGTTTTTATTTTGTTTTAGAACTGTAACTTACTAGAAATGTATCAATTTCTGCTGATTGTGTAATGCATGAGGAAGCTCATCTTGCTTTATGATAATCTACTTTTTCTCATCAATTCCTTCTCTCTCTTGCCTCCTCAAGTTACCGGCCCATCTTGTGTATCCTGCACTAAAGTATAGGAACCTAAAGGACCTTCCATTTACCGGAGGCTCACCTTGCTGAATAAGCTACCCTTCAATCCCTCTCTAAAGGACACCAGCAGAGTATGTTTGTGGACTAATTTCTTGCCAGAAAGTCTTTCTACTGTGGTTCCTCTACTACATAGGTTAGAAAAAGCCCTGAGCTAGGACAGCCAGCAGCCCCCCCTCTGCTTCACCTTAGACACTGTCTTCCCATCCTCTTTTTTAAACTAAAAGGAAATTTACTCCTGTCTTGCCAGCCTCCCTTGTAGAACTCAAACTCCCTCTCTTACCTAGCCTGCAGTTTATCAGACCTGCCCACTAGGGGTGACCTTACCTCAGCTATTTCTCTCTTGCCTGTCTCCTAGCCTCAGACATTCACAATAATTAGTCTCCTGCTGTCCCTTTCCTTGTAACTAGTATTCCAACTTTACCCTCTACTCCTTCTGTCCTTACCCACCCTTTCTATGTTTATTTCTCTCTATCCTTTTTACTTACCTGGCTTTTTAAACTCACCTTTGGAGTCAGTCTTGCTGATTGTTTCCTGATTACTGCTTCTGGATTTGTCTTTAACCCGCTCCGTTCGCCCTGCGGGCTCACTCTGCTCCCTTCCCTACCCCCAATTCCCACCCACCCCAAGTGCCCTACTCTTATAGTACCTTAACCACACCTCGTCCTTCTCCAATTATACCTAGACAAGGATAACCACACCTCTTCCTTTCCCACTTATCCCAAAACACTTTGCACTCTTCTGTCTCTCTGACCCAACTTCTCCATACACATCCTTCTCCATACACATCCTTCTACCATACCTTAACCTTCTCACTCCTCTATCCTCACTCTTTATTACTTACAGACTTTACCTATATACATCCAATAACTGTTGTACAATGTATAAACCACCAACTACACTTTGTCATACTTTTACTCACACCACTACTACTATTCTCTTTTACCCTATCATATTTACTCACCACCTATGAATATGAATATCCCCTACATCCTAAACTTCACTACCCTAACAAGGAAACTAATGCTCTATTGCTACCGCTGCTTCTTAGCCATGCTAATATAACATCTTCACCCAACTACCTATTCGCAAAGTATCACAGAATAACACATTACAAATGTAACATTCTCAATTCCAGAAAAAATCCATTTTTATACAACAAAGTCAATAACCCTAGCTATATAAGACTACTACTCTCATTAAAAGATGGAGATATCCATCCTAACCCAGGTCCAAATAAAACCTCTCCCACTCTCCCCAACCAAAATTACTACCCTATTAATTCCAGTAATAAATTATCTAACTCCCTCAAACTAGCCCATCTCAATATACGTAGCATAAACAACAAAGTATCCCAGCTCCAAGCCCTAGTAGAACTATATGCCTTTGATATCCTCTGTCTTACCGAAACTTGGCTAAAATCTGCTACCAAAGACAACGAAATCCTTCCACCTGGATATAACATACTAAGACTTGACCGAGCAGCTAAGAAGGGTGGAGGAGTAGCTATTCTATTTAAATCAGGCCTACAGCTATCCACCTATAACTGTCAGTTACCGCTAGATACTAATGCTGAAATTCTCATCGCCAAACTTCATATTAACAATGCTAAATCTATCAATGTCATCTGTATGTATCTTCCTCCTGGCAATAACATTGCCACTATGGAACATATTTTTTGTTGGCTATCCAGTACTTACCCCAAGAAACCATAATCCTGGGAGATAAAAACATTGACTGGAATTGCTACTGTAGCAGCCTCCCTACAACCCATATTAACCTATAGGCTTTTCAAAAACCATTACATACCCCACAAGGACCAGTAAAGTTAGCCAAAAATCAAGTATATTAGACTAGATTCTTATCAATAATCACCCCAATAACTATGACTCAGGAACCCTCCCTGATAATATAAGTGACCACTCACTCACCTGTATTATTGGGCACAAAACCTTCACTCCCAACTCAACATCTGTTAAAAATATCAGAACCAAAAAGAACTTTAACTCTGAGCTCTTTGAAAAAGAACCAAGAACTTGTAATTGGTCTCCTTTAAAACATCTCCCTTTAGAAGAAGCCATCAATTACTTCAACTCTAACTTCCTAGCCATTCTTAACCAACATGCACCAACCAGATCTATTAGTTAAAACCAAGTCTGCCCCATGGCTTTCTAAATTAACTAAACACAAAATGCACCTTAGAAATAAATATTGGGCAAAATGGAGAATGACTAAAAACCCAGCCGACCACCTAACCTTTATGACACTAAGAAAGCTATACTCTCAGATAAACAAAATTACTACCTACAATTCCAACAACCACATCAAAACAACCCTCATAAATTCTGGACTAGCATTAACCAATTTACTCCATCCAGGTAAATCGTCGACTCCTAACCCTCAAAATACTGACCATAATAACCCCATCAGTACAGCCAACATATTTAATACCTATTTTACTAATACAATCCAAACTCTAGCTTCGCAGCTATCACCCAATATCTTTAATCTCCCTTCCTATAACTCTACCCCACCTCCTCCTTTTCATTTGCAACCCATCCCAACTTTATATATTCTGACCCTATTACAAAAACTTAAACCATGCTCTCCTTCAGCAGACCAACTACCTGCCGACTTTCTACGACCATCAGCCAAAGCTATCGCTTATCCCATTTCTATTCTGATCAATAGGACTCTCACTGAAGGTCAAATACCCAGCCTATGGAAAGTATCTCATATCATACCTCTTCATAAAGGCAGACAATCCAATGAACTCTCTAATTACCCTCCTATTGCCCTTCTTTCACCTCTGGCAAAGATCATGAAGAAATGCGTCCATAAGCAACTACTTGAACACTTAACCCAAAATAACTTGCTTTCCAGCTGTCAGCATGGTTTTAGACCCTCACATAGCACTACCACTGCCCTCCTGTCCTTTACAGATTGTATAAATAAAAACTGCAACCTTGATTACCTTTCTTCTGCACTCTTCATTGACCTGTCTAAAGCTTTTGACATGGTCAATCACCAGATTCTCATCAACCTACTCAAATCCCTCTCTTTAGATGCACCTTCCATAACATGGTTCCAGTCCTACCTCGATAAAGGACAACAAGCAGTAATCTGGGATAAGACACTTTCTACCCTTCAACCAGTTACCATAGGTGTCCATACTAGGGCCTCTCTTTTCAATTTTCATTAATGACGACTCCACGCTTTTATGTTCAGCCAAATCCAAATCTGATCTTCTCTCTCTTACCCAGAACACATTTAACATAGCTGAACAGTGGTTTACACAGTGTTGCCTTCTTTTGAACCCTAATAAAACTAAACTCCTCCTCTTTACTCCAACTCATAATTCCTCTCCATTGGATTTCTCAATTACATCCACCAATGGTACCATTTATATCACCAGACCCAACCACCAAACTTCTGGGCATTATCATAGATAACATGAATTTTGACACCCATATCAATAATACAATAAAAACTGTCAACAAAAAACTAGGCTTACTATATAGGATTAGACCTTTCCTCTCCCCCACTGCTAGAACAACTATAGCGCACACTCATCTAATCTCTACTCTCCTCTATGCATCACCAATTTTTACTTACTAACCTTTCAAAAAAGAACCTTGGCAAACTGGAAACTTCCTATAACAATATTGCTAGGTTTGCTACAGGTAACTCCTACAGAACCCACCATTGCATAAATATAAAACAGCTTGGATGGCTGGAACTACAAAACGTGATTAAACTTCACCAACTAACCATTGCCCATAAAACCCTTTATAAACCGTCCTCTACTTCTGTTCTATCCACCCTCATCACACCATATATAAATCTGAAATCCCTACGTTCCTCTCACAAAAACCTTGTACATACCTCTAAACCCAATAACAAGGCTGGAGAATCTCTTTTTTTCTAATGCTATTGGAAAAACTTGGAATCTTCTCCCCAGTGATCTTTCCTCTCTCCCCTCTCCCTCACTTTTCAAAAACAAACAAACTTTACCTAACAACACACTGGCTGTGCCCATGTTCTAAACCAGACTAGGTATCTAGCCAACAGATTTACCTAAGTTTCTGCCATTATTGACTACACATGTACTATTTTATATTCTTAACTTATAAATACCACCTTGTATACTACTCAAGAACAAAGACATTTTCTTTTCTAGTAAACAAAGTTCTTTACTATTACACAAAGTTTCTCTCTCTAGCCATACTATCCTCTCTCTCTAAATTCTCTTTACAGAAGATTTTCTTTCTTCTGTACTCTAGTTGCATATTTTACATAATTACTCTTTCATCACTTGTCCTTCTTTACTGTATAATTACCTGCATTTCACACTGTTTTGTTATAATATTCTAGCACTAAAGCTCTTTGCTTTGTCCTCTCTGATTTTTGCATTATAACCTGCTAGAAGCATAGTACATAATGTATGCTGCTACATAGTTATCTTATTACATTTTATCCTTCCAAGGTTTTATTTTGTAATTTGCAATGTATATCTTAATATGTCTTATTCTTCTTCTAGTCCTATGTTAAAATGATTTTTTAAGTTTTTCACTTGGTTTATCTTGGAGCTTTTCTCCCCGGGCCTCTACTGAAAATGGACACATATCCAGCCTAGACTAGCCTGGTCAACAAATGTAAAATAAAATAAATAAATACTTGGGTCCCCAGATCCCTTATTACATTTTCTGTATTTAGGGGACTACCACATATGTGGTAGTTCGCGGGTACGTTGTTTTTTCCAAAGGGGATGACTATGCACTTTTTGGCCTTTAGCTTAAAGCCATGATTTTGACACCAGGTGTCCGTCTCTCTGAGACCCGTCTGGAGGATGTCTGTATCAGCCAGAGAGTCAGTTATGGCCCCCACTTTGCAGTTGTCTGTGAACTTGGTCAGCCGTAGTCCTCTTGTGCTTGCCTGTACCTCTGAGAAGTATGTACCGAACAGGAGGGGTCCCAGGACTGATCCCTGGAGGCGCCACTTGTAACCGGTTTAGAGTCGGACCTAGCGCCTGCAACTCTCACTGTGTGGGTTCTGTCCATGAACCAACTGGCAACCCATCTAGTGACTTAGGGTTTTATGTTCAGGCTGGTGAGCTTTTCTGTAATAACAGAATGTGGAATGGTGTTGAAAGCCTTTGTGAGGTCTAGGTAGGCTGTGTGGACCTCCTTTCCCTCATCTAAAGCCTTGGTAACTGTCCTTATCGTGGTAGACTTCTTTGAGAGGCATGATCTGCCCTTTAACAAAGCCAAACTGGGTAGGGTCCAATGTTTGGAGGTTCCCAATGTCTCTGTTAATGAGTTCCATGATGATGTGCTCCATAGCCTTGCAGACCAAGCTAGTCAGGCTTATAGGGTGATAGTTCCTGGGGTCCGTTGTGGCTCCACCTTTGCGGAGTGGGATAACTGTTGCTGTGCGCCACTCTATGGGTACGTAGCCTGTAGAGAGGCTGAGTTTGAACAGTGTGTTTAGGTGAGGGGTTAATTCATTTTGGAGTTTGTGTAAGGCACAGCCTGGGACATCGTCCGGTCCCATTGAAGCTGTGTTTTTGGCTTTGGATAAGGCTGTTGTAACCTGTGTGTCAGTGATTGCTGGGGCTTTCCATTCTTTTGGTATGGTTGTGGGCCCTTTAGGGGGTGAGAGTGGGTGAAGTTTGCACTAAACCTGTCTTCCAGAATATTGGCAATATCAGTCGATTCAGTGTATTTTGTGCCATTCTGCACTAACTCAGAGCAGATCTGAGAGTTTCCACTTAGGTTCTTGACATAGCTAAAGAATGCTTTGTGGTCAACTTTGGAGTCCTTGGCAATTTTTCTTTCGAAGCTAGCCTTGGATGATTTTATGAGGGATCGTAGTTTCTTGCTGATACTGATCAGGGATGTCTTTCCTTCTTAGGATTTTACTCTCTTCTGTACTAGTTTCCTCCTATTGTAGTGTTTCCTCCTCCTATTGCATAGCTTGTTTATGGCAGGGGTCCACCAGACTGGTTTCATTTTCTTGGAGGAGTGAGTCTTGGTTTTGCTTGGGATAGCACGATCCATGCATTCTTGCAGGTGCTCATAGAGTGCATTTGTATGGGATTCAGCAGCTGGGACAGCGTTGTCATTTAGTATGGGGGCTGTGAACCCTTCTAACTCGGTCTTAAGTAACGTGAAGTTTGCTTTTGAAAAGTTTTTCACGGTGGTTTCCTTGATTGGGGGTGGGGGCGGAATATGGATATCCAGAGTGATTAGTCTATGGTCTGATCTAACCAGCAAGGGATTGGCCTCCAGTGTAGAACACTGGTCGCCCATGTTGGTGATGACCAGGTCCAATATGTTGTCACCTCTGGTGGGGATGTTGACCAGATGATCCAGGGCGTTCGAGTTTATAAATTCTAGGAAGCGTTGGGCAAGGGAGTTAGTACTTGAGCAGTTCTCCCAGTTAATGTTTGGGTAATTTAAATCACCCAATATTAGGACATTTGGTAGGACCTTCATATTTTCCAGTGCGTCTCCAGAAACACTGAGTGGGGGTCCTGGGTCATGGTGGGTGATCTGTAGCAAACTACAATTTGAATTGCAGTTTTGCCCATTGTTAGTTGCACATGGATGATCTCTGAGGGATTGTGCTGCGCCACTAACCTGGACGTGTGGGTATTCTTGATGAAAATGTATACACCAATGCCTTTTGTGTTTCGGTCTGGGTTCTGTGGCCCAATAGTTTGGTATGAGTTGTAGCCTGGTAGTGCTGGGGTGTTCTCTGGAGCCTTAAATAAGGTTTCTGTTACTGCACAGATATCGATGTTCTCCATACTGAGGAGTGCCTCGAGTGCATGCATTTTGAGGTTTAGACTTCTGGCGTTGAGTAGTATTACCCTTAGTTTTTGGTTACTTGTGCTATTTACAGTGGTGGGTTTGTCTTGAACCTTGCCTAAAAAAGGCACTATGAGGGCGGCAAATGCCTTGGCCAGTATTTGAAAGCCTAAGGGTGACCGGTGCAAGCCATCTGTTGCGAACCAACGTGGCTTGTCTAGCATCTCATCACAGGCGGACAGATACTAGATCCCCTTTGAATGACGCCAGAAACTTAGCCAGTTGTTGAAATTGATCATTTCTTTTGTGCTGTGGCATCATTTTTGGTGAGGGCAGGATGCTACTCAGGGTCAGGGTCATACCGGCCTGGGCTACGTGATCAGAGAGCTCTTCCATGTAGTCTAGGGAGGTATGTCTCTGGTCATTCACACCAACATGGACAATGACAGAGTCGTGTTTGTACTTCTGGTGCGACCTGAGTGCTTGTGTTATGTGGCGGAGTCTGGCGCCCGACAGACAGCTAACTGTAACCTTCTCTTTGTCCAACCTAGTTAGTGGGACATCAGTGTGCCTGACTATAGAGTTGCCTATTACTAGTGTGTTGGGTATGTTATTTTACCTTAAGGGCTGTGATTGTGTGGCACACACTGATTTATGTGAAGTATGTGTTTCATGGTTTGTGAGGTGTGGTGTTTGTGTTGACAGCCTTCTCGGTGCCAGATTTACTGGCTTGTGGGGGAGAGCAATGACTCTAGGTTCTTGCTGAAATTGCATCTCTCACAAATTGTGTTCCTAGGTGGTAGTAGTGGATTGTTGTCTGTGTACATGAGGCAGTTGCTACATTGTTTCAGGATGCACATATCAACCAGACTGGCAGGAGAAAAAAAGAGAGCTAAGAGGGTAAAAGGTGGAAGGTCTAAGAGTAGTATTACTATGTGATCATACTAAGGAAAAATTTGTAGCTGGAATACCTCAAAAAGGGTTAAAAACCGTGGAGCTACAGCTCTGGGTACAGCAAACCTGCATTTAGATCATACTACTCAATTTAAGGTTAGGAACACAGTAAAAGAAAGAATCACAAATTAATCACTTACAGACAAAAAAACAGAACTCACAGTATGAAAAAATGCAGTTAAACAATAACGAAATGGAGTAAGTAGCAATGAGATATAGTTAATCAGTAAATTGCTTTAAAACAGTGCAAATGTGATATATTAGCTCAGAATCACAACAGTAATAACAGCTCAAATAAAGCAGTAATTCAGTAGAATACTGTCATGAATTTAATAAGGCTACCGACAAGCAGTAATAAATGCGGGAAAGGAAATGCAGTTGAACTCCTAAGCACAAGCAGCAAAATGAAGTAGGAAGAGGCACAATTTTTTTGTGTTTAGTAGAAAGTGAGGAGATGGAAGATAATTCAAGGTTGAGAAGCTAAAGGAGTGGGTCTTCACAACCTATCTCACTGTACACAGTCGAATGAGCCTATGTAATGGGACTGGGGTTTTTTCCAATATCAGATTTATACTAGAGGCGGGCAACTCAAAGCCACCAAGCTTTAATACCAAAACAGCAGCTGGGCGAGTGAGTGGGATACACAAGATCAGAACAGAGGTAAGGTTTGAATTCAAATTTGTAAGTCTAAAAAGCAGTTGCACAGTTTAATTGGGTATGCAGCAAATGTTTAGTTAGTCAGAAGTGTAGAAAACAGTTGAAAGTAAGCACTTATCTTTTTCAGTCTCACAATCCCGCAATGGCAGAAGGCCTAACTCACTGCAACTTTGTGCAAACAAGTACAAAGTGGTTTAAACACTGGCTATTAACTGTCTTGACTCAGATGCTTTTGAATCAGGATGAAACTGTGCCAAGACTCAAGGTGTGGAGTCTACACCAAAACTTTTGGAGCAGTCTCTTCCTATAGGCAGTGTGGCTCTGTTGTTGACTTTGGATCCTGGGTGGGCTGGGGAAGGCTCTTCCTACATCTTGTTCTGGGAGTAGGGAAGTGTATTTGGCCTCGGTCTCCACCTCTGCATTCAAGGCTTTCAAAAGGGTTCTTTCCAGGCCAAGAGAAGAGTTGCTTTCTAAAGTTCAGCTCCATCCCAACCCCTTTTGGGCATTGATTCTGACTCTACATTTCCAGATTGACTGGGAGGGACTGTCAGCTTCATTCACTCTGGGAGACATGCCATACAAGCTCCCAGTTTCATTCTGACCAGTTACTAAAAGTCCTGTTGTAGCTGGGTCCAAGAAAGTAGACTGGTAAGAGAAGACATTTAGATTCCTTCCTGCAAGCAATCACAGAAGTCATGGACTTGAATGATGGAGATGGATCGCCAAGATGCCCTCTAGAGGAAGTCTCCGATGACATTTTGGAATTGATGAAACAATGGGGAGGCTTTTGGATCTGGCTGTTCTACCTCCTGGGTGGTACCACCTGCTGATGTACTTGTGTAAATGTGGTAGCTCAGTGAGTTTGGAAGGATCTTGATACATCAGAGCCAGTTCCCAAGAAGCCACATAGCATCTCAGTCATACCAAAAAGAGAGAGCACACTGGAGCAAGGGTCGCCTGATAGATACCATGGTTGTCGCGCAGACACTGAGAAGGAACTCTGAAGAGAGTACATCTGTCCATCTTCCTAACAGGGAATCAAGTGCTGGACAGATTTGGATATGTGCATTAGTGGCTTTCACACTCGGCGCTGAACTACCTAGCCCACGTGACACATTTCCTGGCAGGCCTGACTAAGTCTCTTTCAGATAATCTACAGTCAGGCATCCAAAAAACAGGAGTCCCAGTTGTCTACCTTACGGTCAATGTCCAACATATCCATATATCTGCTTTCTAATCCAGCTGATGGTACATCGAGAGCAGCAGGAACCAGTATAGCCATCTGCCAGCATACCTAGATGTGATTGTGTGAATTTGAAGAAGGCTTCAAGACGTCCTTCTTTAATGCCACCTTTGATGGTTTGAGACACTTTGGACCAAAGGTTAAGGAAACTCACCACAAGCAAGCAAGATGCTAAGACCCTTTCTGCCATTCTGCCCTTCAGATTACCTGTTTTAGGAATCTGTTAAGAGGATGTGATTCAGAAAAATCTCTCAAGGGTTCAAACTAGGATGCTACTGCAGACCGCCTTTCCTGAGGCAGAGTGGAGAGCAATTTCAATGGTCATGACCTTAGCAATAGAGGCAAAATGTAGAATTGAGGATTTTGTAGTCCTTTTACTGAGAAATCCTTCCAGCACTCATAAAGGATTGTCCAACTGCTGCACGCTAGAGGTAGTGTAGGGACACATCCTGGCACCTTCAGGACTGGCAGGCTATCACACTAGATACTTGGCTGCTGAGGATAATCACTATTGGATACATTATTTTTATTTCTCCTCTGAAGAAAAGGAGGATTCCCACAGTACCACCTGATGAGATGGGATCCACAACAGTAAAAGTTTTATAGCTGTTTGAAAAAGGAATTGTCCAGCAGGACCCCCCCCCCCCCGAGATTAGTTAGAAACTGGAGTCTATTCCAGGTTTTGTTTTAGTTCCCCAAAAAAAAAAAAGACCGGGAACTGATGGGCAGCTTTAGCCTTCTGCTATCTCCATTTGTAAAACAAACAAAGTTCCAGATGGTCATGGTTCAGTCTGTTCTACCTCTTATGAGAAAGGATGACTGAATGTGCTCTATAGATCTCCAAGATGTGTATTACTGTATCAAGATAGCAAGGCAGTCCAAGAGATTTCTCCATTTTTCTGGCTGAGAGCCAATCCCTTCCAATTTAGGGCCCTACCCTTTGGGGTCTCCACAACCCCCCAAGGGATATGGCAGTGGTTGCAATGTTTCTTAGACTGATAGGATTTTGGACATTTCTGTATTTAGATGAGTTCTTCAGTGGACCCTTTCTGTACAGTGGTCCAAGTTTTTGCATCCTGTTCATACGTACATTTGTAGATCTCACTTTAGATAATGGGTGATGTCAACAGCTTTCCTGGAAGGTCAGCCCTTTTCTCTACAACTCCCCATGGCCATAGTAACCATGGATGCTTCCCTCCTGGGGTAGGGGGTACTTCCAAGGGAAAATGGTCCAAGATTTGTGGTTGCACATGGAGGACGTTCTCCACATAAATGTCCTGGAGATAAGTTCTCTTGCCATTGCAAGCTTTCCTGGACAGTTTCCTCAAGAGTGTGATTTCCATCCAGATGGACAACATGGCAGTGGTCTAAAAAAAAAAAAAAAAAAAAAAACATGGCAGCGGTCTGGTATGTTAACAAGCAATGTGGAACCTGTTCATATCCTTTATGCTGGGAGGCCATGAGAGTATGGTAGTGGGCAATGCCTTCCAGTTGCATTTTTGTAGCAATGCATATCACCAATATTTCCGTGTATTAACGGACAAATTCAACAGATTCATCCTTCTTCCTCAGAGGCACAGAAGCTTACCACATGGTTCCTCCAATTTTAATGACGGCTAGAGATGCTAGGATTTCTGTTAGTCATTCATATTTTGTCAGCTTCACAAAAATAGAGTACCAGAAAATTTAACTCGGCAAATGGAAAAGGTCTTCAGGCTGGGCAGCCTATAAAGGGATAGATCCCTTTTCAGCTACTCTCCCTTCTATTCTAGACTTCTTGTTGGACCTTTTCCAGGAAGGCTCTAGCTTTTCAAAAGTCATTTTTTCCAATTTCCATGTTAGAAACAAACTGCTATAGCTTCACTAAAGATTTCAAAGGCCTACCTAATGGAACCTTCTTATTGAGACCCTTTGGTAAAGGATCCAATTCCTCTATGGGACATAACTATCTTGCCTCAAGTGTAAACAAAACTTCCCTTTGAACTCGCAGCAAGAGCAGATTTAATGTGTTGTTTTTTGGAAGACCATCTTACTGGTGGCTATCACTTCAGTGAGAAGGATCTGAGTTGCAAGCACTTTCTTGTAAACCTCCATACTTGGTCTTCCATAAGACATCCAAAATGAACCTTAATCAAACCATTAATTTATCAGTATTCTTTCCAAAATTTTCTAACAAAGGAGAGTATACGCTGCATTAATTAGATGTTCACAGATAACCTGGATTTTATCTCCACTGGAATAAAGGTTGTAGGAGATCTAATCAGCTTTTTGTAGCTTTCTCTAGTGCCAAGTTAGGCCAGAGCATTTTTAAAGTCGCACTGTCAAGATAGCTTTCAGATTGTATAGCTTTTGTCTTTGAAAAATTGGGTCTTTATTTAACCAAAAGTTCATTCACCAAGGTCTTTTGTTACTTTATATGTAGAGTTCCTATCAAAGAAATCGGTGCTACAACAACTTGATGCATGGTGCACACATTCATATCCTATTACAAGCTGAATGTACTATCAAGATCCTGTACATCTTCTGACTTCACCATTCTCAGGATTATCCTTCCTTGATAGCTGTAGTTAGGGAATTTGTCTCGAAGGTTGAATTGGGCAGAAAAGACATCACATACGAAAGTTATGTATTCACTGTAACCATAGATCAGTGTTTTCTTTGTCCATTTCAACATCTCTCCCTCCTTCCCCCTTCCAAATTTCTCACCTGGTGCTTGTCTTTGATTGAATGGACCTAACCAGAAACCCTAGTCATTTTACAACCTCTGTTAGATGCAATTTCTGTTGACAGTGTCCTGGTATAGAATGTCTGTGTTTTTTTTTTTTTTTTTTTAATGAAATAATACATTTGTTTGATAACTCGATCTGAGGTATTTGGAGGAAGAGAGGGATTATGGGTAGGGCAGGAGTCAGAACCCTGGATCCACAGCTTTTAAAAGGTGCCGAGGTCAGATCCGATAAACCAAAGGTTCAACCAGAGGAAAAGAAGACAAGATTGATCTAGTGTTATGGTGAGTACATAATTTTCATTTGATCTCCAAACCTAGGACTTTCTTCTCATCTTCAGAATCAAACTTCTCTCTTTCCTCCCGTCATTTCTCATGTGCTCTCCTAAAGCATAATAGAATATGTACCAGAAAATCAAAAAGGAAGAGGGTTCAATTCAAATTTGTTTTCTATTGCCTAATAAAATAACCTTTTTTGGTGTCAGAATCCTTGTTGTTCAAGCTTTCAGTGGTAGTCTTATTCCCAGGAACTTCCAGGTCCTCTGCACTGGGACTTCCTACTTTGGCACCACTCACTTCTACTATGGTGGGAGATGTGGCTCCAGAGGGAGGAGTATCGGTGCCAACAGATTCTGGATCCACCTTTGAGGCAGTGGAGAGGATGATAGCATCACCCCACCCCCGGCATACAACAAGGCCTTCATCTGTACCAGCTCCCTCCACCCTTGTGATGCAAATCAGTCCATTTGTTGTGACTCCCAAGGACAGAGCAGAGCTGGAAGACTCCCCTTCAGAGTCTTTCACATCATCCACTGACTTGGGTGATTGAAAGGGCTCATTATTTTGGCATTTGGCAAACTCGGGGAATTAATCAGATAGAGAGGATTCTGGTCACTTGAACTGCCTTCTCAGGATGAGGAAGGGCTCTTTGAGGCATACGGCTGTCCACCATCTACCTCTTGAATGGTTCTTCCTTCTGATGTCTTATAGATTTGGATGTTAGGGAGGGTATGGCAGGAGCTGGACACAGCTGAAACTGTACTCCACAAGTCAGATTTAGTCTGAACGTCCTCCTAAAGATAGGCACTATTGCTCAAGAGGACCTCCATAAGATTGTAACATTCACAGCCACCACCAAGAAAGAACTCTCAGAGGAGTCTTCAGTTGCCCATTCCCCTAATAAGGTGCCTAAGGGAATTAACAGGGTGGGGAAAGCGTGCATACTTTTCTGGCACTTTTTCCCTGAAGGATGTTAAACTACCTCTTCTGTATGTGTTGCTTTTAAAGGGACCTATCTCAGCACAATGTGGATATTTTGAGAAAGCCGTTTTCACCAGAGACCGCAAAACAGTTACAGACATAATGAGCACCATGTTGAACATAGCCACTTGTGGAGGCAGTTCACCGATGCTCGTCTTCCCACACTGCTGTGTGGCTGGCCTTCACACAGGACACATGGGTGGGGAGAGATCATATCCAGAGTCTTGGTTTACCATTTTCACCCAAAACTGCCTCTTCAATGTATAACTTTACCAGATATTCCACCCAATCAGAGGCAGCAAAAGAAATGAACCTATTGTCTTGCACAAAGGAGTCCTCCATGAGGTCTCATCAGATCAGATAGGGCCAGGAATCTATTCCATATTTTTTGGTATTTATATAAAAAAAATGGACCTCGGGCCAGTTCTGATTTTCAACAGCCTAAACATCTGTGTAGAAAAGACGCCTTTCAGAATGATCAATGTCAGCAGTTTTTACCTGTCTGAAAGCAAATGATGGAACGTGCTCAATAAAGGTCTTCTGGACGCTTGCCTCCACATAAAGATCTCAAATGAATCTAGAAGATTACTGCAGTTTTGACTGGGAACCTTTCACTATCAGTTCAAAGCTCTGCCGTTCAGCCTCACTGCAGCCCTCCCTCCTGGTTCACCAAGTGCATGATAGTGGTAACAGCCCACCTGCAACTAAACAGGGTACAGGTTTTCTTTTATTTTGACAATTGGCTTCTCACAATGACAACCAAGGAATCCCTACTAGAATCCAGAGAGTAAGTTTTACAACTCCGTCTGTCTTTAGGTATTTCCATAAATTACAAAAAATTACACCTGCTGCATACTTAAATTATTTTAATTGGCTGCTGTTTGTGCACAAAAGCATACATTATGAGCGTTCAAAACAGAACATCTCTCTCCAGTCACCATTTCTAACATTCTGCTCAGACCTCATCTGAAGAAGCCCTCATAGCGCCTTAGATCCACAACTGGAGCTTCTTTCACCTATCTAGGCAGTCTCACCAAGACCGTTCCAGTCTCAGACTAATTTGATGGTTTCCTCATTTCTACTAATGGTCAAACATTCCTCCTCACAAAAGGTGGCCGACATTTTGTGTGTCTCAGGAACTATCTACACTAAAGGTCTATAAGAGTAAAGGGAAGCTCTTCTCCAGTTAGACCACTCATCAGGGTCTGGGACTATTTTCGGAGTCTATCTCTGATATATTACAGTTTCTGTCTTCACTATACAGTGCAGGCTCTAAATATTCCACAGTCAGGGTTTAATTGTCTTCCATTTCAGACTTTCTCATTGAATTTCAAAACCATTATCTGGCTGTGCAAAAACTCTGCAGGGCCTTTCTGTAAGTGTTTATGCTCTGGCCACCAATAAATGACTTTCTCCCTCCCCATGGAACCTTAACCTTGTCCTTAAGGCCTTAACAAAAGCCTTCCTTTTGAACCAGGGTGTTCAGTAGACCTACATTTTTTATCTTGGAAAAAACATATAGTTTTGGTTTCTATTACTTCTGCCTGGAGAATTTCAGAACTTTCAGTTTTATCATCTGTTTCTTCTTGCTTAATATTTCAGAAGTATGGGTTTATTCTGAGAACCAGCTTCCACCTTCATTTCTAAAGTAGTATCTGAGACTATGCTTGGTCAACTAGTTCACTTTCTAGCCTTTTTTTCTACACACTTCAGTAGAGATGAAAGGACAACAACAGGATATTAAAGCAGATTGCTCAACCTGCTATCTCTTTTAGTCTCTGTTTGTTGATACAGCCTCATAAAATCACCCATGCAACTAATCCACTCAACTGTTTTCCCTGTTAGGCTTCCTACCTTTCCATACTATTTTCCTTTCACTTTGAAAACCAAGTTGAAAAACCTGTAGCTGGCTCAGAAATGATTATGTCACATCTGCCAGAGCTCTTGCTCTAGCTACTGGGATGTTTCCTCCCCCAAAGTGATGTAATCCTCACCTGATTTGCATGCTGTATAGAAGAGCCAGTGGACCTCCCACATTGTGATGTCAGAGCTGCCTTACCCAGCCCACTCTTAAAACCTAGCAAAAATGTCAAACTATAATCTCACTTTTCTGAAGAGCCCTACCGATATGTGTCAAAGTACAGGCAGAAGCACAGTAACAGCTACAAAATCTAAGAGCATAAATTTGCAATGACCATGTGTAGACATTAATTGCATCCTTTTACATAAGAAGCAGATATCTGGCACAATTAATCGACAGCACTACATCAGATTACAAGAAGTATGCAATACCGTAATTTTCTTAAATTACCACTTAAAAAAACATGTGGGTGCTATCATGCAAGTCTGTGAAATAGTTTGTGTTTATAGTGCATCATTTGTTAGCTATTTAACCATACAGGAAGGAAAAATAAGTGGGAGTTTGATGCTTTGCAAAACGGTGATTATTCCCAGTGCTGTGGAGCTTGGTTCTAAATTTGACAGGATGAGTGTAGCAAAAAAAGTCTCCCACTGTAAGGAAGGAAAGGCTAAAAAGAAAACAGTACATTAGCCTGGTCACCTGCTGTGGGCTGTCAATCACATGCTGATAATGGTTCAAATTACCCTTAGCTCTTTGACAGCTAGGGAAGGTAGGTGTGAAGGGGGAGGGGAGATACCTTGAAGAACTAGATTTCAGCCTTCACAAAATAAGTCAAGTTAGCATTTCTGTGAAGAAAGAGCAATAAAATACACTTTTCAGTTCTGTTCTGTAGCACATACACTGCTTGTGTTTGAAGTAGTCATTGAAAAAGGATAACATTTTAACCAAAAGTAGGTGACTGTAACACAGCAGTGAATGCCTGTAAAATCAGTGCACTGACAGGAGCTTTAGGGAAAATGCTTCAGATCTGATGCAATTTTTTGGAGACAAACAATGCATTCTGGGATACTTAGAGGCAGACTAAACAGTCAGAATTATTTCAAGATGCCAGACCCCATGTTGTCAGAGTCAGAAATTGCATATACAAATATCTAAAAAGCTCTAAATAGTCCTAGAGTGGTGTTAAAATGTAGGAAATACCAAACCATGATGAAATAAACATGTTTTTTTGAGTCTGTGGGTGTGGTTGTCCTTGAATACATTTTGTACACATTGGATATTCACAGGCAACTCCTCTTTTACCTTCACAGAAGAAAGCCCTTCCAGATGTCTGTGACACTGTTTCCTTTCCATCTGACAGAAAGGGGCTGAGGTTCTTAAACATTGTTTACATGCCTGTCCAATTCCTTTGCCCTTGTTTACTCCATTAGTATCAAGTTCTGCCATCAAAACCTAAAGCTCATTCCCCAAGATTAGTGGCAACCTCCACAGCATTCTTTAGGAATTTTTCCATTGATGACTTTTCTGCAGCAGCAACATGGTCTACGTTTCACAAGTTTTCCACACAACATAAGTTGGACATCACCTCCAGAACCAAAGATTCCTTTGAAGTTTTGGTTTTAACAGGTATTCTGTCATGACTCATCCCAAGGTATTGAGTAGTCTGGTATTCTTTCCCAACAGTTGGCTCGGACAGATGAATAAATTAAATGGCATACTGTAGTTATGTACTTAACATAATGCTAGATTCTTTTCATCCACGTTCATCAGGTGCAACATCCCACCCTCCTCCTCCCTACCAAATTGTAAGTTCATATAGAAATGCAGTGGAGGTTATTTATGTTCATCATTTGGTCACTGCTGTAGTAACTGTAGCTGTATGGGTTGTATCCTGTCAAGGATACAACAGCTGACCAGCTTTTGAAATCTAAGGACACGTTCTGCACTCCCAGACCATTGACAGCTTGGATGGATGACCAGATCTTCTGAGCTATCCTGTCGTAGAAGCGTTCTCTTATGGGCTTTTAAGGATCAGTGATCTTGTTGTGTTTCTTCATAGCTCGGCACGTAAGTTGGAGGAAAAAAAATTCACTTTTAATTTCTATGACTAAAACAGTACTTTTTGAAAATAACTTTTTAGCTGTACTATACTGAATTTTGTAACTGTCTAGAGGCATTTCTGTCAGTTGAAGCAGTGTGTTCTATTTTATGTTTTAAATGTTGGCCTCAGTTTTAAACAGAGTTTACTTTTTATTCCTAAGACTTTTTGAGGCTGGGGCAAGTGTGTTTTGTGCTTGTCAATGTGTATTTTTGTGGAAATGCTGCTGTTTTGATACTTAACTGTTTACCAGTTATTACTGACATCACTAGCTGCATTTCAGGCTTCTTTCTTAGCTTAATAGTTCCATCATACCTCCATAACCATGAAATTTAGTGGTAACATCCACCAAAACCTAGGCCAATTCAGCATTTTCAGGCACCAGGCAGAATATCCATCAGTTTCTTTATTGCTACTACCTCGCACACAGTCCCATCCTGTCTTTGTATAAACCATACCAACTTGCAGTGTATTTGTAACAAACTCTCTGAAGTACTTGCATGGATACAAGTACACTCTGCAGGCATCTTGGTTGCACAGAAACCTGGTTCCAAGAAAAAAAGAAGAAATCACCTGCCAGACTGTAACATTATCAGATTAGACAGAGCTAACAAAAAAGCTGGTAGTGTTGCTATTTTCTACAAAAACACACTAGATATCTCCCTTTTCCCCCATGTTCTGCCAACTTTCTCTAACTCTGGTACTAACCATGCTAAAAGTTAATACTCACAAGACAGTTGCATTTGTGGGTTTATACAGACCCCCAGGTAATGGTGCTAAAACACTGGAAGACATTTACTACTGGACCTCCCCAAAAATTCTTCATGAAACCATTATATTGGGTAGTGTTAATATAGATTTGCAAATCATGCCTTCTGAAAATTCAGTTGTACAAGTTCATCCAACTTATAACCACATGACCTAGATATAACAAAGCCACAACCAGATAATCAACCCTTGACTGGGATCCTAACATATCATCCCAAGGAACCTGTCAGACAGCCTGAGAGATCACTTACCAATCTACACCATAAGGTACCAAAGTAGCAGCTGCAAAATGCATTATTACAGCCTGGTAAGAAAACGTAATATTTGATATGAAGACACTTCCCTCTCTCTACCTGTGAGTTACTAAAGACGTTCACCTTTATGATGCTGTCACTGAGTTCCATAATTCCCTAGGTGCTGTAAACGCACTAGCCTCCTCTCAGAATAAAGAGTCGAAGCCAAACTTGCCCTGTGGTTATCCTTGGCAACTAAATAATTTGTGAAAGAGAGAGGCAAAGCATGAAATGTCCGGACAAAAAAATAAAGCTGCTGCCACTTTACTAGCATGTAGACAAATAAAAAAACAAACTTTAACAAATCAACTTATCACCAAATCAAAATGTACCCAATAATAAACCAAACCTTTTCTGGGCCTCAGTCAATAAGCAGTTAAATCCAAGCTACACGGTCAACACCAGTCACACAAACAAAATTATACCACAGCCAACCAATTCATTACCCACTTTATACTGACAGTACAGTCATTAGCCCAACCAGGTTACTAATCAAGTTGTTGATGTCCCTACCCAATTTAGATAATCTCCTTCAGCATTTTTCTTTCCAACCAGTTCCCACAGACAAGTCATAAAATACCTCCAAAAACAATTACTCTACAACAGCCCCTAACAATCTTTGTTTGTTTGTGTCTTACCGGGGTTAGGGGTCGCCACAGCGGAACTCCGGTCCGCTAATGATTGGCAGTTGATTTTTACATACCGGCTTGCCAGGCCTGACGCACAACCTTCAACGAAGGTACACCCATTCACGCATGTCTGCTTTATCTAGGCACTGTCACTTTAAAATGTTTAACCATGATTGCTAGCAGGAAATTAAGTCATTTGTAGTACTAGTTTTAAATCTTGGTTTGCCTGTGTTAATTTATCTGATGAAATCTCTTGGATTTTTAATTTGAGACAAAACCGCTTATCTCTCTTTCTAATAACGTTTTTTGCCTACTACAAGGAGATGTGAACATGTTTTGCCCGCCTTATACTTGGTTGCTTCAGGATTTATTGGTTTCACTATTTTGGTTCGTTTAGAGCTGAAGAAAGGACTGATAACAGGAAATCCAAGTCATGGCAGTGTCCTTTGATTACACTTGTGCTACCCAGATGCTTCAGAACTGTGTGATGTTGATGTTCGTCCAAACCTGCTTGCAATCCGTAAAGGTATGGTTGCAGAAGATCCAGTTGTATTATCACAGAACAGGAAAGACCATTCTGTATGTCATGAAGGACTGAAGTCTTCTATAATGAAAAGAATCTTGGAAAATAGCTTAACTGCCTTGAAATACAAGGTGACATTCCCCCAGATGCATCCATGGCTGCCCAAAACAAACAGCAGGAAGAGATACCATCAGACTGTCAAGCTTGAGAGGTACAGCAAAACATCCATCCAATAAAAGTGTACAAATGGAAACCATATAAAATTCTTCAGGAAACTGGGCACAGTTTTTGGTACAGTTTTACAGTACTTCATACAACTACATAAACCAAGCCAAATTAGCCACACAGAATGAAAGCCAGACAGGCTACACAGCATCTGCAATCCACAAAGTTGTGTGGGTAATCGTATTTTAAAAACTGTTCACTTACCTGCAATAGCAATAGAGGCATTGTTAGTCTGTGTCCCTAAATCAATAGCAGTTCTAGGTGGTGGTTAGATGGGCCAATAAGATAACTCAGAGAAGGGGTAGCTAGCAACACTGACTTCTGCTGTGCGGTATCATCATTCCCCTCCACAAAGGTGGCCCCTCCACTGACCTCTCCAACTACTGCTCCATTGCCATCCTCTCACCCCTCTCCAAGATACTCAAAAAATGCATCAACTCGCAGGTCTCTAAATTCCTCCTTAACAATAACCTCCTCTCCAATACCCAGCATGGTTTCAGACCACTCCACAGCACGACATCTGCTCTCCTCTCCTTCACCAATACTATCCTCCATCACAAAAACAATGGCCTCCTCTCCTCTGCTGTATTTCTGGATCTATCTAAAGCCTTTGACATTGTGTCACACAATCTACTACTCTGCTTTATCTGACCTCTCTTTCTCCACACCAGCCATAAACTGGTTCCACAGCTATCTACAAGGCCGCCAGCAATCCGTCGTCTGGGACAACAAGCTATCCACTCGTTTCCCTGTTACTCTTGGGGTTCCCCAAGGTTCCATCCTTGGCCCCCTACTTTTTCTCCCTTTTCACCAATAATCTGCAAACTGCCACCAAACATGCCTCCCTCATACAGTATGCAGATGATTCTACCCACAACTGCTCAGCCCCAGCTCTAACAGAACTCCAACAGATCACCCAAGAATCTTTCTTTAGTTGAAAGCTGGCTATCCAATTCCCAGCTTCTCAAAAAAAATCCAAATAAAACCAAACTCCTCATCTTCCAGTCATCCAAATCTACCCCAAACACCCCACACTTCACTATTCAAGCCAAGGATAATACCTCCATTTCACACAAAACTACTTGGCGTACAGATTGACAATCTCAAATTTGACACCCGCATATAACTAACAATAAAAAATGTTCACAAAAAACTGGGTGCCTATATAGAAGCCGCCAGTACCTCACCAAACCAGCAAGAATCTCGATAGTCAGTTCTCAACTAATCTCCACCCTACTCTACACATCACCTATACTTACAAATCTTAGACAGTCAGACCTACACAAACTCGAAGCCTGCTACAATAAAATCGCAAAATTTGTCACTGGTGCCTCTTAGCAGCCACCACTGTCTCTCCCACAACTCCTACACCAAACTCAACTCACCTTTGCTCATAAACTAGTAAACCACCCTCTCCAAATCCCATGGCTCCATACAATTCTCCAACCTTACCACTCTTCCAGACCACTACGCTCCTGCAACAAAAATCTACTCCAGGTCACCAAAGCCAAAAACTCAGCAGGTGAAGCACTATTTTCCTGCGCTATATCCAAGCTTTGGAACAAACTTCCCACTACCATAACTACCCTTCCATCCAGCAGTCTTTTCAAGACTGCACTTAAATCTCAACTAAGTTCTCACTGGCTTTGTCCTTGTCCAAACCCCGTATAATAAACCCTCCTTTCCCAGATAGAAGTCATAAAATACCTCCAAAAACAATTACTACAACAGCCCCTAACAATCTTTGTTTGTTTGTGTCTTACCGGGGTTAGGGGTCGCCACAGCGTAACTCCGGTCCGCTAATGATTGGCAGTTGATTTTTTATGTACTGGCTTGCCAGGCCTGATGCACAACCTTCAACGAAGGTACACCCATTCGCGCATGTCTCCACTCAGAAGACGCTCTAGCTGAGAATCGAACCGGACAGTGTCTTACTGTGAGGCAACAACGCTACCGCAGCACCACCACTACCTGTCAAATATTTTAAAGCAGCACCTGAGGCTATTGCATATCCAGTCCATATCGGAAAATAAGCTTCCCTCTGTATGGAAAAAAGTCCTTTATTATTATACTGCACAAGAGTGGAATCAATACAGAGCTTTCAAACAATAGACCAGCTGGCATTTTATCATCCTATCTAAAATACTAGAAAAATGTATTCATATGTAACTTCTCAATTATCTAATAGATAACCAGCTTCTGTCCTCATCACAACTACTGCTTTGCTGAATTTTAATCCTGTCAAGGCCCATAGAAAAGTGAGAAACTTCTAAGAAGATGGTAGAGTCTATCAAAAACTTTTGATACTGTCTCTCACCAGAAGCTCTTACGTAAACTCTCATCCTTGGGACTCACCAACTCGTCATTGCAAGGGTTCCATAGCTCTCAAACAGACCGCAAACAGTGAAATTGAAAAAGGATTTCTGTACCTTCTTGCCTGTAACTTTTGGTGTCTCGGTAAGAATCTATATTAGGCCCTCTACTTTTCCACCTTCTTGCCTGTAAGGATCTATACTAGGTCATATAACTTTCAATATATTCGTCAGTTACAAAAATACTATCTTAGTTCAATATGCTGATGACCTGACTCTAATCTGCTCTGCCAAGCCTCTCTCTAGGCTTCAAGACATTACACAGCAATCCATATTGATTGAAACATGACCAAATTAATTCACAACTACTGTTAAACCCCCAAAAACTGAATTACTGTTCCTTACCCCAAAATGCATCTCTTCCAGAACAACAGTAGTCACTGTCATCAGCTACCACATCACCTAGCTCTTTTCTTAGCTAATTGCATTACATAGATTTCTCTAAAATCTCTGAATATTTCCCAGCCCTTAACTTAATACAACACTACTACCCCAGTAGAATTTTTTGCTCTTCAGAAAAATAACTATAACCAGATCTTCAAACACTGCAGTTCAGAGATTCCCAAAGGATGGGACGCAAGCTATTTTTGGATTGGTTGGGTTAAATATTAAATATAAAGTATGAAAATAGTTTGTATGGCCCCTTTCAGTCCTGAAAAAAAAACCTCTCTGTGGTGGCGATGTCTTGTCCTTTAAGGAGGACCATGCGTGCTTCACATGCATGCACGTAAACTCAGTCCGCACATATTGCGGAATTTAAACTAGCCATGCTGAGGTACGAGTGAGTGTATGAGTATGTGTGTAAAACTGGCGGTTTGTTTCTCTATGAGAGTGTGTGTGTATGTGTCTGTGGCCACGGGCTGCAGAGTGTGATCTGTAAGCCTCACCATAGCCAAAGGTCTCGCAGGTGAGTAATGTAAATTGTGCCCTGTTTGTTTATTACTGCTCTCTGGGACGGAATGTAAAGAACTGCTTGGCACCGTCTTACAGTTTAAGATGTGAAATGGTGATCTGTCCTTGGTGTTTGACTTGAGCACTTTGAAATGTGTTTATTCAGTTTTGGGGATCGGTGTGATGGGCTTATTTACTTTAAGCTAGCTTGATCTGGGTACACGTACACTTTTCTGGGGAAAGCTGTCATTCCGTAAAAGGACAGTTTTGTGTTTTATTATAATATATTTATTTGGTGTTATTAATTTAATTATTACAAGTTATAAAATTAAAGAATGATATTATAAGCAGTTGGCTCCAATTTGCAAGTCAACCCTGACACTGGCAGGCATGCGGTAGATTAGAGCACATAAACAACAAAATCAGTGTGCAAAGCAGTCACTGCCCTTAAGGCCAAATACAACACCAAACATACTTGTCATAGGTGACTCCATAGTCAGACACACTGACGTCCCGCTCACCAGACTGAGTAAGGAGAAGGTCACAGTAAGCTGCCTGTCGGGCGCTAGAATCCGCCACATAACGCAAGCACTCAGGTCTCTCAACAGCAGGTACAAGTACGACTCAGTCATTGTCCACGCTGGTGTCAACGACCTGAGATGTACCTCCGTGGACTACATGAAAAGAGACATTGAGGAGCTCTCTGATTATGTAGCCCAGGCAGGTATGACCCTGACCTTGAGCAGTATCCTACCTTCACCTAGAATGATGCCACAATACAGTGATAAGATGATCAGCTTCAATTGGCTTAAATTCTGGTGTCATTCAAAGGGGATCCAATGTCTGTCTGCCTGGGATGACATGCTGGACAAGCCGCGACTGCGCTAAGGGGCTTGCACCTGTCACCCTAGGCTTCTGGATATTGGCAAAGGCTCTTGCCACCCCATAGTGCCTTTTTAGGCAAGGCTCAAATTCTAAACCTACCACCCTAGAACACAAAAAGGAAAAAACTAAGGGTAATGCTGCTCAATGCCAGAAGTCTCAATGTCAAGATGCAGGCCCTTCTCAGTATAGAGAACATCGATGTCTGTGCTGTGACAGAAACCTGGTTCAAGGCTCCTGAGAGCACCCCAGCACTATCAGGTTTCGCCTCATATCATGCGTTCCGCCCCAAAATCCGGACAACACCAAGGAAGGGGGTGTCCATATTCATAAAGGACACCCCCACCTCGTTGGTGGCAACGCACGATGCATCGGAGACCATCCAGGTGCAATTAACCATAGGCAAGACTGCTCTGCAATTTGTAGCATGTTACAGGCCACCCTCTCAAACTCAGGAACCTCACATGGCCTTCCTGAAAACATTGGAGGGGATAAATGTATCTCCAAACACCATCATACTAGGTGACTTCAACTACCCTAATATAGACTGGGAACACTATTCAAGCCCAAACACTCTAGCCCAAAGGTTCCTGGAGTTCATAAACTCAAATGCCATGGAACAACTAGTCACCATCCCCACAAGAGGAGAAAACATACTTGATCTCATCATCACGAACATGGGATCACAATGTTCAACACCGGAAGTATACCCCTCACTGGTGAGATCAGATCATAAACTAATCTCGCTGGAGGTCCTCATCCGGCCCCCACCTGAAATAAAAAAGACCACAGTGAAAAACTTCTCAAAAGCCGACTTCACACTTCTAAAAACTAGTGTGGTCACCTTTAAGGCCCCTGAGCCAGTGGTAAACATTACCCAAACCGCTGAATCACTTGCAAATGCCTTCTACCAGCACCTACAGGACTGCATGGATCAGGCAATCCCAAACAAAACTAAGACTCTTTGTACCAAAGGCAAGCGTCCAGTCTGGTGGACCCCAGCCATAAACAAGCTCTACAACAAAAGGAGGAAGCTACTACAAGATAGAGCAAAATCCTTGAAAGGTAAGACACCTTTGATCATTATAAGTAAAAACTAAGAGCTCTCATAAAATCATCCAAGGCAAATTTTGAGAGAAAAATCGCCAAGGACTCAAAAGGCAATCATAAGGCCTTCTTTAGCTATGTTAGAAACCTAGGAGGAAACTCCCAGATATGCTCAGAATTAGTTCAAAATGATGTGAAGATTACTGAACCTACACACATTGCCAACATACTGGCTGACAGGTTCAGTGCAAACTTCCCCCTCCCCAAAGGAGAGATATCTATACCAGAGGATTGTAGCCCCAAACATCTCCAACGCCCAGGTGAGAACTGCTCTCCAAAGCAAAAACACAGCATCCATGGGACCGGATGGTGTCCCGGCTGTGTGCTCCACGAACTCAATGAGGAATTAAACCCGCAGTTAGGACAGCTGTTTAATCTTAGCCTCACCTCAGGATACGCACCAAGGAGTGGCACACGGCGACTGTGGTCCCACTTCACAAGGCGGTGCCTCCACCGACCCTGGAAATTACCGTCCCATTAGCTTGACAAGCCTTATCTGCAAAGCCATGGAGAGGATCATAATGGAACTCATAAATAAAGACATAGGGAACTTGCAGACTTTGGATCCAACCCAGTTTGGCTTTGTCAAAGGCAGATCATGCCTTTTAAACTTGGTTGACTTTTTCGAGACAGTCACTAAGGCCATTGATGAGGGAAAGGCAGTCCATACAGCCTACCTTGACCTGGCAAAGGCCTTCGACACAATACCCCACTCAGGTATCATCGAAAAACTCATCAGCTTGAATGTAAACCCATACATCACAAGATGGGTTGCAAACTGGCTAAGTGACAGAACCCACAGGGTCAGAGTTGCTGGAAGCATGTCAGACTCAAAGCCTGTCACAAGTGGTGTCCCACAGGGCTCAGTCCTGGGTCCACTCTTGTTCGGCATCTACTTTTCTGAAGTAAAAGCAAACGCAGGAGGGTTATGGCTGTCAAAGTTTGCATATGACTGCAAACTGGGCGCCATAGTCGAAAACACATCTGACACAGATATCCTTCAGAAGGGCCTCACAGAAACGGATAACTGGTGCCATAGCCATGGCCTAAAGTTAAATGCCAAGAAATGCATAGTCATACCCTTCGGGAAAAACAAGGTTACCCCTAGCTACCATATAGGTGGTAATCCACTGAGCACAGAAGTCATCAGGGATCTGGGGACCCAGGTTGACAGTAGCCTTTCGTTTGTCACTCATGTTGCTAAAGTAGTTAGGAAAACCTTCTACATTGCCCACCTGATCATGAAGGGATTCACATCTAGATCAAGGGAGGTCATCGTCCCCCTGTACTCATCACTCATTAGACCTATGATTGAGTACAATGCCCCATTCGGAATGTATCTGACCCGACACCTGCAGCAGCTGGAAAGGCCCCAAAGTTCCTCACCAAAAGGATAAAGGGTCTCAAAATATGTCTTATGCTGTCCGACTGAAAGAACTCCAGCTCTATTCAGTCTCATACCGCTTGCTCAGAGGTGACCTGTGCCTGACATATAAGGCCATGTCAAACCCTGATTTGATGAATATGCTTCACCTCAAAAATCTAGATCCCTCAGAACCACAAGGGCGGAGACTTAAACCTTGACACGGTTATTAATAGAACGTGCTGGAGGGACAGATTCATCACCCAGAGACTCCCTATGCTGTGGAACAAAATCCCGGTACATGTGAGGCAGAGCACCTCGCTGGCCTTGTTCAAGAGGAATCTTGACCAATGGATGGGAGATCGCAGATATACCCCAGGGATTACTTCAGTGTCACTGCTTGTCAGAGGCACAGCAAAATAATAGGCATAGTTTTATTCAAACTAAAGGGGTGGCGAAAGCCAAATAACTATGGGCTAGGCTTATAAATGCCCTTGGGCAGATAGCCTAGTATGAACCTATGAACCTATATAAAAAGTGTACACGCCTGTTAAAATGCCAGGTTTTTGTGATATAAAAAAATGAGACCACAATAAATCATTTCAAAACTTTTCCCACCTTTTAGTATGACTTATAACCTGTACAATTCAATTGAAAAACAATTAATTACAGCATTCAGTCTTCTTGGGTAGGAGTCTTTCAGCATGGCACATCTTGACTTGGCAATATTTGGCCACTCTTCCTTGCAAAAGCGCTCCAAATCTGTCAGATTGCAAGGGCATCTCTTCTGCGCAGCCCTCTTCAGGTCTCCCCACAGATTTTCTATTGGATTTAAGTCTGGGCTCTGGCTGGGCCATTCCAAAACTTTAATTTTCTTGTGGTGAAGCCATTCTTTTGTTGATTTGGATGTATGCTTGGGGTCATTGTTGTGTTGAAAGGTGAAATTCCTCTTCATCTTTCTAGCAGTCGCCTGAAGGTTTTGTGCCAAAAGTGACTGGTATTTGGAACTGTTCATAATTCCATCCACCTTGACTAAAGCCCCAGTTTAGCTGAAGAAAAGCAACCTCAAAGCATGATACTGCCGCCACCGTGCTTTTTTGTGGGGATGGTGTTCTTTTGGTGATGCCTATTTTTTGGAACTGTGGCCAAAAGGTTCAACCTTGGACTCATCGGATGATGACAAGTTTTCCCACATGCTTTTGGGAGACTTGATATATTGTTTTGCAAATTTTAGCCAGGCTTGGATGTTTTTGTGTGTAAGAAAAGGCTTCAGTCTTGCAACCCTACCCCATAGTTCAGACATATGAAGAATACAGGAGATTGTCACATGTAGTACACAACCAGTATGTGCCAGAAATTTCTGCAGCTCCTTCAGTGTTGCTGTAGGTCTCTTGGCAGCCTCCCTGACCAGTTTTTGTCTTGTCTTCAATTTTAGAGGGACATCCAGTTCTTTGCAACGTCACTGTTGTCCCATATTTTCTCCATTTTTTGATGACTGTCTTCACTGTGTTCCATGGTATATCCAGTGCTGTGGAATGTTTTTTTTTTGTACCCTTCCCCTGACTGATACCTTTCAACAATGAGATCCCTTTGATGCTTTGTAAGCTCTCTGCGAACCATGGCTTTTGCTGTAGCAGGCAACTGAGTAAATGTCAGGAAAATCCTACTAGTACAGCTAAACTTTATTTGTGGTTAATCAGTCTCTTTAATTGACAGCAGGTGTGTACTCAAGAAGACTGAATGCTGTAATTAAATGAAAAGGTGCTTCAACAAAGTATTAGTTTAAGGGTGTGCACACTTGTTCAACCAGCTTATTGTATGTTTTTTATTTTTTTATATTTTTTTCCCCTAACAGATTTGTTTTTCAATTGAATTGTACAGGTTATAGGTCACATTAAAGGTGGGAAAGGTTTTGAAATGATTTATTGTGGTCTCATTTTTTTACATCACAAAAATCTGCATTTTAACAGGGGTGTGTACACTTTTTAGATCCCATTATATTTCTCCGCTGAGGAGACTTATAGGGAGCCACGTGGTAGCTATTTTTTTTTTTATTTTATTCAAAGCCCTCATTTTAAAATGTGCATTACAAGTGAATAGTGGGTCATGAAAAACTGCCATTTTCGAAAGTAGGTCTCAGCCCATAAAAGCTTGGGAACCACTGCTGTAGATGATTCTCTATATTCAGATAGAGTAGCTAAACTACAGAACCACATCCTACAACTGCTGAAATGCATTGCAGACTCATTTAAAATGAAACTAAATCTAGCATCAAATCAGTTTATCTATTCTGTATTTCTCCTGGATAAATGCCATTATTAGCTTCAGCTTGCCATATCGTTAAATCAGGTTTTCTTCATCCAGAATTTCGTGCTCCACTACTGGTCTTCACCAGTACCGGAATAATTGTACTAGTGTCTCCCAGCTATATACATGGTTTTGTGATGCTGCTCGCCCCCCCCACTTCTGTACTTCTAGTTTAAATCTCAAGATAGCAATGTATATAATTGCCTTAACCTGCCTTGTACCCTACCTCTTAACTACACTGTTAACGTTTTTCTGCCCTACCTAGTTCCTTTTCCTCCATTTCTTTGAATTTCTCAGCACTAATCACATGCTCTGTTATATGTTTGGTAAACCCACTCGTACACCTGTTAAAGTGCTCAATATTTAACATGTATGAATCTTTTATTCTTCAGCATTTGCCTTTATTTCAGATGAATGTAATCTAATGGGCAAGTGTTCATGTAATTGTTAATGTTTCTTACTAATATTGAATGTCTGTTTTAAAATGTTTGCAATACGGAGCATTTGCTGAAAAGGAATTTCTGACGAAACCCAGCTGGAAAAACCTAGTAAACAAAAGCAAAAAAAAAATTCTAATAAATAAAACTTCCTCTGTTTGTTCTTCCTCCAGACAAGAAGAGAAAAATCATTATACAACCACTGCCAGATGTTCTTCGTGTTTCAGTTTTGCAGTCATCACATTTGGGTTATCCCTGACAGGATATCCTTCAGCCAGCCTGAATACCAGAGGCTTAGTATTTCTGAGTTGGTTGCTGTTGCTTCATGACTGACGTCAGGTCATCAGTAGTACAAAGTAAGGCAGCTGACTCCATTACATCAGTCTTTCTTGCCGTGGAGCCCGAAGCAGAAGCAGTTCACACGAGTGCCAGTCGGCCACTACCTGAGTTTCGTCTACCGATTTGAAGCTGAAGTCTTCTAAAGCTAAGTACCCCGTTGGGGATCCTTTTTTCTTGCGCTAACCGATGTCCGAAAAAGTTAACAATTGTCTCGCCTGTAGAAAGCAAATACCACACTGAGATTTTCATTCTTACTGCGTCACTTGTTTAGGCCCAGACCACGACATCCCCTGCTGTTGCTTCTGTGCTTTGTTCAACGCCAGAACTATCCATCATCAGGCCCTTATTGTAGCTAGATATTTTCGCTTACAGTCCGCTAACTTTGATATGGCTTCGGTAAGCCATCCAACAGCAGATCTTCAGAAAAAACATAAATATAAAGACAGAGACAGACTGCACAGGTCCAAACCTACAGACGACACTTCCGTTAAGCTAGTCATCAGTTCTCCGGTCCTCCGTGAGGTGCTTTCGCAGCTCCTGATGCCTGCTTCTGTGGATTCTCAGGCCGCTACAGAGACTCTTTCGGAGTCCAGTATGCCGCAAAACTCTTCGACTAAGGATCCTGCGGTCATCTCTACTTTGGATGGGTCCAGAGCCGCTGAGCAGGCACAGGCTTCAGAGGAAGTCCTTCGCACTACCGATTCTCGACACAAACTGATGTCGTTTTTCGCGACTACCATTCTTTCATAAACCAACTAGTTTCTTAGGCCCAGGGTACGAACCACACCCAAGAAACCGACGACCTAGTCTCAGGCACCTGCTTCCTTGCCTCAATCTCAAATGCTTAAAATGGCAGAAGACTTGATCATGCTGATCAAGGGAAGCCAAGCTACCCCTCCAAAAGGAAAAAGAGATCTTTCCCCTGTAGTTTTGTCTGAACAAAGGTCAGATGAGTCTGATGCATCTGAATATGAAGACATGCAACAGCTTTCTACTTACGAGGATTCTGATGCAGAGGATTCCATCCATTCCGCCTCTCCCCAGAGGATTTTTCCTTTAGGAAAACCCTTCATACCTTAAGGGAGCATTTCCAATGGGAGAGTCAGGACTACCCTCAGTCTAAAAAGAGACTCTGGGAATTCTTAAATCTTCCACAGCACAGACCCTTGGCCATCATCCCAGTCCTGGATGTTGTGGAGGATGTTTTCCTGGAATCCAGCTTGACTCCTGACACACTCCCTCCTGCACCCAGAAAACCAGACAGGTACTATAGAGTCCCTGACTCACAAATTTATTTTTAAAAATCCTACTGCTGACCCTGAGGTAATTTCTCAAGGGCCTAAAGGGATTAAAGCAACCTCTGCTAAGAATCCCACCCCCTCAGATAGGGAATTCTGAGCACTTGACAGATGGGGAAAAAAAGTATACATCTCAGCTACTCTTGCTATCAGGGCACTAAATTGTCAGTTCCATACGCTAAAATTTCAGCAACATACCCTGGAACTCCTCAAACAAAAAAATATCTTCCTTTCCTGCTTGTGCAGAATCTGAGTTACAAGAGTTAATGCATTCTGCAAATCAAGTAACTAAACACACCTTTCACTGTGGTTTTGACGCCCTAGAAGCTTCTTGCAGGGCAGCAGTTACCGGATCTGTCATTAGAAGGCATGCATGTCTAAGGAACAGCCCTTGCCAGACCATGTCAAATCTAAATTGTTGGATGCCCCCTTGCACAAAGACAACTTATTTGGCACTAAGGCAGAAGAGGTTTTAAAAAAGATGGGAAAAAAGCAAAATCTATGCAGACAGTTAAGGATTTCTTACAGATCCAGCCAGCCAGGTTCAGCAGGCATTGTTCCACCAAGCATTAGTCCTTTCCTGCTCCCACTAAGACCAGTGCAGCCCAGACCCCCCCCCCCCAACCACCACTTCAAAATCAAGAAGTTCTAAGCCACCCCCTTATGGTAAGAACTCACAATGACTCCCCATCCCACCCCTCCCTCTGCCCACCTTCACTTACCCCTAGGAGGAAAACTCTCATTTCACGCAAGCACCTGGACCACCATTACCAACGACCGCTGGGTTCTCAACATAGTGTCCCAGGGATACAACTGTTCTTTCCACACCCTTCCTACCCCAAAAGGGTTCCCAGATCTACCTCCAAACCAGTGGGTAGAGGTGCAAAAGCAAGTCCTTTCTCTGCCCTCTATGAGAGCAGTAGAGCACGTTCCTGCAGAACAGAGAGGCCAAGGTTTCTACTCCAGACTTTTTCTGGTACCCAGAAAAGAGGGCATCTGGCGCCCCATCTTCGATCTATCCATTCTAAACACCTTCTTGGTGGTCCCAAAATTCTAAATGCTCACCTTCCCGCAGCTGCTACCCGTGCTCTCCAAGGACCTTCCCGCAGCTGCTACCCGTGCTCTCCAAGGATGCTTGGCTAGCAACCCTAGATCTAAAAGAGGTCTACCACCATATTCCTGTCAGGGAATCGTGCAGGAAATATCTCCGTTTCAGTTCTCTATGCTTCCCTTTGGCTTATCCAACTGCTCCTAGAGTTTTCGCAAAATGTCTCGCTCCGGCCCTTGCCTTTTGCAGACAAAGGAATATCCAGATTTACTCATACTTAGATGACTGCCTAATTCAGACAGACAGCTAGGAAAAGCTGCTCAAGCACCTGGCCTTTGTAAAGTCCGTACTAATCTCTCTAGGGTACACAGTCAACGAAAAGAAATCCAAACAGGTGCCCACCCAAAGGATTATATTCCTGGGAGCAAGCCTGGACACAACATCCCAGATGGCATTCCTTACACCAGAAAAGCAAAATTTCCTGACTGCCTACTTCTCTCAACTAGCCTCCAGACCCCAGCTGTTTGCAAGGAAGATCCTGCAAGCTCTGGAGTTCATGGCATCTTGCGTACTACTCATTCCGTATAACAGACTGCATATGAGGAAACTTCAGTAGTACCTAAAAAGCCTTTGGTGTCAACACTGTCAAGACCTGGAGACTCTTGTACCTATAATTCCTTGCCTCAGAAAAGATTTTCTTTGGTGGACAACAGCATGGTCCCACAACAAAGGACTACCTTTCTCACCACCCCCCGCCACCCAGACCCTCACCACAGACTCATCAGCTATGCCTGGAGTGCACACCTTGGACGGCAGGTGCATACAGGGCCAATGGAGCCCACAGCAAATCTCTCTGCACATCAACCAAAAAGATGATGGCTGTCCAGCATGCCTTGATAGCTTTCAAGCCCCTTGTCTCCCCAGGGGCTCTCCTGATCAAAACAGACAACACCACTGTAATGTGGTATATCAACAACCAGGGAAGGACTCACTCCTACCCTCTATGCAGGCTGGCCATGACCCTTTGGCACACAGCCTCTGCCATGCAACTCCACCTGTTAGCACAATTCCTACCCGTTTCTCTCAGCTCTCTGGCAGACCAATTAAGTAGAAATCTTCTGGACCCACACGAGTGGCAGCTCAACAGAAGAACCTTTACACTAATAACTCAGAAATGGGCACCCCAAAGGTCGACCTCTTTGCCTTCCACACCAACCATCAGCTCAGCAAATACTGCACCAGGGTGCATCACTGCATGGCTTGGAAAGTGGATGCCTTGTCCTTCCCCTGGGTCAATCTTGGTCTATGCTTTTCCTCCACTACCTCTCACCCCTAAGGTACTGCTCAAAATAAAGGAGGAAAAACCAAGGACAATTCTTATAGCTCCAGACTGGCCTCGCCAGCACTGGTACCCCTTGCTGCGCAACCTTGTCCCCACTGCCACCATGGCATCTTCTTCAGATTCCAAACCTCCTGACCCAGAGGGAAGGGGAATTCATGGATCCCCAGTTGCAGACAGTTTGGCAGCTTGGTTTATTCCCTAACCCCCGATCAGTTTGCCAACCTCCGTAAACCAGTTCTAGATGTTATACGTGAGGCCAAACACCCTAGCACTAGAAAGTCTTGTGCTATCTGAACCTGGATTCAGGCTAAGGGAGCCAATACGGCATGGCCCTCCCTCCCTCTCATCCTGGATTACTTGGCTGACGTACTATACAGTGGCCTGTCTTTTTCCTCTTAAAATTCATGCCTGTGCTATCTCTGCTCATTTCCCACTGAGCAGCCCCTTTTCTCACACCCCTTAATCAAACAGTTCCTAAGAGGGGCTAGCAACTTGAGGCCACCCAGAAGAGCACCAACCGCAGCTTGGGACCTTAACTTTGTGTTGGAAAAGCTCACTCTGCCCCCATTCGAACCAGCTTTTTCTGCAGAGCTAAAATTTCTCTCCTGGAAGGCAACTTTCCTTCTGGCCATCACTTCAGCCAGAAGAGTCTCTGAGCTGCAGGCACTCATGTCTGTGGAACCCTTCATCATCTTCCATGCAGATAGGATATCCCTCAGGACTAACCCATCCTTCATGCCCAAGGCGGTGTCCAGTGTGGCTCTCAACCAACCCATTCATTTGCCCACCTTTTTTCCTAATCCCCAGAACAAGGGTAAAGGATCCTGCACTCTGTAGATGTGCACAAACAGCTCAAATTCTATCTAGTCAGGACTAAATCCTTCAGAAAGTCTGATCAATTGCTGGTTAGCTTTGCTACAGGGGCAGAAGGCAAAGCCATCTCCAAACAAACCATTTCCAAATGGATAGCACACTGCATCCATTTCTGCTACAAACAACACGGAAAGCCTCCCCCAAAGGGGTCAGGACTCACTCCACCAGAGCAGCCTCAACCTCTGCAGCTTTCTCCAGAGGAGTCTCCCCCAGGGACACCCTGGAGGGTGCCACCTAGACATCTGTTCACACTTTTACCAAACATTACCACCTGACTCTCTTCTCCAAGTCCAGAGCAGGGTTTACATTTGCAGTCTTGCAGGGCATCCTAAGCATCCCCTAGTTTCCTTGACTGCCTCCACCCATTTTCTCAGCTTTGGGAATCAACCCAAATGTGATAACTGCAACAGTGAAACGCAAAGAACATAGAACAGATGTCCTTCAAGGATGCATCTGCAGTCCTAACAAATGGGTTGTCCTGTCGTCAGGCAGCCCTTCGGTCGGCCGGATTCCAAAGTCTGGGTCTGGCCTCGGCTGATGTCGCACTTCACCCGACGTCATAGCTGCAGTTCTTCGGGTATAAAGGTATCAGCCGACGCCATTTTCCCCAGTCTTTCTTGCCGCGTGCCAGCAGAAGCTGTTCAAAGTGCGGTCGGTCAGAACCAGAGATTACTACTACGAAGACTTCTAAAAGCTAAGTACCCGTTGGGGACTCTTTCTTGCCTCAGCCGATGTCAGAAAAAGTGAATAACTGTTTAACTTGTGGGAAACAAATACCTCATAAAGATTTCCACTCTTACTGCCTACCTTGTTTAGGCCCAGACCACGACATAGCAGCTTGTCTAGCCTGTGCTTCTTTCAACCGACGGACGCTTAGGCGTCGGTCGGAATTTGCTGAGGAGTTTTTCGCCCGCTTTTGCTTACAATATGCCGTCGGAACTTCGCAATTAACTAAAAGCGCAAGGAAAAGGACCGACACTCCGCGGTTTCGGCGAAACCGGTTAAGTCAACTGCAGTGTCTCGGTTTCGCTGAAACCGAGTCCACGGTTCTTCCTTCGCCGAAAGCTTGCCTCCTACCGAGGCCTCATCCAGCATGGCTGAATCTGCTACTGAAATCCCACCTGCTCTTGCAGGTTCTCAGGATTTATCTGATACTATACCTTTAGATATATCTACTCCTGCACGTGGAGCTGCTAGGCCCCCTGCATCCATGTCGATTAAGGCTTTTGCCAGGGCTAAAGCAGCAAAATCTACCAAAACTGTGCCTGCTAAGACCCCCTCTCACAGGCCTAGCTCTAGTTCTCAAATGCTTAGTCTAGCAGAGGATCTCATTTCTTTGATCCGGGGATCCCAACCTCACCCTGACAGGGCCTCTCACCCTCCTCCAGAGAAGAGGCCTAGAGCAGAGCCCCCTGAGCCAGTTTCTTCAGATTACTCCTCTGATGATTCAGATAATACAAACCCTCCAGAGGGCCCTTATTCTCCTTATGAGGACTCTGATGCAGAAGACTCCATTCCTTCTGCCTCTCCGCCTGAGGAATTTTCTTTTGGGGAAACCTTGCATGCTATGAGGGAACAATTTCAATGGCAGGGCCAGGATTTCTCAGACTCTAGGAAAAGGCTTAGGACCTTTTTGCATTTACCACAGCATAGGCCTTTAGCCATTCCTCCAGTACTTACTGTTGTGGATGATGCATTTAATGATGCTTGTACTGCTCCTGATTCTCTATCTCCGGCCCCTGCTAAGCCCGACAGGTACTACAGGGTTCCGGACACACATTATCATTGCCTTTTGCAGATCCTGAAACTATCTCCCAGGGACCCAAGGCTGTAGCAACTACCTCTGCCAAAAACCCCCTCTCCTCTGAAAGGGAATCTAGGGCCTTAGAGAGATGGGGTAAAAAAGTTTACACTTCTGCTACTCTTTCGGCTAGGGCTTTAAACTGTCAATTCCACATGATTCAGTATCAGGAATTTATGTTAGATCAGTTAACTAAAAAACTGTCCTCGTCTGAACCATTAGACAAAAAATCTGTTCAGGAAATGGTACATAACATTCAGCAGGTCAGTAATCATTCCTTAAAATGCGGCTATGATGCACTGGAGGCTTCCTTTAGATCAGCTATGACTGGTACAGTGATCAGAAGGCATGCATGGTTAAAAGAGCAGTCCTTACCAGACCATGTTAAATCAAAGCTCCTAGATGCTCCCATGGATAAGCTCAATTTGTTTGGCTCCCCTGCACAGCAGGTGCTGAAGAAGGTGGAAGAGAAAGCAAAATCTGTCCAGACAGTCAAGGATTTCTTACAGGTCCAGCCTCCAAGGTTTAGTAGGAACTGGCCTTCCAAGAATTGGTCCTTTCCAGACACCTCCAGAGCTCAGAGAGGCAAGAATAGGCGCCCAAGAGGCAGGGGTCAATCCAGAGGTGCCTACAGGGGACGTCAGTGGCAGCCTAACAACCAGCGAAGTACTACCACAGATCCAGCCACCACCACTTCCACAGGACAATCACAGTGACTTGGCTCTGAGACCGCCTACCAGGGAACAACTAGAAGCACCCTTAGGCGGAAAGCTAGCCTTATTTTCAGTAAACTGGCATCACACATCACAGGAGACAAATGGATTTTACAGACAATAGACCAAGGTTACAGGTTTCACTTCCATACTCTACCAAGGAAGAGAGGAATGCCAAACCTACCTCCAAATCAGAAGATAAAAGCTCTAGAACAAATACACCACTTACTAAGGATGAGAGCTATAGAAAGGGTACCGTCTATGGAACAAGGGCAAGGATTTTACTCCAGACTTTTCCTGGTGCCAAGAAAAGAAAACCAATGGAGGCCTATTCTCGACCTGTCCACTCTAAACACATACCTCATTGTTCCAAAATTCAAAATGCTGACCCTACAGCAGCTTCTTCCCATGCTGGGCAAGGAGTCTTGGCTGGTAACTCTAGATCTCAAGGAGGCATACCTGCACGTCCCCATACGACCAAATTGCAGAAGATACCTCAGATTTCTTGCAGGATCAGAGCATTATCAATTCTCAGCATTGCCCTTTGGCTTATTTACTGCGCCCAGAGTATTCACGAAATGCCTGGCATCAGTAATTGCTCATTGCAGGCTTCAGGGAATTCAAATTTACCCTTACCTGGACGACTGCCTGTTACAAGCGGACAACAAAAACAAATTAGCAAAAGATTTGAAAAAGGTTATTCATCTACTGCAAGCCCTGGGATACACAGTCAATATAAAAAAGTCAAAGCTGATACCATCCCAAAGGATAACTTTCTTGGGTGCAGAGCTGGACACATCAAATCAAATGGCATCCCTCACAGCAGAAAAACATAAGCACCTTCCTCTCTATTTCATGGCATTAACAAAGCAGAACCAGCTAACAGCAAGGAAAGTCCTGCAAGCCCTGGGTTACATGGCATCCTGCATAATATTGATTCCACATGCCAGACTACATATGAGGAAGTTGCAATGGTACCTAAGGAATTTATGGTCTCAGCACAAGCACATCCTAGAAACCCAAATTCCAATAATTCCATGCCTGAAGCAAGAATTCCAATGGTGGGCTTAGACCTGTCAATCGAACAAAGGGCTGCCCTTCCACAGCACCCAACCAAGCCAGACTATCACGGACGCCTCAGACCTCAGTTGGGGGGCACACATGCTGGACAAGTGCATACAAGGCTTATGGACTCAAGACCAGCTGAACCTACACATAAATCAAAAGGAGATGCTGGCAGTAAAACTGGCAATCCAGGCATTCAGACCATTTCTTCGACAGGGTCAATTGCTGATAAGGACGGACAACACCACAGTTATGTGGTACATCAACAAACAGGGAGGCACACATTCATACCCTCTATGCTGGATGGCAATGGACCTCTGGAATGTGGCCCTGAGCTTCAACATTCAGTTACAAGCAATATTTGTACCAGGAAAAGAAAATATACTAGCAGACATCCTAAGCAGAACTACCACGGATGCCCACGAATGGATGCTGCATCCAGACATCTTCAAATCCATCACAGGGAAATGGGGACTACCAGAAATAGACTTATTCGCATCCCCACACAACCACCAATTGAAAAAATTCTGCACGAGGGCATACCACCCACTTGCTTGGAAGGTGGACTCCCTATCTTTCAGTTGGAAAAACCTGACAGCATATGCATTCCCACCACTTCCTTTGATGCACAAGGTGCTATTGAAGATCAAAGAAGACCGTCCAAGGATCATCCTGATAGCTCCAGACTGGCCGAGGCAGCATTGGTACCCACTACTGAGGAGCATGTCTCGAACAAATATGGCCTCTGCCACTAGTTCCCTTACTGTTAACACAGAACAACTTCAAAACCCTGCATCCAAACCTAAAAACACTGCAGCTGGCTGCCTGGAACATTGCATAAGACAAAATAACCCAGATTTATCTCAAAGGGTTAAAGACATTATCTTGGAGGCTCGCAGACCCTCAACAAGGAAAACTTATTCAGCAAAATGGAAAAGATATCTCATTTGGAGTGCAGCAAAAGGAGAAAATGTGTCACTGGTAAACATAGCTAACATCCTGGAATACTTGGCAGAGCTTTTCCACAATGGCCTGTCCTATTCTTCCATTAAGATTCATGCATCGGCTATTTCAGCAAATACAACATGGACCCTCCAGTCTTCTCACATCCTCTACTCAGGCAGTTTCTGAGAGGAATTAAAAATGTAAAACCACCAAGAAAGCCACCATTGCCCACATGGGACTTGAACTTTGTGCTAGAAAAGTTGACACTCCCTCCTTTCGAGCCAGCAGCAACAGCAGAATTACAGTACTTATCATGGAAAACTGCTTTCCTGCTTGCAATCACTTCAGCAAGAAGGGTTTCTGAACTACAGGCATTAATGGCAGTACAGCCCTTCCTTATCTTCCATCAAGATAGAGTGTCCATGAGGACTAATCCTACTTTTATGCCAAAGGTGGTCTCCAGGGTATCTTTAAACCAAGCTATCCACCTGCCTACATTCTTCCCCAACCCACAGAACAGGGGAGAAAGACTATTACATACCTTGGATGTGCATAGGCAATTGCGCTACTACCTGGACAGGACCAAGAGCAATAGAAAAACTGACCAGCTACTGGTAGCATATGCAACAGGAATGGAAGGAAAAGCAATTTCAAAACAGACAATCTCTAAGTGGATAGGAAATTGCATTAGATTTTGTTACTCTTACCATGGAAAGACAACTCCAGAAAACATCAGACCTCACTCCACAAGGGCTACAGCCACTACTACAGCTTTTTTACGAGTAGTGGCTACCAAAGACATTTTAGAGGCTGCTACTTGGAGCTCCGTGCATACATTTGCCAAGCATTATAATCTACCCTTATACTCCAGATCCCGAGCAGGTTTTGCCACTGCTGTTTTGCAAGGGATCTTAACTACACCATAATCTAATGACTCCTCCTCCCCCAGTTTGGCTATGGTATTCTACCCATTTGTTAGGACTGCAGATGCATCCTTGATGGACATAGTACAGTTTTGTACCTACCATAAATGTAGATGTCCGAGAGGTATGCATCTGCAGTCAGGATTACCCTCCCTCCTTCCCCTCTGTGGTACTCCTAGGGTATTTGCCCATCTTCTAGCTAGCTGGGGGAATCTATTATGGTGTATTTGTTTGTATATATGTATATACATGTTTATTTTTATTTGCTCTCTTATTTGGAAACTTTTACATTTATCCAAATTTAGCCTTCCTAGAGGGCACCTGGCATCTGGGGCAAGAAACACTGAGGAAAATGGCGTCGGCTGATACCTTTATACCTGAAGAACTGCAGCTATGACGTCGGGTGAAGTGCGACATCAGCCGAGGCCAGACCCGGACTTTGGAATCCGGCTGACCGAAGGGCTGCCTGACGACAGGACAACCCATTTGTTAGGACTGCAGATGCATACCTCTCGGACATCTACATTTATGGTAGGTACAAAACTGTACTTTGTGTATACTTACCATAAATGTAGATGTTAGAGTATATTCACTGTTGCAGTCCTGGTTTCCCTTCCTCCATCCTCTGTTTTTCTTCTCTTTCCTTACAAGGGACATATTAGTATTTAGTTTCTACTGGTGGGGTTCTTCCACCAGAACCTGGTACTTGGGGGCACCTGACAGGTTAGGGCAAGAAAAACTGATGTAATGGTGTCAGCTGCCTTACTTTAAACTACTGACGACCTGATGTCAGCCGTGAAGCGAAAGCAACCGATGCAGAAATACTAAGCCTCTGGTATTCAGGCTGGCCGAGGGCTACCCTAGCAGGGATAACCCAAATGTGATGACTGAACAGTGAATATACCCGAACATCTACATTTATGGTAAGTGTACACAACTGTACTTTCAGCAGGCTGTTTTCTTGCCTCATCTGCAGATGGGTGACTCTGCAGTGGCCATGTCAGGTTCCTCAGACAAGTTCTCTTTTTCCCCTTGTTTCTTCTGCTGAAATGCTTGCAGCCACCATGGACTGCGGTTGGGATTGGGCATTAGACATGTCTTCTGCAGCTATTGGAGTGTCCCCTACAGCATGGGAGAACTCCTCTTGTCTGTCTTGGAGGAAGGAGAGGAAATTGCTTCTCTGTCTGGCCAGACTTGGGTGCCTTTTTCCCTGGGTAGTTTTCTTGTTGCTGGTCAGTCTGCTTCTATGGAATTAACTTTTTGCTCCTTTTAAAACAGGAAAGTTTTTCCAGTATCTCCTCAATAGTTATGAATTATTCAGCATTGTTCAGGCTGTTAACCTTTCACATTCTGTTTTTCTGATTAAAAAGATATTCAGTTTCTGATTATTCCCACTGTGATATACAGGGAAGAAGGAACAAATTCACTTATGTTCTCTTAGGCATCACATTCTCTCTGAGTGGAGTTTTTTTTTTCTGATTTTTCCCGGAAAGAATTTCTTTTATGAAACCGTGGTTAAAGTGAAGAAATGCTTTTCTAGTGGGAGTAAAATGCCAGTTTCTTTGAAAAACATTGTGATTTATCATATTGTGTGGGATTCCTCAGTTTTAAAAGTATTTATGTTCTAATCCCAGATCGGACGATGCAGTGATTGTCAAATGTTTGTGCAGCTAAGCATCTAGTAAATGCTAATCCCTTCCCATATGGCAAGGATGGGGAAAGACTTTTGATAGGTTTGGGAAATTATTTTCTTCTTCCCCTCTTATTTTCAGAATTTTTGAATGTCAAGCTCCCATGTTGAAGTTTTCACATGCTCCTTTTGAAAATTGTAGGAATATTAATGCCAGTCTTCCTTTTGATGGTGAATTTTTCCTACATGCTTATGACTTGCCTGATGTCTTCTCTAGAGCAGAAGCTACTTGTCTATTTATGGCACAGTTTGCATGGTTACAGTCTCTACATTTTCCTGAAGATGTAAAAGCTCAAAATTTGTATTCTCATGATAGGAAGGTTATATTAGGCCGAGCTGCTGTGGAAGGCTTGAAAAAATATGAGTGTCTCTTGTCCTTCTCTGAGTTTGTAAACATTTTGTCTCTATTTTAGGACCTTTTTTATAAAAAGCAGTTGAGACACGCAGATGTTAAAGTTTCAGAGCCACCTTTTGTTTTTGTATAAAAAGGTTAGCAGGCATCTTTTGCAATGCTCTCCCATGCTGGCGAGTACCAGATCCAGTATGTTTGATCCTGTGGTTGGTCAACTATCTATTCCACAGTGTGTTAATAAGCTGAGTTTGACTCTGTCATATTTCCTGATATATAGAGGTGCAGATAATCACCCATGAATAGGGTATTTTGTTTGGAGGATGAGTGCCTCTAGTAGGTTTAGGTAACAGTTGTGAGACTCTAGTGACCTGCAACGAGCCATGATATGGTGAGGGACCTTACCTATGGTGACTTGCATGTGTATGATATCCACGGTATCCTCCTATTTAACCAACCTTGCAGGTATGTATATTGCTAACATAGATTGAAACACCTCCATGTTTGACCCCAGGCTGTGCTGTTGTTGTCTAAATGTGTGGAAGGCACTGTAGCCTTGCACTTCCAGAGTACTTTATATGGCTTTAAACCAAGTTTTGGTCATGGCACAGATGTCTGCACTCTCCAGAATGAGGAGGACTTAAGGATGCTGAGTTTTTTGTTTAGTTTCAAAGATTTAAGCAGTAATGTCTTAAGGATGCTTGTACACTTTTTCACTATGTTGGTAGTTTTGTCTTTTTAGCATTACTTAAAAAAAGCTCTAAGATGTAGATGTTTTAACCAATATTCAAAAACCTTGGGGGGACCGGTACAACCCATTCTTGGCAAAGCAGACATGGTCTTTTGACTAAGTTCTGCCATGCTGACAGATATTGGATCCCCCTGATGTGACACTAGAAACTAAGCTAGTTTTTATAGTCAATAATTTTATGTTCTTACTCTGGCATCATTCTTGGTGAATGTAGAATGCTGCTCACTGCAAGACTTATACCTATCTGTGACGCACATTCTGAAAGATCTATTGTCTCTCTCTCTCTCTCTCTCAATGTAGTCTAGTGAGGTATGTCTCTGATCATTTACACTCACATGAACTATGATAGAATTGTATTGATACCTGGTGTGCAGTAACTTGAGTGCATGTGTGATATTGTGGATCCTGGCTCCAGATAGGCAAATAGCCATTATCTTCTCCTTGTCCAACCTGGTGAGTGGGGTATCTGTGTGTCGCACAATGGAGTCCCCAGTGACAAGAGTATTAGATAGTATGCTTGCTTATGGGTTTTGCACTTGGGGGACCATTAGGTGTAGGCTTATGTTGGACACCTTGTGTTACTTTTGATATGTGCTTTTGTGATTGATGAGGAGCTGTCCTGCCATTAAGGTAGCTTTGGAGGTCTTTGAGATTTGGGAAGATTTTTATTTAAACTCCTTAATACATGACTGTGTATCTGTGTCTGTGTGTGTGTGATGTAGTGTGGGTATTCCTGGCGACCTGTTTTTTTTCTGCAAGATTTTTGCATACGTTGTGTATTTACATCTGTTGCATACAGTGTTATTTTCTTTAATGATTAACTGGTTGTCTGAGAACATGGTGCATTTGCTACATTGCCTTAGGATGCTCATGTGTACCAAGCTGGCCGCAGAGACATTTGGAAATTGCATATCAAGGAGCGGGTTTTAACAAGGATCTCCTAGGGTAGTTTCTGGTGTTAAGGACAGGATGTTTTATATTACTAGAATATGGTAGTGCTATTTGATGCACATGCTAGCTGCATTAAACTTATTTCTGCAGAATGACACACTTTTTAACAGGTTTCATATCTAATCCTGACTTTATACGTAAATTTTAATGTTTAGGCATTTGCTACTGTACAGGGTTATGCTATCCACTGCAGCCTGGAGGGCAGCTTCACAAAGAAAAAAGCTTGAAAACCGAATCCTATACCTTCTGGCCAATAAACAACCACATCTTAAACTTCCTGTGGTGCTTCACAACTTAGAGAGCCCAGGTAAACATCTTCTGCCACAAGATGTCTGATCCTGGAATCAGTTCATGTGAAAGCAAGGCAAAAGCAGCTCTCAAGAGCAGATTAAACAATAAACAACAAATCCCCTGCCTAATCCACCTACCTGCAAAGAGATTTGGAGGCACACAAACTAGAAAAGCCAACAAACAGAGAAATTACTATTTTTGTTACTAAATTAAATAAATGCTTTAAAAAATCATCAAAACAGCAGTGATCTCTGTATAAAGCAAGTATATGTACAGTTATTCAAGAAAATATTCTTAACTTGGATAGCACTGGATGCAGTCGAAACACTGGAAGAGTGTTGCAGAGTTCTCGGAGTACTGCCTGTAAGTGACTGTTGGGCAGTAGTGATATCAACGTGTAAAGCACATTTGCTGATTCCAACATTCAGGAGACTGACTAAAAGTCGCTCTCTTTGCACTGTGGTGGTCAAGAATGGTGTGGTGCCATGAAGGCCATAATAGGGCAAGAAACCTCCTCCAAGTCCTAGTCAAGGCTGACACCATGGGTGCCGTATATACTGGACTACACAAGTAGCCCAAGTAATGCTTGAAAGAGAATGCATGAGTTTGGAGGGAAGAGACCATTTTTTAGTCTCCTCTGTTTTTGGGGATGGAAAAGTGTGTGACTGCCAAGCAAATGCTTTCCAAGTGTACTGCCAGCTGTACATTTTTCCCTGTCACTTTGCCATCCGTTGGCAGATGCTGGAGGCAATCCCTGCTCCACTGAGTGGGTGGCTGCCCTCCCTTGTTTTGTGAAGGTCACTGTTGACTGTCAGTCTAAATAGGAGAGTGTGGTACCTTTTAGGAAATCTATTTTGTAGGAATTGGGCATCTTAACTATGCCCTTGTAAGATCCTCTGCCTCCTTGCACCTTGGTAGTACTACTTGGGGTTCATCCCCATTACAAGTCGTCCTTGAAGTTGGATATTGATAGCCTCTTAAAGTATCATTGGAGGGCCCTCATAGATGGGTCAGGAACACCCTCCTAGCTTCTCATTGAGGATTTGTGGACCTTTTCTCAGCTGTGGGTATTTCCTGCAAGATGGATAGATGCACATTTACATCTTAATTGTTTAATAATGATGTGTCAAATCTATATGGTTTGTACTATTGTCTAGACGGTGAACTAGTCAACTCTTGGTATGAGTACTCTCTTATATCTGAAACATTAGTTGCAAACTGCATTCAAACAGGTATCCCAGTGTGTGACCTGCTTAAAAAAGACTGGTGGTGGGAGGCAGAGTTCAGATAGGTACTCAACCTTGGAGCTGTTAAGGAGGTATCTGTAGAATTGTGACTGCTGATACAGTGAGAACTTTTAGGTGGTTAAAGTCCTAGTAAACAGATAAGTTGCTTACTATGGAGGAAGTTCACTTGTATGATCCATTCTTGAGTGTACATTGTTATATGCACGGTTAATGGTTACAATTTATTACTGTTTTCCTTGCAATATGAAAATCATCCAGTGGCTTTGAAAACTGAAAGCAAAGCACTGCCATCATTGAAGAGTGGTGCACTTGTGGTCTTGGTAGTCCTTGGCCTTTAGGTTGTTTTGTGGTGTTAGAAAGCAAAGGTTGTTGTTACAGTGATTGCAAACTAATACTAATCTTTTATTGAAAGAATATTACCTTGAAAACTGCTTGAAAAAGAATAGTACAGCTGTTCAGACAAAAGCACCACCATCCTTACAGGGCATGAGCTGGTGGTAAGTTTTGGTCACAATTTTCATCTTCCACCACATTCTGTAAGATTTACGGAGGGACATATGGTCCAAAATTCCACTTTTTCACTAGTTAGCAGTGATCTTTATCTAATTGCACAGCTGACCATATTCTGGCTTACTTACTGGTCATGTCATAAAATTATAGAAATTACTGAAACATACAAATATTGTAAAATATACTTTATAATAGTAGACTTTTCTCGCAGGAGGCGGTGACTCTGGTACTAGGGGCTTGCAGGACCACTCAGTGCCATTAATTCAGAGCTTCGACAGTCTTAGGAAGATGGTTAGGTAGGTACCTTGTTTAGAAATAGTATTGGCTTCCCTTTCAGATTGTTCATCTTCTGAGTTAACCTGTGCATCTTCTGAGTTAACCTTTCCTGTACATATGCATAACCTCAGAATTGTAAAGTAGATGTTGGGAAAGGAAGCTTGTTTGTGGCAAAATGAATATTCAGTTAATGTTTTATTTAGTTATTCATGCATTTTGGTGAAGATGGTTTCGAAGCCTGCTGTCAGTTGTGTCTGGTAGAAGTAGACAGAGTTTTTCAGCAGGTTTTGTATGTCTGGCTTGAGTTTTCATTTTAATGCTTTTCCATTATAAGGAAGGTTTTGAAATAAGGAGCAGGTATTATTCAGTTGTCAAACTTTTTTTCCCTTTTGTCTTTTGAGCTGGGAATATTATTAACGTGCTTCGGACTCCAGGGTCCTTTCATTTTTATGGACAACAATCTTCTCTGCATCAGGCAAAATACATTTTTTAATAGATTTGCATGGGTTTCTTATTTGGGAATGTAAATGTGTGTGCTTGTTAAAGCACTTGAATATTAGTGTGCAGTTCACAGCAGTTTGGACATTGATCATCAGTTATAGAAGCATGGCTTTGCACTCATTTTATTATTACCCAAGAAATATTTTCAGGATAAATACTCTTTCCCTTCATTTTGGATTGTTTTGAAGAAGTATACTTCACAGTATAGTTTCCTATTTAAGTATGAACTTTTAACTGTAGATGTTAGTTGTCATTCTCGCCTTCATTCTTGCTGGATGGGTTCGGAGCCGATCCTCGGCTCCGACTCGGCCTATACTATAGCTTGAGAGCTATTTTTACCTGCTCAAGGCAGCCCTATATCCCACAATACCATGCGCTAACTCCCCAGATCTCATTTGCCGCTTCGCTGCGAGATTGCGTTATTACCAGCTCAGGTCAGTTAAGAACTTTTTAGTTTCTTTTAAGTAAAAGGTTAGATTCCCTTTCTAATTATATTCCCCATTGTATTAACTAATCCTAAAATCTTATTAGCTAAAAATTTAAGCCCCCCCCCTTTTTTTAGTCAAACTTATAGACGGGCCTTTGGGCCTTAGCTTTTCTATAGTTTTCCTATAGTTCCATTTTTTAGTGTGTGTGTGTGTGTGTGTGTGTGTGTGTGTGTGTGAGTCCGTCCTTTAACTTCTCCCCTTGTGTTAGAGTTTGAGTGTGAGTTGTGAGTGCTGACTGTGTTGACTCTTGGTGTCCACCGTAATGTCTAAAGCAGGGGTGTCCAACCTTTTCACTTGCAAGGGCCGCATTGAGTCAACAGAAATGGTCTGGGGAAATGGCAAGTGAGGACCAAAAAAAAAAAAAAAAAAAAAAGGTCTCACATTAACTGAAGAGCAAAAAAAAAAAAAAAATGTGGCTGTTTTGTAGGTGAATTTGAACAATAAATAAATTAATAAATGCATAATATTTGCCCTAAAATTCAATATCTCATTATAATTATTTAAAAAACAGTTAAATCTAACATCTTAGTTTATTTGTAAAAAAATTAGCAGGTGCAGTAGTACCTTCCTTATCTCATCCATATTTGCCAAAAGCAGTTTGGGCAGGATTACACACCTTAGCATCTATGGGTCACTATCCTTGGCTGAGATAGATAAACACACTTGTTCAGGATGTTTTTTTCACACAAAAGAGAAATGAAGATAGCATGGGCTGTTGTTTCTTTTGCTGAGCATCCCACTGATATTCTTAATGTGGGAGAAGACATACAGGCACTGTAGATGTATTGTTAGCTTCCATGAGTTGGAAACATCTAAGTCTCTGAATGTTAAGCCAAATGAATGGGTAGCTACCTTTGACAAATTCCCAGGTGTGATAAACAATAATGCAGTAGTGATCCCTACATTTGAACATTCACAATTATAGTGTTATAAGTGCACTTTTTAGCTTTACAATAAACATATTTTAATACAGGAGATCCACATATGCTATGTTTATCCCAGCAGTGGACCTAGATAAAAGGATATGATAAAAAAGTTGTCCTGCCCAGTGGTAGATTATTTTATTGTTTACTTCCCACAGCATCAAACATCCATTACCACCATTGGCACATCTTCACTTCCACTAAACCTGCCCAAACCCAAGATACTTACACTACTCACTACAAACTGGTCCCAAACTACACACAGAGAAGATCCCAACCCACTTAAAGAGATCTGAAACCCACATGTACACTTATTTTAATCAAAATGTTAATAAAAATGCAGTAAAATGTGGACTTCATCCCTCATTGCAAGCCATATGGTCATAAAAATCATGCACTTCATAAGCAAATTCAGACAGATCATAACAACAAATAAGCTTAAAAAAAAACACACAATATCACCATCATTGTAATTAACCCTCATTCGTTACACTGGTAAAAATGCATGTACTAAAATTAAACAGTACCGTCACCAAAAATGCTACCCCACCTAAAACAAATGTAGAGATTAACTCTGACCTTAGTTTATGAAAAATTACCTAACATAGTAAAATGGGTTAAAATGCAACCAAAGCCAACTCTGTGACTTAGATGGATGAAGCCCAGCTAATCCAGATGACTTTGGTTTAGTTAGCAACCTTAACCAATGGAGGAGTTGGTAGAGGAGGCTAAGGATGGTAAGGCACTTTCTGTTTACCTCTGCATGGGGTGGGTTGTGCTTACATTCCCAAGGTAAGCACTCCATGTCTGAGTTTCCAGTGGAGACTCAAGATCAAGAACATGCAGAGACACTAATTGCTGAGGAGAGCAAGACCACCTGAAAGGTGGTGATGCCTTGTGCATCAAGCTGTTTCATGCTTGCATCTTGGGCAACTATAGGCATGCATGCTGGAGAACATAGGCACATTAAGTGAAAACCTGGTCACCTCAATAGATGGTGTCACCAGTATAACCCTGACCCTAAGTTGAATGACTGAGTGGAGTGACATGAGTTGTGTCAACATGAATGGAGGAGGAGCAGAAAAATGCAACAGACAGAAAATGGATCTAATTCTGACTAACTAAAACCATAATTAAACTAGAAAACTAACATACCTTACCATAACCCTTGCTACACTACTGAAATACATCATAAATAGCTGGTATTACTTAAAAGTAATTAAAATTCTTTAAATCAAACAAATAATTGACATTACTTAAAAAAGTTACCTTAGCACCAGAGCACAAAACCACCTAAGAGACACTCCTTTCATAAAATCTTTTGGAAAATATTTAAATCCCTATTCAGCAGATAACTTATTCAATCAATACAGCTCATTATAACATTCAAAACAGTATGGGAAACAATAATTCAGACAAAAAAAATAGGAAAATCTAGTATGCATGGGGTTTTGGTTTGAGAAAATATCTGGCAAAACAGGATTAGGGAACTGGTTTATGGCTTTGCCATTTGTCCTATGTTTATCCCTAAAACTACAGTACAAGATATTTCATCGATTACACATCAGACCTCAACTATTCCATATATACATATACATACATGCTAACAGCAGAAGGAGGTATAAGGGTATGATAAAACACACATCTAAGCTGCAATTCAAAATAGTTTATCACCTTTCTACTAGCATCATCACAGTAGAACTCTTGGGTACTTTCGGGTAACAGTAATGCTCACTATATTCACGTCAGATAACATAAATAGGTAAATAAATACATTTATCCTAAAAGCACCATCATATTCATTATAAAAACCCCAAAAATACCATTTTATACCATTGATGCTTTGTATGTATAGTCAGTCTAACAAAGAAAAACAAAAAATCATGTTTAACCGACGATTAACTTTAAAAATGAAACAAGGGTACATGGCTACATGTGGCCCACTACAAAATGAAAATTGTTCAATGTATATAAATAATTGAGTTTACAGTAAAAGAAAATTTAAATATGAGAAGAATGTTTTCAACTGACCATATATAAGCTCTAGTTTAGGGAGCATTCACAGTGTCAAAAAATACTTAGCTTTACTTACCTTTTGCTATGTTGTAGTGTAGTGTAGTGTAGTCGGTGTGTACTCCGAAATAAAATAAATCCTCTCTCCATGATCTCCTTCAGCTTTAAAAGAAAGTTGGCGCATGCAGAACAGTAAAAATCACGTAAAGTAAACACAAAAGTTAAATTAAAATTAAATTTAAATTTTGGAAGAGCTCTGAGGGCCTCCTGGTCTAAAGACACTAAGATTTCAGGATTCAAGAAGTGTGACTCGTGCTGTCAGAAGATGTCTCTGACAGACGGTCACACTTCTTGTATTTATTGTTTAGGACCCTTGCACCTGCAGGACTCATGTTCCGTGTGTCACAGATTTAGTTCGAGTCCTGCAGAAGCGCCGTAATAAGTTGATTTTGAGGGGCTTATTGAAGCCCGACGACTCCCCGTCTAAGTCTGGCTCGGGGAAGTCGCCCAAGCCCGCCAAACCCTCTGCTCCAGCTTCTGAGTCGACAGCTGGCGGAACTGAAAGTGCTCCGACATCGGCTCCAGCCGGATCCGATGCGAGCAAGACTTTGCCCGCTCCGAAACCCTTTTCAGAGCCAACAACAGCGCGCAAGCGCTCTAGATCGCCCTCGGTAGAGTCCGTTCGATCGGCTCCAAAATCTCCTTTACTGTCGGAGCGGAGTCATAGGACTCCTTCTTCCAGGCTGTCCGACTATGACATTGAGAGGGTGGTCAATAGACTAATCAAGTCCCAGGCACTGGCCCAAATAATTCAAAGCCCATCTCATCAGACTGTGGCTCCCTCGGTACCACTTTCGATTCCTCCTCTGACTCTTCAGTTGAGTTCGGAGCCGGAGTTTGTCAGAACCGGGACCTTGCCCACGTCGGAGCCGATACTACCACCTTCGGCTCCGACGTCGTTGGCTCCGACCTCTTCATTGGTGCCGTCCATGGAGAGGTCCGGGCGCCGAGACTCCATCGTCTGCTCCGAGGGGGCGAGTGGCATCTGACCCTTGTCCGACCCCGTTCTCCCTCTCGGAGCGTCGGCTCTGGTTAGTTCGGACCCAGTATCATTCTCGGAGCCTTCTCTGTCGGCGCCGGGGGCGGTCCTTGTATCCTCTGAGCCAGGGCTGTCTTCGGTGCCTGATAGGGGGAGCCTTTGAGGTGATGAGGAGCGTGCTGGATCCGGTGTCCGCTCCAAGGCTGGTTCCTTCAGCTCCTCCCAATACAGTGCCTGTTACGGTCTCTGGTCATCCTCTTGAAACTGATAGCAGAGATCCAAAGCGCAGGGTACCCACTTTGGGTGTCTCTTCCTCGTCCGAGGCCTCCCCTGAAGTTTCAGGGGAACCCCCTAGGAAAAGAAAGTGCAAGAGGAAGCACGTGGACTCCCCCGAGTCTCTCACTTCGGACACCAACTTGGATGAGTCTGAGGGTTCCCCGAGATCCCCCTCTGAGGATGTCTCCTTTTCAGACATCCTAGAGATCCTAAAACAGAGGGGGAATTGGTCCACCCTCAAACCCTCCGAGGACGAGTCTGTTTACCTTGATGCTTTTGGGTCTCGCCCTTCCACCTCCTGGGTGTCCCCTCCTTTCGACCCACTGATGGAAGTAGTGGCCAGAAAGGTGTGGGCAGCTCCTGACTCGATGGAACCTACCCCTAGGAGGCCTTCTAAATTTATTTCTGCTCCGGTAGACAAACCATTTCTGACCAAGGTTGTTCTCGGTAGATGCTATGGTGGTAGCAGCCGCCACTAAGAAGGAATTAGCTGATCCTTCTGTACCTGTTCATCCTCCTAGGACTATGGACAGGTACGGGAAGCAGACATTTGCTTCAGCGACCTTTGCCATGCGGTCGCTGAACTATTTATGTCATTTCACCCGCCTTCAGAGAGATTTGCTCAAAGAACTGGGTGAAACCATATAGGATCCTTCTGCTGCGGGGTATCAGGACAAGATTAACTCCCAGCTGGCTACCCTGAATTCCATTGCCAACTCCTCCATGCGGCTTATCTCTTATGCGGCAGATGGAACGAGTAGGGCCGCAGGCACAGGTGTTGCATTGAGACGTCACGCCTGCATGTGACTCTGTAATTTTGCTGATCCCTTCAAGGCGTCCTTCACCAACACTCCCTTTGATGGTTCAGAGTTGTTTGGACCTCAGGTGAAGACTACCCTCACCAGGTGCGAGCAAGATGGTAAGACTCTCTCTGCCGTGGGAGTCCACTTTTCCACACCATCTAGACCATACCCTAAAGGTCAGAAGGGTGGAAAGATGTGGTTCCGCAAACCACAGGGAGTCGCGCCTGCCGCACGTGGTGAACTTCCCCCCAGAGGCAGAGGGGGGAACAATAATAGACACCACCCCAGGGGCAGAGGGGGTCCACAGAACCAGGGTTCCAGGGAATCATTCCCTGACCAACCCTTTCAGCATCCCTGAGAAGCTGCCAGACTGTCCACCTTCGGAGGCAGTCGGGGGAAGATTATCTCTGTACCCGGAAGCCTGGCAATCCCTCTCTCAAGACAAATGGGTACAGTTGATCATATCCAAGGGTTACAAAATCCCCTTCATTTCCCCTCCGATCCAATTGCCGAGAACCCTCCCAGACGTACCACCCACACAAAGGGGTCAGGCACAGCTAGAGATAAAAAAGCTGTTAGAAAAAAAGAGTCATCCAGGCAGTCCCAGCAGACCAGCTAGGATACGGAATTTACTCCAGGTTCTTTTTGCTAACAAAAAAGACAGGAGACTGGAGACCCATTTTGGACCTCAGCAGACTGAACAAGTCTGTGCAGAAGACAAAATTTCGGATGGTAACGCTGCAGTCCATTCTGCCCTTCTTGGACAGAGACAGCTTGTTAGACCTTCAGGACGCATACTATCATGTAAAGATACACAGGCAGTCCAGGAGGTTTCTCCGCTTCCGGCTGGGAACCAGTCATTACCAATTCAGAGCCCTGCCCTTTGGTCTCACCACAGCCCCCCGGGTCTTCACCAAATGTTTGGCAGTGGTCACGGCTCATCTGAGACAAAAAGGATTCCAGGTGTTTCCATATTTAGACGACTGGCTCATTACCGCTACCACCAAGCAGCATCTTATCATAGCCAGGGATTACACCATTCGCATTTGCAGCAAACTAGGTATTTCCATAAATTTCGCAAAATCCTCCTTGTCAATGTGTAAACTTCATAGGCGCTGTGTTAAACACCACAGAAATGTCTGCAACATTACCACCTCAGAGAGTGACAGACATATGGCGGAATGTTCAGTTTCTGTTTCAGTCCAACAGAATTCAAGTCAAGTTAGTACTGAAAACATTAGGCCTCATGGCAACAGTGATTCTCCTTCTTCCCTTAGCCCGCTTCCACATGAGAATTCTCCAGTGGATGCTTTTTTCTCAGTGGTCCTTTCAACGGCTCCCAATGACTCACTACATTTTGATAACCCCAACTTGCAAAAAACACCGCTCCTGGTGGATGGTCTCCCCTCAACTTCTTCAGGGCAGACCCTTTGTTCTTCCCCCTCCAGTTGCCACGGTGACAACGGATGCCTCCCTGATCGGGTGGGGGGGCACTATCAGGGCAGGACTGTCCAGGGCACATGGCAACAATTAGAATGCCACCTGCACATAAATGTCCTGGAGATGAGAGCAGTGCTTTTATCGTTGCAAGCCCTTCAGGACTCTCTTCCCATGGGGACTATAGCAGTTCAAACAGACAATATGTCTGTAGTGTGGTACATAAACAAGCAGGGCGGAACAAAGTCCTACCCGCTATGTCGAGAAGCATTCAGACTTTGGCAGTGGGCGATCTCCTCCCAGCGGTTTCTGATAGCAACGCACATCCCTGGGAGGTCCAACGTCATAGCGGACAGACTGAGCAGAACAATTCTCAATGCCTCACGAGTGGTCTCTAAATCAAGCGGTAGCAGAGAGAATTTTCCAGAAGTGGGGCCAGCCTTGCTGCGACCTTTTCGCAACACCTCAAAACAGAAAGTGCCTCAACTTCTTCACATTCTTCCCTCTACCAGGTCATCCCCCCAGAGACGCTCTTGTCCATGATTGGCCTCGGGGTCTTCTATACGCTTTTCCCCCCTTTCCGTTGATTCCGCAATTAATTCAGAAAGCAACCGCATTAGATCCAAAATGATCCTCATTGCCCCGTACTGGCCTCGACAAGTATGGTTTCCGTTCCTGCACCGTTATCTACTGGAACAGCCCTGGCATCTGGAACCATTTCCAGACCTTTTGACCCATCTGACGGGCAAGCTGCACCAGTCTCTTCACTCCCTCAACCTCACAGCTTGGTTGCTCCACTTCCAACCTTAGCCAGGCTTCCCTTTATTTCTCTTCCTGTCCGTGATATCATTCTTGCCTCCCATAAGTCCAATACTAGGAAGACTTATGAGAGTAAATGGAAGCGTTTTTTTGTTCTGGGCAGAAGCTAGGTCCTTAGATCCATTTAATGCACCAATTCATAAAGTTCTAGATTTTCTAGCAGAGCTTTTTCATTCAGGGTCGTCGTTGGCCACTATCCGAGGACAACTAGCGGCCATTGCCAATTTTCATGTAGGGCTCTCTGAAACCAATATTATGTCACATAAGCTCTGTAAAGCTTTCCTTAAGGGCATCTTCTTGCTCAGACCTCCCATTAAGTAAGGATCCTCCTCCACAATGGGATCTAAATTTAGTGTTAACTTCATTAATTCTCCCTCCCTTTGAGCCTGCAGCTTCTTGTTCCCTCAAGCTTCTCTCTTGGAAAACTCTGTTTTTGGTGGCTGTAACATCTGCCAGAAGGGTGTCGGAACTTCAGGCTGGTCTGTCCGTCCCCCTTATTTGGTTTTTCATAAAGACAGGGTAGCTCTCAGAACGAATCCTTCCTTCCTACCAAAAGTCTTGTCTGAGTCAAATCTGAACCACACTATTGACTTGCCTGTTTTCTTCCCAAATTATTCAAACAGGGCTGAACAGAAACTACATTCCTTGGATGTTCATCGTCAACTGCGGTATTATGTAGACAGGACAAAACAATTCAGAAAGTCAGAACAGCTCTTCCTCTCTTATGCTGAAGGAAAGAAAGGACTTCCGATATCAAAGATAACTCTTTCCAGATGGTTAGCATCCATCATTACCTTTGTCTACGAGTTGAGACACAAACAACTCCCTTCAAGACCTAAGGCTCATTCAACCAGGGCACTATCAACCTTAGCAGCCTTTCAATCAAGGTTACCATTAGATGCCATTTGTGCAGCAGCTACATGATCTTCTCAACATACTTTTATTACCCATTACAAACTTGATATAGCCTCCAGAAATAGAGCTGACTTTGGTTCCACCGTACTCAGGAGTCTGTTCCGTTGAGCCACCCAGGACCAAGGTGCTAGGGATGCTGTCCCATCCAGCAAGAATGAAGGCAAGAATGACAACTTAACATTAAGAAGTTATGTACCTACCATAACGTTCCATGTTAGTTGTCTTCTTCTCACCTTCTTTCTTGCGTCCCTCCCTCCTGCCCCCTAGCCTGGACAGACTTGAAGGTCTCTGAGTCCTTCTCTTTCATGATACATAGTTATCCAGGGTTATCCGTATCATGAGTATTACCAGCAGGAAGACCATATCTTTGTATAAAGGCTTTTTTTTTGGTAACGATAAAACTATACTATGTGTTAGCTGCCAACGAGATCTGGGGAGTTAGCGCATGGTATTGTGGGATATAGGGTTGCCTCGAGCAGGTAAAAATAGCTCTCGAGCTATAGTAGAGGCCGAGTCGGAGCCGGGGATCAGCTCCGAACCCATCCAGCAAGAAAGAAGACGAGAAGAAGACAACTAACATGGAACATTATGGTAGGTACATAACTTCTTAATATTGTACATGATGAATAATCTGTAGTTTATTTTGAGTGAGGCACTGTCTCAGCTATTGTCTGATGCTTCTAATGCATGCTGAAGTATGGCTCCCATCCGTGTCCTAAAGAGTGGACTATCCTTGTTTTTGAATAGCTGGAGTTTTTCTTCAAGTTTTGCAATTTTGAAATCTTACATTGCATGTGCATCGAATTCAAAATACTCTGTTCATATCTGAATGTGTGTTTGTGTGTGTTGTGTGTGTGTGTGTGTGTGTGTGTATATATATATATATATATATATATATATATATATATATATATATTAAAATATAATATATATATATAAAAATGTGGGAGCGCTACAGAATCCTGAAGACCAAAATTCTGACACCAAAATCTTGAAAGTTGTGTGTGTGTATTGCACAAGTACATACAGAAACACCCCCACACACCCCCTGCTACTTAAATATATCAACTCCGAGATTGCACTTCACTACACGAAGTGCAGTCTCGGAGTTGATACCCTGCTTATACTTGGAGAAGAGTAATATGGTTTGTGTTTTGTTTCTGTATGTGCTTGTGCTGGAATATAGCAAGTGTTGGTATCCTGTGTGTTTTTAGTATTTTGAAGTTTTGAGATTTTGGTCTTTCAGGATTCTGTAGTGCTCCTATATATATGCACACAATATTTTTGGTTCAAGCAGTTTAGCTGTCCTCAGTAGTATTTAAATTAAAATTGAGAAATAGAGGTTCAAAGTTCTTGTTCCTGAAGGTGATATATGACTTTGAGCAAGTCAGTTAGCCAGATAGTGCTCCTAGGTTGCCCTGAAATGAGGTGGTTGCACCCAGAGAATTTACCAAGTTAACCAGACTCTACAGCCTAACCTTTGCCCGTCACACTTGTGACAATCACTATAATTACTCCCTTGGGGAATGCATGCTCGAGTGCATATATGGGAATCCCCTTGGTTGTTGTGCAGTGCATTGTCACTCCAGCTCAGTGTTCATACTGCAAGCACCGACTTTCAGTAGATGTCAGTCAGCACTGCAGTGGACCAGCCTGCCTCTCACTCCAGGGTGGGCAAACTAGTGCTGAATGTTCACTCTTGCCATCTTGGGTTGGTCTTCCAGCTTCTGATGCCACTAGTGAGGCATGGGTTTTCTGAGATGTAGTCCCAACTTCCTCATTCTTTTCCCACAGAACTGATTTTGATTTGCCAAATTTTTTTTTATAAGCTCGGATGTAGTCTCAATTACACGTTTAACTGCTTTACAGATACTCTGTAGTTTTTGTAGAACTAAAACAGAGATACAAAGTTCCCCATCCGTGATGGTACTCTAAAGTAATTAGTCTATGGATGCTTTCCTGCAGCTTACCTATGGTGATGACATTGAGGAGTAGTCTTAATTTATGTGAGCAGCTCTTAAAAAAAAAAAAAAAAAAGTTTGATTACAAAGCTTCTTAAGAAATGGTACACACGAGGAATGCCAGAGGGGAAAATGCAAAGGAACTTAAACTACCAAGTGCTATGATGCATTTTCAAACTAGAGTGGACTGCTTCAATGTGATTGTTTGTTGACTGGAGAACTGAATATTTTAACTTTTAATTTCTAAAGTCCGTTTTCCAAAGGAAGGAGCTGAGATATAGAACTACAAGTTAACTGAAGTTTCAGCTGGAACTTCTGCCAAATGTATTTACATATCTTGTTGATTTTATTTATTTTTTCTTGGCGATTTAAGTTTTATTGCATAGCCTCTAAATGCATACTATGGTAATGAATATAGCCTTTAAACCTACAAGTAATTCCAAGTTGTCTCTGGAAAAAGAAATAATTTTTTGCTTACTAAGTTTTACCTGGTTAATATTTTTAAAGAGTAAAAAAAATGTTGACCTTTTCCATTGTCGCCCTGACCTTTGCTATATGTCATTGCCACCTCTTAAGATTCCCGACTGTCTGATAGCACCAACCACTAAAGCGACAGATGATGTCCTTCAAAAATGCAACTGCAGTCCTGACATATGGGTTGTCCTGCCTCAGGCAGCCCTTTGGTCGGCCAGATTCCAAAGTCTGGGTCCGGCGTCGGCCGATGTCGCCTCCTCCCCGACGTCAGAGCGGCTAGAGTATAAAGGCATCAGCCGACGCCATCTTCTTCAGTCTTTCTTGCCGCGCGGTGCCCGAAGCAGAAGCAGTTCGCAAGTGCCGGTCTGTCAGCTCCTGTGTTTTCAGTTACCGAAGTCATCTAAAAGCTAAGTACCCCGTTGGGGAACATTTTTTCTTGCCTCAGCCGATGTCAGAACAAATTGAGAAAGTTAATAATTGTTTGTCTTGTGGTAAACAAATACCTCATAAGGACTTCCATTCTTACTGCCTCCCTTGCCTGGGCCCAGACCACGACGTCTCGGCCTGTGCTGCCTGTGCTTGCTTTAATAAGCGCACTCTCAGGCCGGGCAGAGTTTGCGAAGACTTTTGGCGAATCCTACGCTTACAACATGCCGTCGGAACAACCGACAGCGCAAACTACCAAAAAACGAAAGGACCGGGACCGACATCCTCGGCCCGCGTCTTCCACCGATATTACGCCTAAGCCCTCCGCGAGTGCTTCGGTCCCTTCGGAAGTGGTAATTCAACCGCTCCAGGCCGACAACACCGCGTTAACTCATCCCTTGGTCTCAGAGACTACACTGGTGCCGGTTGTGGATTTTCCTCCGGAAACCGAAGTTCTGGATCTACCCGACACCATTCCCGTGGACAAAGTTACCCCTGCACGTGGGGCAGCTAGGCCTCCTGTAGCCATGTCAATCAAGGCCTTTGCACGTGCTAAGGCCGCCGGCCAGGTCAAGGCCCATCCTAAACCTATTTCTCAGGCCCCTTCTTCTGACAGACAAATCATGTCTCTGGCTGCAGATCTTATTTCTCTTATCAGGGGGTCTCAGCCTCACCCAGACAGAGGTTCTCAGCCGCCTGCAGAAAAAAGGCCTAGAACTGAGCCGGCAGACGACCTCTCTTCAGATGAAGCCTCTGGGGATTCAGAGCATTCAGATACCCAAGAAGAATCCTTCCAGGCCTATTAACTGGTTATTCTGCTCTTCAGTTATTCCCACCCACCCGCCCTGTTTTTGTTTTGGTGTTAATCTTAGTGGCATTGAAACTGCCCGCCCCTCAGCCTGCCTCTGGGCCCATCTCATTTGCTCACTCAACTGAGTGCAGTGAGATCATATTCTGATTTCAGGCACTCCTACTGTGTACAAAGAGAGCATCTGGGAAATAGAAAAAAAAAAAAAATTAAGCTTATTTCCTGCCTTTCTTGTTAAGTGGTACAGACTATTTGTAGGCTTCTGAGCCCCCAAGCCCTTCTGTGTTTGAGGGAAGCCTTCTAGCTTGTTTTTTTTCTTGTAACTAGCCAGTTTTCTAGTTTCAGCACTCAAATCTGTTTCTTTGATCTCAGCACTTGTTCAGAAAAAAAAAAAAAAAAAAAAAAAAAAAAAATTTCATCTGCTTTTACTGTACTTGTGTTTTACCTACTTCTTTTTACTTTTGCATCATCTTAAAATACTCAATTGTATTTATTACTGCTTGGTGTAACTCATTCTAAGCCTTTTGGTTTAAACACTTGGGCTTCGGACCAGTTAGTTGTTTTGCACTGAGAGGTTTGTGGTCTGCACTGTTGTGGCAGAACAGGTAGCTTACATCCTTCTAGGTTGAGAACTGCTGATTGAGGGCTCAGTGTCTGTTATTCTAAAAGTGTATTAATTCTGGTTTAAGCACTTGGGCTTTCAAGCCAGTTATTTTACATTAAGAGGGTTCGTGGTCTGCACTCTTGTGGGAGGAGAGGCTGGACTCTGCCCTTCTGAGCTGGGAATTTCTGGTTAAAGGCTTATAGTGCATGCATATCTGAACTGTTTCTTACTGAAGTTGGTGCCTTGTTTGCTGTGGCATAGACTGGATTCGGGCCTGCTGGATCTAGCTTTGTTTGTGTAACTTGAGCACTAATCCAGACATTCTCTAAAGTATTCAATGGTATTTATTACTGCTTGGTTGTAACTTGATTAAAGTGTAGCTATCATTCAAGTCTTTTGGATTAAGCACTTGGGCTTCAGACCAGTTGTTTTACATTAGGAAGGTTTGTGGCAAGCACTGTGGTGGCAGGACAGGTAGCTTTCATCCTTCTAAGTTGGGAACTGCTGATTGAGAGCCCAGTGTCCAAGTGTATTAGTTCTGGTTTAGGCACTTGGGCTTCAGGCCAGTTATTTTACATTAAGAAGGTTCGTGGACTGCACTCTTGTGGGAGAAGAGGCTGGACTCTGCCCTTCTGAGCTGGGAATTTTCTGGTTAAAGGTTTATAGTGCCTAAATATTTGAACTGTATCTTACTGAAATTGGTTCACCTTGTTTGCTCTAGCATAGACTAGATCCAGGCCTACTGAATCTAGCTTTGTTTTTATACTTGTTGTTTGTTTGCTTGTTATTTCCCTGGAAGCTAATTCACCTAATACGCAACTTCTCAGCGCTTCTGTGGATCACTAGTGATATCTGCATTGCTTACTGTACTTATTTCCTTGTTTCACTTGAAAGAAAGTTACTGTTTGTCGTTTTTGCATTTAGTTACTTGTATCACATTGCACTCAAGTTACCTGGCACTTGCTCACTAAAGCAATTATATAAGTCAGCACTAAAAATTAAAAGCACTACACCCTCACTCCCCACTGGCCCTTGTTTTCAATTAAGGATTTCCCAATATTATTCTAGCATGTCCAAAGGTCAGTTGTCAATCTCCTCTCGGTCCAGCTGGTGAATCTGGGAATCTTGAGGCAATGTTATAACTGCCTCATGTACACAGACAACCCTCTCCTCCTCCCACATAACACAAATACTTAGAGATGCAGCTATTTAGCCAAACTGGAGGCTGAGCTCTCTCAACTCAGGACTGGCAAGACCAGACAGGAGGAGAAGGCAACTACACACACCACAAAACCAGCCTCACATAATGCTACCACTCCACTGAATCAAACACATAAACACACAAAGACATACTCGGAGGCTCTGAGTAAAAATTTACCTAAACAGCAGAGGCCTCCAAAGCAGACACCCAAACAACTGCTACCTCAAGACACCCCACAAGCAACACATAAACCACAAAAGCAGTGTGCAAAGCAGTCACAGCCCTTAAGGCCAAATACAACACCAAACATACTTGTCATAGGTGACTCCATAGTCAGACACACTGACGTCCCACTCACCAGGCTGAACAAGGAGAGGGTCACAGTAAGCTGCCTATCGGACCTAGAATCCGCCACATAACACAAGCACTCGGGTCACTCCACAGCAAGTACAAATATGACACAGTCATTGTCCATGCTGGTGTGAACGACCTGAGGCATACCTCCCTGGACTGCATGAAAAGAGACATAGAGGAGCTCTCTGATTATGTAGCCCAGGCAGGTATGACCCTAACCCTGAGCAGTATCCTTCCTTCACCAAGAATGATGCCACAATATAGAGACAAGATGATCAGCTTTAACAATTGGCTTAATGTCTGGTGTCATTCAAAGGGGATCCAGTGTCTGTCTGCCTGGGATGACATGCTTGACAAGCCACGCTGCTTCGCAAGGGACGGCTTGCACCTGTCACCCTTGGGATTCCGGATATTGGCTAAGGCTCTTGCCACCCCATAGTGCCTTTTTAGGCAAGGCTCAAATTCTAAACCTACCACCCTAGAAAACAAAAATGGGAAGAAATTGAGGGTAATGCTGCTCAATGCCAGAAGTCTAAATCTCAAAATGCACACACTCGAGGCCCTTCTCAGTATGGAGAACATCGATGTCTGTGCTGTAACTGAAACCTGGTTCAAGGCTCCTGAGAGCACCCGGCACTATTAGGTTTTACCTCATATCATGCGTTCCGCCCCAAAACCCGGACCACTCCACAAAAGGAGGGGTGTATCCATATTCATAAAGGATACTCACACCTCCAGGTTGGTGGCAACGCATGAAGCTTGGAAACCATCCAGGTGCAACTAACAATAGGCAAAACTGCTCTACAAATTGTAGCATGCTACAGGCCACCCTCTCAAACTCAGGAACCCCACACAGCCTTCCTGAAGACACTGGAGGGTATAAATGTATCTCCAAACACCATCATATTGGGTGACTTCAACTACCGAATATAGACTGGGAACATTACTCAAGCCCTAACTTTCTAGCCCAACGGTTCCTGGAGTTCATAAATTCAAATGCCATGGAACAGCTAGTCACTGTTCCCACGAGAGGAGAAAATATACTAGATCTCATTGTCACAAACATGGGGACAAAATGCTCCACACCGGAAGTATATCCCTCATTGGTGAGATCTGATCATAAACTAATCTCACTGGAAATCCACATCCGCCCCACCCCAAACAAAAAGACCATAGTGAAGAACTTCTCTAAAGCAAACTTCACACTACTCAAGACTGGTGTGGTATCCTTCAAGGCCCCTGAGTCAGAGGAAACCACAACCCAAGCTCGGGAAGCCCTTACAAATGCCTTCTATGAACACCTCCAGGACTGCATGGATCAGGCAATCCCAAATAAAACCAAGACTCTTTCCACAAAGGGCAACGTCCAGTCTGGTGGACCCCAGCCATTAACAAACTTTACAATAAGAGGAGAAAGCTATTACATGATAGAACAAAATCCATAAAAGGAAGTCACCCTGATCATTATTAGTAAAAAATACGAGCACTCATAAAATCAACTAAGGCCAATTTTGAGAGAAAATTGCCATGGATTCAAAGGACAATCATAAGGCCTTTTTCAGCTATGTTAGGAACCTGGGTGGAAACTCACAGATATGCTCAGAATTAGTCCAAAATGATACAAAAATCACTGAACCCACAGACATTGCCAACATACTGGCAGACAGGTTCAGTGCAAACTTCACCCCTCTCCCCTAAAGGAGAGATAACTATCCCAGCCGAGTGTAGCCTCCCGGACATCTCAAATGCAGGTGAAAGCTGCTCTCTCTAAAGCTAAAAACACAGCATCAATGGGACCGGATGGTGTCCCGGCTGTGTGCTACGAGCTAAATGAGGAATTAAACCCGCATAAGGCAGCTGTTTAATCTCAGCCTTACCACAGGATACGTGCCCAAGGAGTGGCGACGGCAACTGTGGTCCCACTCCACAAAGGTGGCCTCTACAGACCCTGGTAATTACCCCATAAGCTTAACAAGTCTAGTCTGCAAAGCTATGGAGAGGATCATAATGGAGCTCATAAACAAAGATATAGGGACTTGCAGACATTGGACCCGACCCAGTTTGGCTTTGTCAAGGGAAGATCATGCCTTTGAACTTGGTCGACTTCTTGAAATAGTCACCAAGGCCATTGATGAGGGAAAGGCAGTCCATACAGCCTACCTTGACCTTGCAAAGGCTTGACACAATACCCCACTCGGTATTGTAGAAAAACTTACCAGCTTAAATGTAAACCCATATGTCACAAGATGGGTTGCAAACTGGCTTAAGGACAGAACCCACAGGGTTAGAGTTGCTGGCTGTGTCAGACTCCAAGCCGGTCACAAGTGGTGTCCCACAGGGCTCGGTCCTTGGCCCCTATTGTTTGGCATCTACTTCTCAGAAGTACAGGCCAACATGGAGGGACTTTGGCTGACAAAGTTTGCAGTTGACTGCAAACTGAGGGCCATAGTGGAAAGTGCATCGGACACTGATATCCTTCAGAAGGGACTCACGGAAACAGATAGCTGGTGCCAGAGCCATGGCCTGAAGTTAAACGCCAAAAATGTATAGTCATACCCTTCGGGAAAAACAAGGTAACCCCAAGCTACCATATAGGTGGCAATCAACTAAGCACAGAAGAGGTTATCAGGGACCTGGGGACCCAGGTTGACAGTGGCCTTCTTTTGACACTCACATTGCTAAAGTGGTTAGAAAGACCTTCTACATTGCCCACCTGATCATGAAGGGATTCACATCCAGATCTAGTGAGGTCATTGTTCCCCTGTACTCTTCACTTATCAGACCAATGATCGAGTACAATGCCCCATTCGGGATGCATCTCACCCGACATCTGCAGCAATTGGAGAGACCCCAAAAGTTCCTCACCAAAAGGATAAAGGGACTCCAAAATCTGTCATATGCTGCCAGATTGAAGAAACTCCAGCTCTATTCAGTCGCATACCGCCTGCTCAGAGGTGACATGTGCCTGACATACAAGGCCATGTCCAACCCGAATTAATGGACATGCTCCACCTCAAAAATCCAAATCCACCAAAACCACTAGAGCAAGCGACTTAAACCTTAGCACGGATATAAATAGGACGTGCTGGAGGGATAGATTTATCACTCAGAGACTCCCTATGCTGTGGAATAAAATCCCGGTCCATGTGAGGCAGAGCACCTCGCTGACGCTGTTCAAGAGAAATCTAGACCTGTGGATGGGAGATCGTAGGTTTACCCCGGGAATCATCTCTGGGTCACTGCTGGACAGAGGCACAACAAACTAATGGGCACAGTATTTTTTCATATAAGGGGTGGCGTAAGCCACAATAATTTGGGCTAGGCTTATAAATGCCTTAGGGCAGATAGCCTAGTATAAACCTATGAACCTATGAACCTATGAGGACTCTGATGCTGAGGAATCTATTCCCTCTGCCTCTCCTCCAGAGGATTTTTCTTTTGGTGAAGTCCTCCACTCCATGAGGGAACATTTTAAGTGGCAGGGTCAGGAATTTTCTGATTCTAAGAAAAGGCTTCGTACTTTCCTTAAGCTACCCCAGCACAGACCTTTAGCTATCCCTCCAGTTTTGGATGTCCTGGATGATGTTTTCTCCGACTCCAGTGCTTCCCCTGATTCTCTCCCTCCTGCTCCTGTCAAGCCAGACAGATATTACAGGTTCCCTGACACTCACAAGCATCTCTTTAAGGCCCACTCTGTGGATCCAGAAACTATTTCACAGGGCCCCAAAGGAGTGGCTACCTCCTCAGCCAAGAATCCACTGCCAGCTGACAGGGAAGCAAGGTCCCTGGAGAGATGGGGTAAAAAGGTTTATACCTCTTCCACCCTTGCCATGAGGTCACTTAACTGCCTTTTTCATATGTTTCAGTACCAGGATTATTTACTGGATGATTTGCAGAAAAAGATAGCCTCTCCTGAGCCTATAGATAGAAAGGCATTGCAGGATTTTGTTCATAATACCCAGCAGGTTAGTAATCATTTTTTACAGTGTGGTTATGATGCATTGGAGGCTTCATGTAGGGCAGCTTTGACAGGGGCTGTTATCCATAGACATGCTTGGTTGAAAGAACAGCCACTGCCAGATCATGTTAAAGTAAAGCTCCTGGACGCACCTCTGGATAAACAGAAGCTTTTTGGTGCTAATGCTCAGGATGTGTTGACATCTATTGAGGAGAAGGCAAAATCAGTACAGACAGTAAAGGATTTCCTCCAGGTTCAGCCACCAAGGTTCAGCAGGAATTGGCCTTCAAAGAATTGGTCCTTTCCAGACTGACAAGTTTCAAAGGGGAAAGAACAGGCATGCACGAGGTAGAGGGCAATACAGAGGCTCCTACAGGGGACGCCAATGGCAACCACAAAACCAGTGAAGGGGCACAGGTAGTTTCACCTGCACCACAGGGACAATCACAATGACTTACCTTTCACTCCGCCTACCAAGGCTCAAAGAGAAGCACCTCTAGGCGGAAAATTATCTCTACTCTCAAAAAACTGGCACATTATAACAAAGGACAATTGGATTCTGGACATAATAGGTAGAGGTTACAGGTTCCACTTCCATACCTTACCATCAGGACAAGGCATGCCAAACCTGCCACAAAATCAAAGGGCAGAGGCACTCATAGAAGTCTCAAAGCTGTTACAAATAAAAGCAATAGAGAAGGTTCCTCCTCAGGAACAAGGCCAGGGATTTTATTCAAGACTGTTCCTTGTTCCAAGAAAAGAAAAACAATGGAGGCCTATATTGGACTTGTCCGTTCTAAATACTTTTCTCATGGTGCCAAAATTCAAGATGCTGACGTTACAGCAACTTCTTCCCATGCTGGGCAAGGGGTCTTGGCTGGTTACTCTGGACCTCAAGGAGGCATACCTGCATGTCCCTATCAGACACAGTTGCAGAAGATACCTCAGATTTCTTGCAGGAACAGAGCATTATCAATTCTCAGCATTGCCATTTGGCTTTTCTACTGCGCCCAGAGTATTCACGAAATGCCTGGCATCAGTAGTGGCACATTGCAGACTCCAGGGGATTCAAATATACCCTTACCTGGACGACTGCCTAATACAAGCAGACCGCAAACAGACATTGATAAAACACTTGGATTATGTCATTCAATTGCTGCAGGCTTTGGGATACACAGTCAACATTCAAAAGTCAAGATTACTGCCATCCCAAGAGATTATATTTCTAGGAGCAAAACTGGACACACAGCTACAAATGGCTTTCCTCACAGAGGAAAAACAAGAGCATTTAACAGCTTACTTCAAAGGCCTAGCAAAATTAACCCACCTGACCGCAAGGAAAACCCTGCAGGCCCTGGGGTTCATGGCATCTTGCATTCTTCTAATCCCTCTGGCAAGACTACACATGAGAAAGCTGCAATGGTACCTGAAAAGCTTGTGGTCACAACACAGCCACAACCTAGAAGACATAATCCCACTCATACCATGCCTGCAAAGGGAATTTTTGTGGTGGGCTCAAGCAAGTCACTTAAACGAAGGCATGCTTTTCAACAAACCTCCAACAAGCCAGACTATTACAACAGACGCCTCAGACCATGGCCGGGGGGCGCACATGGACGGCAGATGCATTCAAGGGCAATGGACTCCCATGGAGATGCATCAGCACATAAATCAAAAAGAGATGTTGGCAGTGATACATGCAATAGAAGCCTTTGGAAAATCTCTTCAGCAAGGTCATCTGCTAATAAGGACAGACAACACCACTATCATGTGGTACATAAACAAACAAGGGGGCACTCATTCCCTACCCCCTCTGCAGACTAACAATGATTCTTTGGGAAAAGTCCCTGAAACTGAACATCTACTTGCAATCCCAGTTTGTTCCGGGCAAGGACAATGTTCTGGCAGACAGGTTGAGCAGAAATTTCTTGGATCCACACGAATGGATGCTACACCCACGCATTTTCTCACAAATAGCATCTGCATGGGGAAGACCAGACATAGACCTCTTTGCATCTCATCTCAATCATCACCTGGAAAGGTTCTGCACAAGGATACGCCATCCTCTAGCTTGGAGAACGGATGCTCTTTCCTTCTGCTGGAATGCTCTAACAATTTATGCATTCCCTCCTCTACCTTTGCTCACCAAGGTGTTACTGAAGATCAAGGCAGAACAACCAAGAGGAATCTTGATAGCTCCAGACTGGCCAAGGCAACACTGGTATCCACTACTACTGAGCATAACTCACACCAAACCGTGGCCCTTGCCTCAATGGCCTCTGCTCCTGACTCAACAAGACTGTTCATCAGAACCTGCAAACCTTAAAGCTGACAGCTTGGAGAGTTCCTTGACTCAGACCCATGACTCCCTCTCCAAAAAATTTCAGGAAATTCTGCTGGAGGCATGCAGACCTTCCACCAGAAAAACCTATCCGGCCAAATGGAAGAGATTCACCATCTGGAATGTCAACAAGGGCAGAAATGTTTCACAGTGGCCTCTCATACTCTTCCATCAAAATCCACGCTTCCTCTATCTCAGCACATTACAACTGTGATCCACCTGTGTTTTCACATCCCTTGCTAAGACAGCTTCTAAGAGGCATAAAGAATACCAAACCTCCAAGGAAGCTACCGATTCCTGCATGGGACCTCAATTACGTCTTGGAAAAATTAACTCTTCCTCCTTTTGAACCAGCAGCATCTTCAGAAATGCAATTTCTCTCTTGGAAAACAGTTTTCCTGTTGGCAGTCACCTCAGCAAGAAGCGTCTCGGAGATACAGGCCCTCATGGCAGTTCCTCCCTTCCTCATCTTTCATCAGGACAGAGTTTCCCTTAGGACCAATCCTTCATTCATGCCTAAGGTGATATCCAGAGTGTCTCTAAACCAAGCAATTCACCTGCCTACTTTCTTTCCTAACCCTCAAAATAAAGGGGAAAAGCTGCTGCATACTTTAGACATTCACAGAAAACTACGCTACTACTTGGACGGAACAAAGTCCACCAGGAAGTCTGACCAACTGTTTGTAGCCTATGCTGCTGGAGTGCAAGGAAAAGCAGTCACCAAACAAACTATCTCAAAATGGATTTGACACTGCATCAGATTCTGTTATTCTTTTCATGGAAAAAGTGTGCCAGCTAATTTTAGACCACACTCCACCAGAGCTATGGCCACTTCCACAGCTTTTCTTAGAGGAGTGGCTACAAAAGACATTCTAGAGGCTGCTACATGGAGCTCCGTGCATACATTTACCAAACACTACAACCTGCCATTATACTCCAGATCCCGAGCAGGCTTTGCTTCGGCAGTCCTGCAGGGCCTTCTAGCTACACCATCTCTTGCTTAGTCCTACCACCCCCAGCTTGGCTATGGTATTCAACCCATATGTCAGGACTGCAGTTGCATTCTTGAAGGACATAGTACAGTTTTGTACCTACCATAAATGTAGATGTCCGATAGATATGAAACTGCAGTCAGGTTTTCCCTCCCTCCTACCCCTCTGTTTTTCCCCTTTTGGGTCCTTTCTCCCCTTATCTATCAGCTGGGGATATATATTATGGTGTATCTGTTTATTACTGTTGTGCATGTCTGGTTTTATCTGTTTATCCATTCACAAAATGTAGCCTTCCTTGGAGGGCACCTGGCATCTGGGGCAAGAAACACTGAAGAAGATGGCGTCGGCTGATGCCTTTATACTCCAGCCGCTCTGACGTCGGGGAGGAGGCGACATCGGCTGACGCCAGACCCAGACTTTGGAATCTGGCCGACCGAAGGGCTGCCTGAGGCAGGACAACCCATATGTCAGGACTGCAGTTGCATATCTATCGGACATCTACATTTATGGTAGGTACAAAACTGTACTTTTCTAGGCTCCTAAATTTAGTTACTGTTGAGTTTGACTGCTTGAGGAGTCGGGGGATCAGGTGATGGAGGGTCATGGGGGGTTACCATATATTGAATTCAGGAGATCTGGTCAGATGTGGAGTGCAGAAGAGCAGCCAGTTCGCTTTTTGGTGCTGGAATAGGAGATATCTACAAACAAGCTAATAAAAGCAGTACAGCTCACACATGCATTGCCCAGCAGTGATACAAGGTTAGCATGTAGTACATTATACTGACAACTGACTGGTCATTTTAACCTTACTGAGTTGCTGCTTTGTACTTGCCATATGCTTGTTTAGCATTGGATTATGATGTGATGTAACTAGGTTCAGTATATAAAGAAGTCACATGGTTGTGTGCACAGACTTGATGGACTTCATATGGGTGGATGAGTAGAATTCCTCAGTAAATGCAGCATTGTCATCTACAGTCACACGCAGCAGTAATGGCTACTGTTAACTACAGAAGTGATGTTCTTTGTGTTTTACTGTTGCAGTCATTACATTTGGGTAATCTGCTTGCAGGTTGCCCTCAGTCGGCCTGGTTAACAAAGTCTTGGGTCCTGCGTCAGTTGCTGTCCCTTCTTCCATGATGTCAGGTCGTCAGGGGTATAAAACATGCAGCCGATGCCATTACATCAGTCTTTCTTGCCGTGCAGTGCCCGAAGCAGAAGCAGTTTGCAAGTGCCAGTCGGCCGACTCCTGAAATTTTCGTTTTCGAGTTTCAGAACCAAAGTCTTCAACTTAAAGCTAAGTACCCCGTTGGGAAAACATTTTCTTGCTCCTTACCGATGTCAGTAAAAGTTAATAATTGCATTACTTGTGGAAAGCAAATACTCAAGATCTTCATTCGTACTGTATTCCTTGTCTAGGCCCTGACCACGATGTACCTTGCTGTCAGTTTTGTGCTTTACTAATCAGCGCACTCTCCATCGTCAGTATTTTTTTGCCTCTAAATATTTCAATTCTCAGTTTAGTTATCCAGAAATGTCATCGGTTAGCCATCTGACTACTGGGATTCTGAAAAAACGCAAAGATAAAGACAGAGACAGGCTGCCGAGGTCCAAAACTGCCGACAACGCTTCTCCAGTCGCCAGTTCGCCGGTACTCAGTGAGGTGCTTTCGCAGCCCCTGATACCCGCTACTTCTGATTCGCAGGCCTCTACTGAGACCCATCCAGAGTCCGGTATGCCGCAAGATACTTCAGCTATGGAACCTGCAGATGTCTCTACCTTGGATGGGTCCGGCGTCGCTGTGCAGGGAACGGCTTCTGAGGGTGTATTCAGGCGTACAGACTTGCATATTAAATCGACACCTCCTTCAATACTAGGCCTAAATCTCGATCCAGGTCTAAAAAACTGATGCCCAGGCCACATGCTCAGGCCCCTATGCCTAAAAAACAAATGATAAAAATGTCTGAAGATGAAATAACTCTAATCAGGGGTAGTCAACCCCCCCCCCCCCAGTAGGCCTAGGGCTGCGTTTGATTATGAATCTTCTGATCAGGATTCTGTTTCTTTTGACTCTTCTAATGACCTGGATTTGTCCTTAACTACTTATGAGGATTCTGATGCAGAGGATTCTATTCCCTCTGCTTCCCCTCATGAGGAGTTTTCTTTTGGGGAAACTTTACGTACTTTAAGGGAGCATTTTCACTGGGAAAGCCAGGAATTTTCTGATTCAAAAAAGAGGCTTAGGGATTTCCTTCTTCTACCTCAGCATTGGCCTTTGGCTATACTTCCTGTACTAGACATTGTTGATGATGTTTTCTTGTAATCCAGTTTGGCCCCTGATTCCCTGCCTCCTGCTCCTAGTAAACCTGACAGATACTACAGGGTTCCTGAGTCCCACAAGTTCCTTTTCAAAAATCCTGTTGCAGATCCTGAGACTATTTCTCAGGTGCCCAAGGCATTAAGGCTTCTACTGCAAAAAATCCTACCCCTTCTGATAGAGACTCCAGGGTGCTGGATAGATGGGGTTAAAAGGTTTATACTTCAGCAACCTTGGCAATCAGTGCTTTAAACTGCCAATTTCATATGTTAAAATATCAGCAACATGTCATTAGACTGCTTAAACAGAAAATGATGTTGATTTTCTGACTGTGTGGAAAATGAAAGATTTACAGGATTTTATGCATTCTGATGAACAAGTTGGAAAACATACTTTACATTGTGGTTTTGATTCTTTAGAAGCCTCTTGCAGGGCTGCTGTTACTGGGTCTGTGCTTAGAAGGCATGCTTGGCTTAAGGAGCAATCTTTGCCTGATCATGTTAAAGCTAAATTGTTGGATGCTCCTTTAAATCAGGACCGCCTGTTTGGCAACAAGGCTGAAGAAGTTCTTAAAAAGATGGAAGATAAATCTATGCAAACTGTTAAAGATTTTATACAAGTGCAACCTCCTAGATTTAGTAGGTACTGGCCTACTAAGAATTGGTCTTTTCCAGTCCCTTCCAGGTCTTCTCAAGCCAAACCGAGACATAGCAAAAACCCCAGGTTTCAGTCCCAGGGGGCTCTTGGAACTAAGCAGTGGGGGCCTCCACTTCCAAATCTGGGAATAACAAGACACCCCCTCTATGGTAAAGTCTCAATTACTTCCTTTTAAAATTCCCAAGCACTTATCTTTTGACTGCCCCTTTGGGGGGAAAGATTGCTCTTCATGCAAAGAACTGGGAACTCGTAACCCCAGGACAAATGGGTTTTAAATATAGTGTCCCAGGGATACAGATTTCATTTCCACACGTTGCCAACACCAAATGGGTGGCCAGACCTGCCCCCAAATCAGTGGGCAGAGGCTCAAAAACAAGTACTTTCCCTCTTAAGCATGGGGGCTATTCAACTGGTACCAGAAGAGGAAAAGGGACAAGGTTTCTATTCCAGACTTTTTCTGGTACCCAGAAAAGACAAATCATGGTGTCCAGTCTTGGACCTGTCTACTCTAAACACCTTTCTGGAGATGCCAAAATTCAAGATGCTGACTCTTCACCAATTACGTTCTATGCTAGGCAAAGACACCTGGTTGGCAACACTAGATATATACCTATAGATATATGCATACCTGCACATCCCAGTCAGGGAATCTTGCAGAAGATGCCTACACTTCAAAGCAGGCTACACGCATTATCAGTTCTCTGCACTGCCCTTTGGCTTGTCTACTGCGCCCAGGGTAATCACAAAGTGCTTGACTCCAGATGTCCTTCATGGATGCATCTGCAGTCATAACAACTGGGTTGTCCTGTCGTCAGGCAGCCCTTCGGTTGGCCGGATTCCAAAGTCCGGGTCCGGCTTCGGCTGATGTCGCACTTCACCCGACGTCATCTCTGCTGGTCTTCGGGTATAAAAGCATCAGCCGACGCCATTTTCCTCAGTCTTTCTTGCCGCGTAAGCAGAAGCTGTTCGCAAGTGCCGGTCGGTCAGATCCAGAGATTACTACTACCGAATACTACTCAAGACTTCTAAAGCTAAGTACCCGTTGGGGACTCTTTCTTGCCTCAGCCGATGTCAGAAAAAGTCAATAACTGTTTAACTTGTGGGAAACAAATACCTCATAAAGATTTCCACTCTTACTGTTTACCTTGTTTAGGCCCAGACCACGCGTAGCAGCCTGTTCGCCTGTGCTATTCAACCGACAACGCTTAGGCCGGTCGGAGTTTGCTGAACAGTTTTTCGCTCAGATTTTGCGTACATTATGCCGCCGGATCCTCCGACCACCCAAATTGTTAAAAACGCAAAGAAAAGACCGACATTCGGTCCGCGTTTCGCTGAAACCATGGTTAAGCAAACGAGTGTCTCGGTTTCGGCGAAACCGAGAAAACTGATCAAAGTACAGCCGAATCAATGACTACTACTGAGGTTCCTGCTACTTTACTGGAATCGGCCTCAGAAATTTTACCTACAACAGTGGCTACTAGTGTCTTATCAGACACCATCCCTTTGGATGTCTCTACCCCAGCACGTGGTGCTGCTAGGCCTCCTGCAGCCATGTCTATTAAGGCCTTTGCCAGGGCTAAAGCAGCCAAATCTACTAAATCTGTGCCTGTTAAACCCCCCTCAACCAGGCCCACTTCTAGTTCACAAATGCTTACTCTGGCAGAAGATTTAATATCCTTAATTAGGGATCTCAATCTCACCCAGACAGGGCCTCTCAGCCCCAGAAAGAGACCTAGAGCAGAGCCCCGAGCCTGTGTCCTCTGATGATTCTGGATGACTCAGATATTACAGACCAGCCAGAGGCTCCTTTCTCCAATTATGAAGACTCAGATGCTGAAGAATCCATTCCAGCTGCTTCTCCACCAGAAGAATTCTCCTTTGGGGAAACCTTACATGCCATGAGAGAACATTTCCAATGGCAGGAACAGGATTTCTCAGATTCCAGAAAAAGACTTAGGACTTTTCTGCACCTACCACAACACAGGCCCTTAGCTATACCTCCTGTCCTCTCTGTTGTGGACGATGCATTTAATGATGTCTGCACTGCACCAGATTCCTTACCTCCAGCCCCTGCCAAACCAGATAGATTTTACAGGGTGCCAGACACTCATCATCACCTATACAAGGCCCCACTTGCAGACCCCGAAACTATATCCCAGGGACCCCTCGACCACAGCAAAAAACCCTATTCCTTCTGAAAGGGAAGCCAGGTCTTTAGACAGATGGGGCAAAAAAGTTTACACCTCTGCTACTCTCTCAGCTAGAGCTTTAAACTGTCAGTTTCACATGATACAATACCAAGAGTTTATGCTTGATCAGTTAACTAAAAAGCTATCCTCTGATGACTCTATAGATAAGAAATATGTATTAGAAATGGTAAATAACATACAACAGGTTAGTACCCATTCCTTAAAATGTGGCTATGATGCACTGGAGGCTTCATTTAGATCAGCCATGACTGGCACAGTGATAAGAAGACATGCATGGCTGAAGGACCAGGTCTTACCGGATCATGTTAAAGCTAAGTTATTAGATGCTCCTATGGATAAGGCCAGTTTGTTTGGTACACCTGCCCAGCAGGTAATGAAGAAAATGGAAGAAAAGGCAAAATCTGTACAAACGGTTAAAGATTTCTTACAGGTTCAGCCCCCAAGGTTTAGCAGGAACTGGCCTGCCAAAATTGGTCCTTTCCTGACTCCACAAGATCCCAAAGGGGCAGGAATAGACGCCCAGAGGCAGAAATCAATCCAGAGGAGGTGCCTACAGAGGACGACAGTGGCAAGGTAATAACAGAGGCACAGACACAGCCACTACCACTACAACAGGACAATCACAGTGACTTGATTCTAACTCCGCCTACCAGGGAACAAATAGCAGCACCATTAGGCGGAAAATTAACCTTATTTTCGAAAAACTGGCACTATATCACAAAAGACAAGTGGATTTTGCAAACCATAGACCAAGGCTACCGGTTCCACTTCCACACTTTACCAGTCAAAAGAGGAATGCCAAACCTGCCTCCAAACCAAAAAACAGAAGCTCTACAGCAGATAATGCAATTAACAAAGATGAGAGCTGTGGAAAGAGTACCAATAACAGAACAAGGCAAAGGATTCTACTCCAGACTATTCCTAGTTCCAAGAAAGGAAAAAAGTTGGAGACCTATTCTTGACCTGTCCACCTTAAACACATACATCATTGTCCCAAAATTCAAAATGCTGACCTTACAGCAACTTCTTCCCATGCTGGGCAAGGAGTGTTGGCTGGTAACTCTAGATCTCAAGGAGGCATACCTGCACGTCCCCATTCGACCAATTTGCAGAAGATACCTCAGATTTCTTGCAGGATCAGAGCACTATCAATTCTCAGCATTGCCCTTTGGCTTATCTACTGCCCAGAGTATTCACAAAATGCCTGGCATCAGTAATCGCCCACTGCAGACTACAGGAATCCAAATCTATCCATACCTGGACGACTGCCTGCTACAAGGGACAACAAAAGCAAGCTGACAACAGATTTACAAAGGGTCATTTACTTGCTACAAGCACTGGGATACACAGTCAATTTACAAAAGTCAAGGCTGATACCATCCCAAACAAGGACATTCTTGGGCTGAATTGGACACAGTAAAACAAATGGCATTCCTAACTGCAGGAAAACAAAAAGAACTACCTCTTTACTTCTTGGCACTAACAAAACAGAACAAGCTAACAGCAAGAAAAGTTCTGCAGGCCTTGGGCTTCATGGCATCATGCATAATCTTGGTTCCACATGCCAGACTGCATATGAGAAAACTACAGTGGTACCTAAAGAATCTATGGTCCCAACACAGGCACAGCCTAGAAGCAGAAATTCCACTAATCCCATGCCTAAAACAGGAGTTCCTATGGTGGGCTCAAGCATGCCAGTCAAACCCAGGCCTACCCTTTCACAACTATCAAGCAAGCCAAACCATCACAACAGACTCCTCAGACCTAGGATGGGGGGCTCACATGCTGGACAAATGAGTACAAGGATTGTGGACGCAGGACCAGCTTCACCTGCACATCAACCTAAAAGAAATGCTGGCAGTAAAACTGGCAATACAAAAATTCAGACCATTTCTCAAAGAAGGCCATTTGATGATAAGGACAGACAACACCACAGTCATGTGGTACATCAACAAAGAGGGAGGCACTCATTCATACCCCCTATGCAGAATGACTTTGGACCTTTGGAACCTGGCACTCAGCTACAACATCCAGTTACAGGCATTATTTGTACCGGGAAAGGAGAATACTCTAGCAGACATGTTAAGCAGAACCACCTCGGATGCTCACGAATGGATGCTACACCCGGACATCTTCAAGACCATCTCAAAGAAATGGGGAATGCCACAGATAGATCTATTCGCTTTCCCTCTCAATCACCAGCTCAAAAAATTCTGCACAAGGACATTCCATCCACTTGCATGGAAAGTGGATTCGCTCTCCTTCAGCTGGAAAGGTCTGACAGCATATGCATTCCCACCTCTTCCCTTGATACACAAGGTATTACTAAAAATCAAGGAGGAACGTCCAAGGATAATCCTGATAGCTCCGAACTGGCCAAGAACACTGGTACCCATTACTGAGGAGCATGTCTCGGGACCAAATGTGGTCAATACCCCTGATGCCTTTGATGTTAACTCAGAACAACTACAGCATCATGCATCCAAACCTAAAAACGTTGCAACTGACTGCATGGAACATCACATAGCAGCAATTAATCCAGATCTCTCCCAAAGGGTTAAAGACATTATCCTTGAAGCCCGCAGACCTTCAACAAGAAGGAACTATGCAGGAAAATGGAAAAGGTTTGTCATTTGGAGTGCTGAAAGAGGAAAAGATGTGTCGAATATAGATATTGCCAACATTCTGGAGTACTTGGCAGAGCTTCTACATACAGGCCTGTCCTATTCCTCCCATCAAGATACATGCATCCGCTATTTCAGCAGAATACAGCTTTGATCCACCTGTCTTTTCACATCCTCTACTCAGGCAGTTCCTCAGAGGGATCAAGAATGTAAAACCTCCTAGGAAGCCACCATTGCCAGCTTGGGATTTGAACTTTGTGCTAGAAAAGTTGACACTCGCACCTTTTGAACCAGCAGCAACAGCAGACCTACAGCATCTATCATGGAAAACTGCTTTCCTACTGGCAATAACCTCTGCAAGGAGAGTTTCTGAGCTTCAGGCCCTAATGGCAGTACAACCCTTCCTAATCTTCCACCAAGATAGAGTGTCCATGAGGACTAATCCTACATTTATGCCTAAGGTGGTATCCAGAGTGTCTTTAAACCAGGCAATCCACCTACCTACCTTCTTCCCAACCCACAAAACAGAGGGAAAGAATGCTGCATACCTTGGATGTACATAGACAGCTACGCTACTACCTGGACAGAACAAAAGTAACAGAAAAACTGACCAGCTTTTGTAGCCTATGCAACAGGAAGGGAAGGAAAAGCAATTTCAAACAGACAATCTCCAAATGGATAGGAAATTGCATACGATTCTGTTACTCCTTCCATGGAAAACCAATTCCACAGAACATAAGGCCTCATTCTACAAGGGCAACAGCCACTACCACAGCCTTTTTATGAGGAGTGGCAACCAAGGACATTATTGAGGCGGCTACTTGGACCTCCGTGCATACATTTGCCAAGCATTATAATTTACCTCTGTATTCCAGATCCCGAGCAGGGTTTGCCACTGCTGTACTGCAAGGGATCCTAACCACACCATAATCTTTTCTTCCTCCTCCCCTAGTTGGCTATGGTATTCTACCCAGTTGTTATGACTGCAGATGCATCCATGAAGGACATAGTACAGTTTTGTACCTACCATAAATGTAGATGTCCGAACTGGATAGCATCTGCAGTCAGGATTACCTCCTCCTTCCCCTCTGTGGTACTCCTAGGGTATTTACCCTCCTAATAGCTAGCTGGTGGGGGGAGTCTCTTATGGTGTATTTGTTTGTGTATATGTACATACATGCTTATTTTTTGTGTTTGCCTTCTATCTTTTTGGAAACATTGGCATTTACCCAAAATTTAGCCTTCCAAAAGGGCAACTGGCATCTGGGGCAAGAAACACTGAGGAAAATGGCGTCGGCTGATGCTTTTATACCCAAAGACCAGCAGAGATGACGTCGGGTGAAGTGCGACATCAGCCGGGACCGGACTTTGGAATCCGGCGACGAAGGGCTGCCTGACGACAGGACAACCCAGTTGTTATGACTGCAGATGCTATCCAGTTCGGACATCTACATTTATGGTAGGTACAAAACTGTACTTTATTGCATTTTGCAGGCAAAAGTATTCAAATATACCCATACCTGGATGATTGTCTAATTCAGGCAGAAAGCCAGGGCATACTTTTGAATCATCTGGCATTTGTAAAAAGGGTTCTAACTTGTCTGGGGTACACCATAAATGAAAAAAAAAAACACAATCAGTACCCTGTCATCAAATTACATTCCTGGGAGCAAGCTTGAATACAACTTCCCAGATGTTTTACCTGACACCAGAAAAGCAAATTCATTTGGTAACCTATTTCAAACAAGTGGTCACAAAAACCCTGCTTATCTGCAAGACAAATACTGCAAGCCTTGGGATTCATGGCCTCCTGCATTCTTCTAATTCCATATGCAAGACTGCATATGAGGAAACTACAGTGGTATCTAAAAAGCCTATGGGAGTCCACATTCTCACAGCCTAGAAACAATGATTCCTATCATACCTTGCCTATGCCTAGAGTTCCTCTGGTGGGCAGAGGCCTGCCACCAAAACAAGGGACTACCATTCACACTATCCCCTGCCGCCCAAACCCTAACAACAAATGCATCAGACTATGCATGGGGGGGCTCACCTGGCAGGGAAGTGAATTCAGAGCAAATGGAACCCAAGTCAAATGCACCTACATATCAATCAAAAAGAAATGTTAGCTGTACAGAATGCTCTGACAGCCTTCAAGGACTACATTCTTCCAGGGCAACTAATGGTAAAGACGGACAACACCACGGTTATGTGGTACATAAACAAGCAGGGGGGGGTACACATTCCTACACCCTCTGCAGACTAGCCATGGCATTGTGGAACACAGCCTTGAGCTACCAAGTGTACCTACAAGCTCAATTCCTGCCAGGAAAATTAAATACACTGGCAGATGGACTAAGCAGAAAACTCCTGGACCCACACGAGTAGAAGCTGGAACCAAGGATTTTCAACATGTTGACAAGCAAATGGGGGAGCCCAGACATAGATCTATTTGCCCCCAGAACTACCAGTTGGACAAGGTTTGCACATTGACTCCCCACAATGCACATCGACTCCCCACAAACAAGCCTGCAAGCTGGAAAAACCTATTAGTCTACACCTTCCCTCTGCTCTCCAAAGTTCTGCTAAAAGTCAAACAGGACAAACCAAGGATGATCTTGATTGCTCCAGACTGGCCGTGCCAACACTGGTACCCCCTCCTGTGCAGTGTGTCACAGTCATTTCCATGGCACCTGCCTCAGACCCCTTCCCTGCTGTCTCAGCAGGAGAACCAAATTCTGCATTCTCAGCTTCCAGCATTGAACCTTGCAGCCTGGCTAATCACTTAAATTCACCCTTATCATCCCTCCACAAACCTATGATGGATGTCATCTTAGAGGCAAGGAGGCCTAGTACTAGAAAATCTTATGCTAAAAAATGGCAAATGTTCTGTGCCTGGAACCAATCTCAAGGGATGAGCACAGCAGTGCCTAATTTACCTCAGATTTTGCATTACTTAACTGAGATGCTTCACAAGGGCCTGTCTTTTTCCTCCATTAAAATCCACGCCTCAGCCATTTCAGCTCATTATAACACAGAACCTCCCCTCTTCTCTCATCCTCTGCTCAAACAGTACCTCAGAGGGGCCAAAACCTTGAGACCAGCCAGGAGAGCTCCAACCCCTGCCTGGGACCTTAACTTTGTACTGGAGAAACTGACTCTACCTCCTTCCGAGCCAGCTGCTACTGCAGACTTAAAATTTCTTTCTTGGAAAACCGCTTTCCTTTTGGCAATCACTTCAGCTAGAAGGATATCTGAATTACAGGCCCTTATGGCAGTGGAGGCTTTCATCATCTTTCATGCGGACAGGGTGTCACTCAGGACCCAATCCATCCTTCATGCCCAAGGTGGTAACCAGTGTGGCTCTTAATCAGTCCATTCATTTGCCAACCTTCTTTCCCAATCCACAGAACAAAGGGGAACAGATTCTGCATTCCTTTGATGTGCACAGACAACTTAGATTCTACTTGGACAGGACTAAACCTCGAAGAAAATCTGAACAACTGATGGTAGCATTTGCTTCTGGGGCAGAGAGGAAGGCTATTTCAAAACAAACCATTTCTAAATGGATAAGCCATTGCATTCATTTCTGCTATAAACACCATGGAAAACCTATCCCCCAGGGGATCAGATCTCATTCCACCAGGGCTGCATCTACTTCTACAGCCTTTCTCAGAGGTGTTCCTACCAGGGACATCCTAGAAGCTGCTACCTGGAGTTCTGTACATACTTTCACCAAGCATTATCCTTTGCAAATTTTATCTAAATCCAGAGCTGGCTTTGCCACTGCTGTCTTGCAGGGCCTTATAGCTGGCCCCAAAATGCTGTATAAACTCCTCCTTCCAACCATAGCTTTGGGAATCTACCCAAATGTAATGACTGCAACAGTGAAACACGAAGAACAAAGTACAGTTGTGTACACTTACCATAAATGTAGATGTTCGAGTGTATTCACTGTTGCAGTCCTGGTTACCCTCCCTCCAGCCCCCTAACTTCTTCTGGCAATACCTCTACTTTCTCTACTTTCCTTTACTATGCTTAAAAGCCTTTTTGGTGTATTTGCTTTTTGTTGGAGGTATACTGTGTTTTTATGTTTACTAGCTCACCATTTGAGGGGCACCTGACATCTGGGGCAAGAAAAACTGATGTAATGGCGTTGGCTGCATGTTTTATACCCCTGACAACCTGATGTCATGGAAGAAGGGACGGCAACCAATACAGGACCCAGGACTTTGTTAATCAGGCCGACTGAGGGCAACCTGCAAGCAGATTACCCAAATGTAATGACTGCAACAGTGAATACACTCGAACATCTACATTTATGGTAAGTGTACACAACTGTACTTTCTGTGCTGAGTAACCAAGGTCACCAAAGTATTTTTATGGTGGGAATGTAATCCTTTCCAAAAAAGGATGGTAAGTGATTATGGGGTAGAAAAAGTTGCTTTTTGGTCAGTTACAGGTCATAGTCAGCATTGCAAGATTTAGAGCACATACCACAGTTGTAAAAGTTCTTCTGTTTCATTACTGATAACTCTGTCTGTATATTTGAGAATGGGCACAACGCCTCAGTCCACAAGTAGGAGAACCCTGCCAGAAATGGTGGTGTTGCTTATGTGTGACCAAAGCGTATGGGAACTGCAGACTGGAAGGGTGCAGAAATTTCAATATTGTGTTTGTTAGTCCTGCTGCACTGCAGTCAGGCCATCTCTAGGCATGACCCTGGACAAAGAATGTTTTCTTTTTTAATAAATGTAGAAATTAATTGTATTTTTCATGTTTTCTTCTCTCTAAAATCTGTAATATTCAGACTATGCCTGCCTGTTCATATAGGAGTTACTAGGAAATTATAACATTGTATTATTTCTGTCGTTTCTAAATGTATGTATTTTTTTTTTGTCTTGCAGATGACCCTGTGTTTTATAATGCTTCAGAAAAATGAAACAGAAAAGAAAACAGTTGAGTGTAACATCTCGTGATCAGTTACTGGCCCTTAAGAAGAAATGGGCACTTGGATGTCTGGACTTGAGGAGAAAGTGGCGCTATCACCCAGTGTATAATGTACTGTCATCCAGGAGAAAAAAGAAGACTGCATTTGTTCATCATCAAAAGCAGCAAGAGGATGAGGAGCGTGTCCCAGAATGGGTACAGAGTTTAATAAAGGAAAGAATAGATCCCAGCTCTTCTTCAAATATTGAAAATTATAAAGAAACAGAAGGCAGTACTCGTAAGAAACTGCCAAAACAAAAACGTAGTAGTACTGCAGCTACATTAAAAAAATCTTGTGCCAGAAACGACCAGAAGGAGCCAGTGCAAGTGGAAGGGGTTATCAGATCAGCGAAAAACAGGGGCGACAGCAGCAACAGCAAGACTGGTCCTGGGTCTCCAAAGGACAGTGAATTTAAATTTCACCTCAGAAAAAGAGTGGCTGGACAGTATGATTTTAAGACCAAGCATGATCAGTTCATTTCCAAGTTATCTGCAAAGGAAGAAGGTCATTTGTCTTTGGAAAAAGATGATGGTGGTAGTACTACAACTGTAGTGATTCTAAAAAGCTGTAAAGGGAAGAGGTCAAGAACGTTGCAGTGCCGCGCCACAGCTACAACTCTAGATCATAAACGGAAACATAAATGTAGACGATTCCATAGAAGGAGACACTCCTATTTTATGATGTGTAAAACATTTTCCTTGGTTCCTTTGTATCACAACACAAAATGTCAAAAGATTAGAAAGAGAAGGAACAAATTTAAACAGCAACTAAATGAGTGCAGGTTTACAGGCTTTTCTGGAAACTGTGAAGAAAGGCTTGATTACACTGGTGCTAATGTAGTCTCTTCCTTAGAAACTGAGGACAAGGCAACATTTAAAGGCTTGAAGTATCCTTTAAATCTGTGCAAGGTGAATGTGTTACCTGAGCATAAGGAATCTCATTTGTCTGGTTTCTTTTTGAATGGTAAGTTAGCTATGTTTCAACATAGTGAAATGAATTTTTCAGGGATTGGACCTGAACAGGAAAGCTTAAGTACCGATGGGAATATGAGTACAAGTGCAAGATGGTCATGGAGTAAAAACATGGAATGTCAGGATGGAAATTCTTTGTGTAGTGAGCAGGGAAGTGATGTTCCAGTTGAGGATAGTTGTGATTCAGACCCTTACCTTGATGAAATGTACTTTGATGAAGTTCATTCTCCAGTAAACATGGATGTAGCTATGGATGATGGAAGTAATTCTGATTCATGCTTGCAGGGCACTTCTTCCAACAATGGATCTAATAAACTGAAGCTGAATGAAGGAGCTCAAAATTGCACTCAAATGGAAATTGATCATGTTAAAAACACTGATATTTTTTCTACAGAGTTGATTGATCACTTGTACTGTAAAAATCCCCATGAGGCACCCACTTCTGCTGATATGAAGTGTAGGCTGGAAAGTGACTTGAGAGAAAAGGAAGAGAAGGGAATCAAAAGTTCTGTCACATCAGAACAGCTCACCATGTGTATAAATGGTATATCATTTTATGTCTTATTTTACTGCTCATAATTTGAATTTGCTCAACTGTCTGGTGTGTCATGGGTATTTCCTTAATCTAGGGACAGACATTCACCGAAATGAGATTAGGATGCAGTTCAGCCCCCCAACACACACACACCTTGCAAACCAGGCATTCACAAGTGCTGTAGTAGGAGTGCATTTCAAAAATTCCACATTTAAATGTCAGCAGCAAGATAAGCCAGAACACCATACGTAGTTTCACACTGATGCTTTTATACATCTGATCAGTGGGTATAAATTTGGTCATGAAATCCACTGCAGTAGGAAATCTTAGTGTCATTATGTTAACTTTTATAGCTATCCACCATGAAGTGGCACCTGTCTGTGGCAGGATATTTAGCGGGGCTGTCCTCTGCAATGTCTGACCTTCCTTCATCAACATCATAGTTAATGATCTGGTGGAAAACATCTAATGAATATGCAGTGGAGACTATATTCTTTCAGACTGCAGCAAATGGAGAGGACCTAAGATAAGCAGTCACAGGAGAGCTAAGGATGGAGTTGATTTTTTTTTAAGTAGTGTCACCATAATTTATTGTTACAACAGTTATAGCTGTCCATTCAATGGGTCACAGAGTTGGAATGCTTTGTGTTTTGAAAGTGGACAGCGGTTATTTTAATTACATTCATTAGGTTACATGAATAAAGTGTTCTTAGCCCTTTTCACATGGTGGGCAACTGAGTTCTTAAAGAAACTATCTTAAAGGAACAATCCCAGTGTTTATAATTAGGGTCCAAGTAAAGCTGACAGAAGTCACACCCACTTTGACACTTCACTTTCATTCCCACCCACAGTGTCATTTTACTTTTAAATATCCTGTAAATCCACAGTTCCAGTATTGTTTCAGCTCCCAGGATAAACTAATCTTTGAATTTGCGTTCCTCTCCAACTTGCATTGCGTTGGGGAACTATGCCCCCAGCTTCTGGCTCATATTTAAAATAAAGCTGTGTTAGGGAAAAGGGACATTAGTGTAAACTATTTTTTTAAGTTTTGCATCACTCGGGCTTCTACAGATGTACAAGCAACCCACTCATAAAAATAGTGGATTTGTCTAGTAGTAGTCAGAAATCAGCACATATCAAACTTGAAGCTGAAAAAGGAACAGAGGAGTGTGTCGACTAATGCTCCAACCTTCTGTCATGCACTTGCTTTCTGTGGAATTACTAGCAGTTCAGAAAATCACTACACCAGGCTAGTATTCAAAAATCAGAATACAGTAAAACATGAAAGAGAAATATGGTTTCCACTACTGTTTGCCTGACTCGGATGCTTTCTATAGGTAAAATACCCTGTTATAAAACTGTTTGTAGATGGCCTGGATTCACAGTCACCACAGAAGAAAATATGGAATAAAAGAAACAGAAAACTCTTGTTTACTAATGTTTTAAAAACCTTGCATTACTGATGTGCTTTCTAGAGTAGCAGCAGCAGTCTGGTCATAAAATGCCTGAAAGGCTACTTTTCTCAGTGGGTAAAATGCACACACTAAACAAAACTAATGAATGTCTCACAGGGAGAGCCATTGTCCGTACAACTGCAATTTGAGAATGAATTTGGCTAACACCTTTGAAACTTCCTTCAGGCACTCTTCCCCTACCCTCCCTTCAGCTAAAGGTGAGCATGCTCAAAAAGGCAAACCTGAAATGTAAACAAAGGCTGAATCAAAACAAAAAAATCCCTGGGACTCTCCCTTTAAGACATGTGACTGTGGCTGTTGGTTGGGTAAAAAAAAAACAGAGAACTTGATAAAACTTGGTCTAGACTGTTCTGAACGTTTTGTAGTTCCTTTAGAGGCTTAAGATTTTGGCACCATCCTTAAGCTTTTTAGTGACATTTGAGGTAGTTTTCATGTTTTAGTGCTTGGCTAAAAGTACAATTTGTTAACTTGGGTTTGGCCTTGGGGTGGGGGGGGAGACATGTTAGGCTAGGCTTCCAAGTCACTGAATGGTGATGATTGCATTCTGTAGTATATACAGTGCAATGGAAAAGTATTTGCCCCCTTCCTGATTTCTTATGTTTTTGCATGTTTGTCACACTTAAATGTTTTATAAATTTTAGACAAAGATAACCCAAGTAAACACAAAATGTAGTTTTTAAGTGATGATTTTATTTATTAAAGAAAAAAAACTATCCAAACCTACATGGCCCTATGTGAAAAAGTAATTGCCCCCTAAACCTAGTAACTGGTTGTGCCACCCTTAGCAGCAACAACTGCAATCAAGCATTTGCAATAACTGGCAGTGAGTCTTTCATATCGCTGTTGAGGAATTTTGGCCCACTCTTCTTTGCAGAATTGTTTTTATTCAGCCATATTGGAGGGTTTCCAAGCATGAACCGCCTTTTTAAGGTCATGCCACAGCATCTCAATTGGATTCAAGTCCAGACTTTGACTAGCCCACTCCAAAACCTTCATTTTGTTTTGTTTTTTTTAAGCCATTCAGAGGTGGACTTGCTGGTGTGTTTTGGATCATTGTCCTGCTGCAGAACCCAAGTGAGCTTCAGCTTGAGGTCACAAACTGATGGCTGGACATTCTTCTTCAGGATTTTTTGGTAGAGAGCAGAATTCATGATTCCATCAATCACAGCAAGTCGTCCAGGTCCAGAAGCAGCAAAGCAACCCCAGACCATCACACTACCACCACCATGTTTGACTGTTCGCATGTTGTTCTTTTTCTGAAATGCTCTGTTACTTTTACGCCAGATGTAACTGGACGCACACCTCCTAAAAAGTTCAACTTTTATTTTGTCAGTCCACAGAATATTTTCCCAAAAGTCTTTGGGATCATCAAGATGTTTTTTGGCAAAAGTGAGGTGAGCTTTTATGTTCTTTTTGGTCAGCAGTGATTTGGAACTCTGCCATACATGCCATTTATGCCCAATCTTTTTCTTGTGGTTGAGCCATGAACACTGACCTTAACTGAGGCAAGTGAGGCCTGCAGTTCTGTGGATGATGTTCTGGGTTCTTTTGTGACCTCTTGAATGAGTCGTCACTGTGCTCTTGGAGTAATTTGTGTAGGCTGGCCACTCCTGGGAAAGTTCACCACTGTTCCATGTTTTCTCCATTTGTGGATAATGGCTCTCACCGTGCTTTGCGGCTCTCACCGTGCTTTGCTGGAGTCCCAAATGGCTTTGTAACGTTTTCCAGACTGATAGATGGCAATTACTTTGTTTCTCATCTGTTCTGGAATTTTCCGGCCTACTTCACTTTGTCTGATAGGTTCTATTTAAGTAATGTCTTGATTCAACAGGTCTGGCAGTAATCAGGCCTGGGTGTGGCTAGTGAAATTGAACTCAGCTTTCCCAAAAGTGTGATTAACCACAGTTACTTCATGATTTAAGAAGGGGGCAATTACTTTTTCACATAGGACCATGTAGGTTTGGATAGTTTTCTTTCCTTAATAAATAAAATCATCACTTAAAAACTGCATTTTGTGTTTACTTGGGTTGTCTTTGTCTAATTTTTAAATTTGTTTGATGATCTGAAACATCTAAATGTGACAACCATGCACAAAATAAATCAGGAAGGAGGCAAATACTTTTTCATTGCACTGTAGCTGTTTATGCTGTATGTAATGCAACACTGGTAAACTCAAATGGCAAACTGGGCAGAAGCAGCACCTTTTTTACCAGTACTGCCTCATAAGACAGGTGGGAGAAATAGTCTGTGATCTCAGAGTAGTCTTTAATCTATCCATAGTCTTTACTGACTTGCAGAGTGTAAAATGTGCCCTTTTTTAGATTCTTAGAAGGTTGTTAGCTTTTCAGATACTTGGAAGGCTGCTTTGATCCCCTCATTGGTACAGATTTAGTTTTATAAACTATGTAGAGCTCGATGAGGCTGTTGTCCTTTTAACAATTGCCAATGTCTGCAGTACAGTGCTTCTCTCAGACATGCCTAGGATGGAGGAAGTTTGATTAGATGAAATCAGCATACATTTTTATAGTGCCCATGTTTTTTGATTATTGTATGCATGGATGCACAGTGCCTTTCTGAAAATATAAACAGGAGTCTTACACGTGATGAAACTGATATCTCAGAATGGTATTCTTGCGACTTAATTTATCTAAGTTGCATCTATCATATGTAAACGGCGGAATGCGTTTAACATAATAGACTCAAAAACAGACATAGTAAAACTTGGTACCCGAAAACTTGTGTCCCAGACTGGATGATGAAAATAAATCCTCTGGACTTCTAAGAAGTATGGTTAATGCCCAACAGTAGTTTATCACATGTCTTAAAAATTGCTGGCAAGTCTTTCCAGACTGTAAGTCTCTTCATTAAATTTTTAACTGTTAAGTGTTTGACTGCCAGCAAGGTACTGTCCACCTTCATTTGTAATATTTTCATAAGCAAGATATTTATTTTTGTGCTTATAAATTTAGTAAAAGTAATATAGAGATAGGAATTGAATGAATCAGAGGGCTGTAATGCAGGAATCATTTTTTGGACAGAGAATAGGGGCTAATTTTGGTTGCATGATCCACTGCTAGAGAAATGTGAAGTGGTAACGGAATTTTATGCAGCCACTAACTGTGTAGCAAAGCTTTTCTGGGGCATCTGAAGGATGCCGTGAATCTAAAAAATGTTGTGAAGGAATACTGAAATCTGCCTGTTTATGGAAAATGAAATTCTCTGGCAAGAATGGGCCATGCTTTGACTTGACCAGGAAGCATTTTGTTTTTCCTCTGAACGTTTCCTGCTTCTCTGTCAACTTTGTGGCCCCTGCCACACTGGGTTTATTTGTTAATTTCTCTTCCTTTATGTCTAAAAAAATGGGGAGGGAAGGTGAGTTAATGTCTTCTTGCAGAAAATCCTGAGATTATAAATCATATCCTCTTATCCTTTTGGGCTGATGTGCGACTATAGTGCCATCATGTTGCTTTTATAGTTCAATGTATTTGCCAATCCTGATAAAGGTGTTTGCATGTAGATTTGTAGAACCAAGTACATGTACTAGCCTTTAAGCTACTTGTTTTAGCACCCAGCTTCTACCAGCTGTCAGCATACCTCTTAGTGCAAGAAATCTGGACAAAGCTTGACAAAATGGGGGGACAAATGCCCAAAAATAGGGACAGATTTTAAATATTGTTCTTATAACTTAGAAAGTTGGTAGAGTAACAGGGTTTGTGTTAACATACATTTTCTGTAGGATTTGAAATCTGAATCTCAAATATGTCATTATTTAGAAACTTCAGTCCTCAGATTATCCCAGTGATTTGCCAGAAAACCACACATTTTTTGAGGAATAAATCAAAAATATGAGGCAAAAATCTGGACATCCTGCAAAAAATCTGGACAGTTGAGAGGTATGGCTGTCAGTACTTAGCTGACGGAGATACTTCTCTTCTTCAGAGATGGGCGAGTCAACATTGGCTGGCCACTGCCATCACAGGCAGGCTACTGTGGTATGTGTGTCACTGGTCAACGTCAGCCTGTCTGGGTTGTAGTCAGGGCTTCATTCCTGTATGCCTTAAGTTAGACTTGATCTTACAGAAATATTTGTAGTTTAGAGCTGGATGGTAAAGATTATTTGTTCTGGTTTTGGATGCCTGAATGTGGAATAAAGGCTGTTGGTAGGCTCCTGGAGCAGCTCCCAGTTGAGTTACTGTTGAACAGTTGTGATTGCTGTAACCACCTTATCTACCTCTCCTGGAATATTGGGGAGGGGGGTGCTACTTCATGGAGGTTGTTGCTTCCAATCCATTGCTGCATCTCATGTTCCAACGCAGGAGCATGAATGTGTTCCCATGGCTGTTGTAGGAAGAGAGCATGCTAACAAAATTCTGGAAGCATGAAGAAACTGTGACTGAAAAACTTTAAAAACATTGATATAAAGGCACATAGCTACACCATTCCATTTTGTGCAGTTTCTGGTTGTCATTTGAACATTATATGGCTCATTCAGTCTTGCCTTCTTTTGCAACAAAGAAAGCCATGCTTTGAAATGACAAATGCATTAAAAATAATAAATAAAACACATTGCATTCACATCCTTCAACTTCTGACCTGCAAACAGCCACAGAGCTTTCACTGAAACTAGGGCTGCTTATTTCTCCAGAATGACAGCTCTCCCTAATTAAGTCTAATGGTATACAATCTACCAGGATCCGGACTACCTGAAATAAATTAAATTATGGTCTGTAAATTGCAAGTGCACTTTTTTTAATGAAACTATATTTTTTAAGCCCACTTGCTGTATTTTTTTAGTAACATCCCAATATCAATTTCCAGGTTACTTTACAAGACATTGGCAGTGGTAGACTTGGCATCCTTCAGATCCCTACAGAACCATACTCGTACTGATAGCATTGTCCATTAAATGTAAATATCCATCCACTTCAAATGGCAAGAAGCAATGTCTTAAAAAAAATCTACTTTTGTTCATGCCTAGTATCCAAGTATCAGGTTTTGAAGCAAACATTCTCCACAGTCCGTAAGTCTCTGTCTTTTAATAATCTACTGTTGCAGCACTCCCAGCACATAAAGACACACGCACTAAAACCCCCAACATTTAAAAAACGAGATTGTGCCCACTTGATTTGCCAGTATTGATGAGCCACCAAAGCTATGCTTACCGTTGTCCAATCTACCACTGCTTAGAACCCACCAATGACAAAACAGTACTGGGTGCTTTTTTTCTTTGTCAGAAAAAACAATACAACTTTATATGCTACAGTCCCACTTAGTTGGTCCACTACTGACTCATTAACCCTTGGTTGTGGTCTCATTCTTACTCCCCGGAACTGCATTACCTTGGACGACTACTTTTATTTCCTAAGCAAAAGACAGATTGGAAGATGAGGCAAAAATCCAGACATCCTTTGAAAATCCATACAGTTGAGAGGTATGATTTCATATTCAGTACAACACTCTCCCTGTCAGGAAAGCCGCAATTTAGTGAAAGTATACTTTTAATGTACAATATATTTGTGAGCTAACTTGTTTGTGTTCTTTAGGTAGACTGATCTGCGTTAGCCTCTTTGCCCATGTCTCTCTGTCATGCACACACACACACACACACACACACACACACACACACACACACACACTATTGCTACTTTAACGCACACAAACTTTCTGCTTTCATGCATGCATTCACTCACTTCGTATTTACCTTTTAACGCAGGCAAGTGCTGTCCCTTTCAAAGGCAACAGTGGCAAATCCATACACGAGTCCCTCTTCAATGAGAACACACACACACACACACTGATTCTTCGGCACAAAATAACTGCGTGAGCACACAGACCCTTTGGTGCAAAAAAATCAAAAATAGAAGTGTGCTTTGGTGCATGACACACGGACATTAGAGTTGCAGGTCATGGGCGCGAAAAACACAAAACAAAAAAAGTGTTTTGGGGAATGCGTACAGTGATGTTGCAGTTAGAGGTAGAGGGCCACATGGAAGAGCTCTGAGGGCTGCAAGTTGAATGCGTCTGGTGTAAATGAAGCTCTGAGCAAAACATAAATGAGAGTGATTAGCAACAAAACAGAAGCAGCCCTCTTACAGAATGACTACAGAATGACAGTGAGTCGCACATTTCCCATTGTATGTCAATGGCATGGAAATTCACAGTTGTTTCCTTATGTCTGGCATGAGTCCTAGAAAGAAGACTTGAAATGCTCTTTGGGAAAGAAAAAGGGTTGAAACCGAAAATTGCGTTGATGTATCAAGCCCCATCGGGTAACCATGTTGTGCCAAACAGGCTAAAATTACAAATAAAGCACTTGGAGTGATTTTGATGTGTTAAAAATAGGTCTGGAAACAAAGACTAAAAAAAAAAAAACATTTTTTAGTTGCAGGGTGGAGTTTTCCTTTAAACATTCCATCCACTCTATTACTATTATAACTCATACCATTACCACTCTCCAATAATTCTTTAAAGGAGAGGTTTTTCATGTACACAATCTGATGTTTATTCCTCATTTTTCTCAGGACACTAAAATCTGAGGAAAAAATATCCCAGTTTTTATAAGTATTTTTATTAATAGCAACTGTATCAGTGGTAAAGGAGAAGATGAAAGCCTTGCTTTTATTCACCTCCCTGCAATAAATATCACTGCTTACACTACTAATTGCCCTATCACTTCTCCATTTTAATAGGGGTACATAAACACCTGCAAATATTTTATGGCCAACCTCCCTCTCTGTTTCCTCAAACTGCCTAGAGTAGCCTCTATTAAGTTCATAGGTGTTTACTAGGCTAACGACCACAAGGGCTTAGCCATGCATCCCAAATATCGACATAAACATATTAGCTAATAACTTACATTCCTGCATAAAACATCATCATCCATTATCATCCGTGCCAAACTCTCCATTTGCCCTGTCACAACAGCTTTCTTTTGAAAGGTAGGGTAGCAACTATCAAAATGCAAGTATTTATTAGAAATGGTGCTCTTTCTATAAGTATTAGCCTTGAAATGTTTATGCACCCTATCTCTGGTAATTTTGACATCCAAATAAACTATCTTATCACTACTAGCACAATGAGTGAACTTTAAAAAATTTAACTGTATTAGTAATGTAATCCATAAAACGTAATAAATTCTCTACAGTATCATTCCACAAAAGAAAATATTGTCCAAGAAGCTGGTATAAATGGGAAAGGAATGTCTAAATTCACTATTGAAAATAAAATTCCTTTCCCAATAGGACATCACCAAATTTGCAAAACTTAGGGTACACCCCACCCCATTGCAACCCCTGTTTCTTGCTTATAAAATCAACCATTGAAAAAAAATATATATAAAATTGTTTTTGAAAACAGTGTCCATAAGAAGCACGATGACATTTACTTTATCATTAGTCAAATCACCTATAAAAAAACAACTGCTCTTCTAACCAACTTAAACCCATCTGATATGGGATCACCAGATACAGATGATTTATCACATCTGTAGTAACGAACAGAGAGTCTTCATTAGAATTAACTTGTTTAAGCAAAGAAAGAAAATGCCAAGAGTCCTTACAAACTTGGGGGAAGTTTTGCTGTACTCCCCTTCAGCCATTGGTCTAACATCTTAGCAATAAAACTTGTCTTCAATATGGTAGCATCCACAATAGGGTGTAAAGGGGGGGGGGTCATACATACATTTATGCAACTTAGGAATACTAAACATACTAACTAATACCAAATATACCAACTGTAAATGGTTTGTCGTTGTACATGTAGTCAAATTCCACTTTACTTACTTGACCCTGCATCAGCATATTTTATATCTGTCTTGTGCATAAAAATGTTGATTTCATTCCTAGAAATTTCTGAATAAGTTGCCTCATTTAATAAGTCCAACATTTAATTAACATAAAATCTTTTTCCATAATTACTATCCCACCCCCTTTGTCTGGTTGCATTACTCTGATAGATTTATCCAAACCAACGAATATCTTTTTAACACGCACTCCATTCATGTTTAGACAAATTAAATATTCTGTTCTTAACAGGTGTTGGTAAAAGATGCATCACATACAATCCATGTCATTTTTCCAACAGTAAAACACTGTTGTTAAAGAGGTGGATTGAAATACACTGATGATTCAACACATTAACTGCACAGTTATCTGATGTATTCATTTTCCTAAGTTGGGTCTGTTTTTGGATTATTAGTACTCCAGAACATCCTTCCATGAAACAACCTGAGTTTATACTAGCAGGGGACTCTGTCCCAGTAGTTGAAGAACAGATGAAAAAGATGACAGCAGATGCATTATCATAAGTACATAACTTTTGTGTCTGTTTTTGTCCTTCCTCCACCTACTCTTCCTCCTTTCCCATTCCACTGGTAGAAGATACTTCTGTAGTTTCCTGGTATGACTTGAAGGTATACCCTCTTGGCCTTTTCCCTTGCTGATCTCCAACTACCTTTGTATTTCTAGAACTTTCTATTTAAAGGTATGTTTTTTTCTATATGTTGATGTCAAGGGGGCAAATTTTATCTGATGTAATGTGGGTTTATGGGTAAGGCGAGGAGCTTGAGCTTTGCTTCTAAATTCGTAGAAGTGAGATCCATAACTTGGTGGTTAAGGAAGGACAAAAACGGGCGGCAGAGATTTATTGTTATGGTAAGTACATAACTTTTGTTTTCATTTATCCCACTTACTAACTATCCCTCTGAATAATTTCTAGCTTCTCTAGTTACTGTTGAATAATTTCCACTGCACATTCCTTAAATTCCTCTATTTTTAACAGGTGGGTGGGAAAGTGCCAGTGTTTCATTTTTACTTCATTATCCTGACATAATCTGAAATTGCTATTGAATGTGTGTCAAAGCTTTCAATTAAATGCACATGTTTTGTGAATTTTATAATTTCTTTCCAGTCTAGCTCAGTTATTGTACATTGGAGAATATGTAAATTGTGTCAAAGAGTTCCTACTACTGAATTCACATCTTCTATAACAAGTATTTTTATACATTTCTTCAGAAATCTATCTTGTTAAAATCTCTGCTAGGTCCCACTGATGCATCCTAACTTGCAAGTAAAAGTTCCAGTCCCTACCTATGTAATACTCCCTGCTGAAAGAGTATTCTTTCTCCAAAATTTTCTTAAACTCCATAATAGCATTTTTTTGGTGGAATGTAAATATATGCCAGTGTTATCCTCTTCCCTTGCCAATAACCCCATACTATCACAAGTCTGTCGTCATTGTTTTGTCTTTTTTTCCCCTCTTCTGTTACTCTTGGAACCCCTCTCGCAATCAGTATTACTCCCTTTTTCTTTTGTCCAGGGTATTGTTCTGAATGTCTATCCTGAAATCCTTTTTGTAAAATTCACATCCTTATTTCTTTCCAAAGTGTCTCTCGCAGTATTGCTGCTTGCAATCTGCGTTCCTTAATATAAATCAGTATTTTTCCTTTCTGTTTGTGTCTGTAGGGTCATTAACATTCCACGATAATATGGATAGCATTGTGATTATGGTAAAAAGCTATTCCCACCTATTGTATAGAACATTTTTGAATATGTCCAACTTTTGCCTTGCATGCATACACTGTTTGGCAGGCTGATCATTTATACAGTCAGTTTTTCTCCTCTCCACTTGAACCTGTGCAACATGTATTTCAAAACTGTTTACTTTAATGAAATCCCTCAAAAAAATAAAAAAAAAAAAAAAAACTAAATACATTTTCAGAAGCCGCCCAGCCCCCTTTTACTTAGAAGAAATGTACAAAACTACGTACATTTTCAACAAGTGAAGTTTAAACCTCAAGATATGAACAAAAACTCCAAATTGACAGTTGCACCCACAGGCATAATCTAATCTGAAATTAAGGTTACCCATGCTACAGCACGTCACACACTGGGTTCCTGCTTAAACTGATTATTTTTTTCCCTCCAGTTCCATACCCTGATGTGAAAGAGCAGAATGTTTTCGGAACACATTAACTTTTAGCACTTAGAAGAAGTGCATGCGCATTGCCTACCTTTAATGCATTTGACAGATCAGTGCACAATTTAGTATAAAGTATTAAGGCTGCTGGCAAGACTCTTCCCTCCTTCACTTCCAAACTTTATTTTTCACTGAACTGCTTGTCATTGTACCTTTTTAAATTTTACATTTCCCTCAGCAAAGAATGCTCAGAAGTCTGGATAAATTGCTTGCACCTGCCGACAGCTTCTGTTTGTGTAAAAGTAGTCAGCAATGAGAAACAACCACTGTTAACTGTGAGGTGCAGGGAAGTATCTTTAGAAGTTTTACTCAGAATGCACAAAATTCCCCTGGGCAACTGCCTTCAGTTCATAGGATCATAGACCCAGGGCATTGGTACTACATATTCTGCAACACAATTGTAAATATCAGTAGATTTTTACACCTACCCCAGCATCCCAGTGGCACAGTATATTGAGTTAAATTTGCTTCTGTCCATCTTTTATCGTGTTATACTCTAAAGCTTGTATTTTTATAAGTAAAAAATACTTGTTTACTTCAATATCTTTAACACAAAAACTTATGAAAGTAGTATCCTGACTGCCTACTTTGGCGAGGTTGAATGGGAGTTTCATAGTCCTTTACCAGGATATTCAAATTCTTCTACAGCAAGTGAGTCCTTGGGTTGTTCTTGGGTATCTCTGAACTTGGGAAAAAAAAAATTGCTAGAATCATTGCAAAGCTTGATATTTATAATGTGCCACCTGGACACACAATTGAGCATTTTCAAACTTGTAGAAAAGGCATGCGACATTAGGAACCCTAATCTTTAAACTTCACACAGTATGTACCTACTTCATTTGTTCTGAAGGTTCTGTGGGTTATGGTGGTTTATCTTCAGCTAGTGCTTCACACCAAGTTCTACTTGAGGGTGTTTGCAGTGGACCTTAAGCAAGCAAGGATCATGATTAGTAGAGTCTTGTCTAATTTCATTAGCCTTCATTTGTAGACTACATTTGGAATGTTGGATAGAATCTTCCTCCACTTCAAAAGGAAAACCTTTCATCCTTCATGGACAGGGGCAGTTCGTGCTGATCATAGACTCTCTGCAAATAAGGACCATCTAACCAAGGTCAGTTAGGGGAACAGGGGTATAACAACATGACTAGGCTTGTAAAAGCCTTAGGGCCATTAGCCTAGTAACCTCTTATGAACCGTATTATATCTACTAGGGCCTTGATTAGTGGATGAACCTTGGTGCTAAGTGATGTGCTTACTTGACTGATGATAATGTTGACACCCCAGCCCCATGTAAAAGGGTGTTTATTACAACTTGAGTTACAAATTAAATAAAGCTGTACTCCTAGTCTACATTGTTGTTATTTTTGGTAGACTTGATAATGGTAATGTAACAATGAATCGTGGGCTTGGATTAAAGTGATGGGATGTAGTATATTGATCATACAATGCAGTATATGCATTTACATGTCTTGCATACCTGGGAAGCGCTAGCAAACTCTAGATGAGCATGGAGAGGAAACCTGGTGGTTAATACTTTCTTGCATTTAATGTGCCTCTGCATTTCTTGATAACCTTGGATCACAGGTCTCTGACTTTCGGGAGATCAGAAATATCCCTGAGAGAATGGTTTAATAAATGAGGCAAGGAAGCATTTTGTCTGCTGGAATCTGGAACCATCTCACTAGGATGTTTTTGGAGAATAACAGTGGATCTCTAAATAGAGGAGTATGAAAAGCAGTCTACAGTTCATAGGTTGATACTAGGCTATCTGCCCTAGGGCATTTATAAGCCTAGCCAGAGTGTGTTTGGCTTTCGCCACCCTTTTAGATTAGTTGACTGTGCCTCTGTATAGTAGGTCACAGAAGGTAGCCCTTTTAAGGTTAGTTTACTGTACCTCTGTCAAGCAGGGACACAGAAGAGATCCCAGGGGTAAACTTACGATCTCCCATCCACTCGTCAAGATTTCTCTTGAAGAGGGTCAGTGAGGGGCTCTGCCTAACATGGACTGGGATTTTGTTCCAAAGTGAGGGGAGCCTCTGGGATATGAATCTGTCCCTCCAACATGTCCTATTTATTTCTGTGCTGAGGTTCAAGTCCCTGGAGCATGTAGCTCTGAGGGATTTGGATTTCCTGAGGTGAAGCATGTCCATTTAATTCTGGGTTGGACATGGCTTTATACGTCAGACACAGATCGCCTCTGAGTAGGCGGTACGCAGTTGAGTAGAGCTGGAGTTTCTTTAGCCGAACTGCATAGGGCATCTGTTTGAGCCCCTTGATCCTCTTGGTGAGATACTTTTGGGGTCTTTCCAGTTGCTGCAGGTGTCTGGTAAGGTACATCCCAAACCGGGGCATTGTACTCAATTACGGACCTGATAAGTGATTGAGTAGAGGGGCACAATGACCTCTCTTGATCTAGATGTGAACCCTTTCATGATAAGGTGGGCTATATAGAAGGTCTTTCTAACCACTTTGGCAACGTGATTGTCAAAGGAGAGATTGCTATCCTACTTGGGTCCCCAAGTCCCATGAATGTCTTAATAAGGTATGGAAAAACTCGATATTGTAATGTTTCTTTAGTAACTTGAACATTCGGGTACATGAGGCCAGGATTTACAATTTCCTTATAAAGGAAAGTACTTTCCTCCTGCTGCCTTCCTGGTGCTTTACTGAGAGATGGGATCAGGGTCAGTCAGGCTATGGTGATGATGTTTGAACCGTATTAGATTATATAGGAGAAAAACCCACATGGGGCTTTCATTCCTTGCGCATGAGACATTTGATGATTGTAGTGCAATTGTTCTCTTTGTATATTTTGCATTGGTAGTGAATGTGGGAAGAACTGGTGTTATTCCTCCTGCATTGGCTTCTTTTTCAGGATTTAGTATTGCAGATTAGCAGTTACAGCCTGCACATCAAGGACGAAGCTGTGGGGAGATAGTAAGCTGCTACTTTGCAGTCCTAATGAAGCAGTCCTAATGAAGCACTGAACTATGTAAGATGAGCTTTTAGAAAGTGATTCAAAAGACAGAAAAGAAAGTGCTTGCCATTTTCATTGGTTTACTGGGACCTTTATAAGCCTAGACAAGCATCACAAATGTATCTTGCAAGTTTAGGTGTCTTGGAGGTTACTTTAATGGATATAAGTAAGCTAGGATGATAACTTAACAGGCTGCCTCTATCTATGAGACATAGGTGCTAGACCCAGGGTTTATCTCTGAGTTCCCATCCACTGGTCCAGGATGTTCTTCGTTTTCCATTGCTGCAGTCCTTACTATTGGGTATAGTCCGCATCCAGTCGGCCCGAATACCAGAGTATAAGGCTGACGTCGGTCAGGGCGATTAGACGCTGGCCGTCACGCCAGGGTACTACGCGCATGCGCATGACCCTATCCTCAGTCTTTTTGCGCGTGGTCCGATGCAGAAGCAGTTTTTGCAGGTTGGCGTTCTGAAATATTTCCAAACCGGAGTTTCAGACCGAATCAGAGTTGGCTAAGTACGGAACATTTTGGTTTTTTCTTGCCTCAGTATTTAACCGGATGTCAGAAAAAGTGAATAACTGTATTTCTTGTGGGAAACAAATACCTCATAGGGATTACCATACATTGTGTATACCTTGTTTAGGGCCTGAGCACGACGTTGTTGGTTGCCGCTCTTGTGCTAGGTTTAACAAACGCACTATTAAGAGGAGGTTCGACTGTGCCAGATTAGTGTTTGGGAAATGGAGTCTCAGGCAGAAACTTTACTGTTACAGGATGTACCCTGTCAGGAGGCAGGCCAGGCTGAGGGGGCTTCTCAGGTAACTATTCTTCCCTCTCTTCCCAAAGTAGTTAGAGCCTCTCCTTCTGTTGCCAAAACTTCTTTTAGAGGTAGGCCAAGTTCAGCTTCAGTAGGGGCTTCTCCTAGCATTTCGGGTTCTGTACCTAAGAAACATATGCTTAAAATGGCAGAAGATTTGATTACTATGATTAGAGGTTCTATGGGCCCTCCTGATAAGAGGCCTAGGGTGGAACCAGAGTTGACAGTTTTGAACAGGGTTCAGGGGCTTCTGAGTCTTCTGCGGAAGATTTGCAGGAGTATCCTCATTATTCTGATTCTGATGTGGATGATGCCACTCCTTGGCTTCTCCTCCTGAGGATTTTTCATTTTCAGAGACTCTGCATTCCATGAGGGAGCACTTTAAATGGGAAGGCCAGGATTACTCTGATTCCAGGAAGAGGCTTAGGGAATTCTTGTTTTACCCCAGCATAGGCCCTTAGCTATACCTCCTGTGTTAAATGTGGTGGAAGATGTTTTGCTGAGGCTTCCCTGAACCCTGATTCTTTGCCTCCTGCTCCTGTTAAACCTGATAGGTACTATAGGGTGCCGGCTCATAAGTATTTGTTTAAGAGTCCTAGGGCGACCCAGAAACTGTTTCTCAGGGGCCTAAAGGTGTTAAGGCCTCTGTGGTTAGAAATCCTGTTCCCACTGACAAAGAGGCAAGGGCGTTGGATAGGTGGGGTAAGAAAGTGTATACTTCTTCCACTCTAGCCATGAGAGCGTTGAATTGTCAGTTTCACATGCTGAAATATCAAAATTATCTCCTTTCACAATTGAAATCTAAGGTGGATGCTTTGGCGGAAGGTATTGATTGTAAAGACTTGCTGGATTTAGTTTATGTGTCTGAACAAGTGGGCAAGCATTCTTTGCAATGTGGTTTTGATGCTGTGCAGGCCTCCTCGAGGGTGGCTGCCACTAGTTCTGTTCTTCGCAGGCATGCCTGGTTGAGGGATCAAAATTTGGCTGAGCATGTTAAGACAAGGATTTTGGATGCTCCTTTACAGTCTGATGTGTTGTTTGGTTCACCTGTGGAAGCAGTTTTAAAGAAAATGGAGGACAAAGCTAAGTCTATGCAAACTGTTAAAGATTTTTGCAGGTACAGCCACCAAGTTTAGTAGAAATTGGCCTGCTAAGGGGTGGACATATCCTGCTTATGATTCCCAGTCTAGGGGTAGGTCTAGACGTGGTAGGGGCAGGGCTCAAGGTTCTTTTGGGCCTAGAACAGGGAGTTCACCTGCTCAGACTTCTGGTGAGGGCAGGGGTCAGTCCTTTCGTAAACAGACCCAATGACCTGCCTTTTCAGCTGCCAGTAGATTCTCATCTGGCAGCTCCTTTGGGAGGACGACTGTCTCTTTTCAAAGAAAATTGGGATTTAATTACTCAAGACAGATGGGTGTTGGACATCATTCACCACGGTTACAGATTTTATTTCCATACAATGCCCCTTTCAAAGGCATGCCAGACGTTCCTCCTCCACAAAGAAGAGAGGCTCACAAGCAAGTTTCTCAGTTACTCCAAATGGGGGCCATTCAGCCAGTCCCTGTATCAGAAAGGGGCCTAGGATTTTATTCTCGCATGTTCCTAGTACCAAAGAAGAGGAACACGTGGAGACCGATTTTGGATTTATCTCTCCTCAACACTTATCTGGACATTCCCAAGTTCAAGATGTTGACGTTACAACAGCTTTTACCTGCTGGGCAAAGATCACTGGATGGTAACTTTAGATCTCAAGGAAGCTTACCTTCATGTGCCTATCAGGCTAAGTTGCAGGAAGTATCTGCGGTTTCGAGCTGGAGATTCTCATTATCAGTTCTCTGCATTGCCCTTTGGCTTATCTAAGAGTATTCACAAAGGTTCTGGCTCCAGTGATAGCTTACTTCAGGCTACAAGGAATTCAAATCTATCCTTATTTAGACGACTGCCTGATTCTGGCTCAAGAAAAGGAAGACCTTCTACAGCATCTGGAATATGTTATAGCAGTGCTAAGATGCCTAGGGTATTCTGTGAACGAAATAAAGTCCAGTCTAGTACCCTCTCAAGACATGTGCTTTCTGGGTGTGAGACTGAATACAGCAGCCCAGATGGCCTTTTTAACCCCGGACAAACAAAAGAGTCTATCACTTTACTTCCATCAACTATCTCATCGGTCCGTGCTGACTGCAAAGACAGTCCTTCAAGCATTAGGGTTCATGGCATCTTCTATTCTGGTGCTTCCCAATGCCAAACTGCATATGAGGAAGTTACAATGGTATCTCAAAAATGTATGGACACAGCACTGCCAGGATTTAGACACTGTCATTCAAATAATACCTTGCCTTCAAGAATTTTTGTGGTGGGCTCAGGAATGTCACCTAAACAAGGGACTCTCTGTGACCCGGCCAGAGGCGAGTCAGATTTTAACGACAGATGCCTCGGATTTTGCTTGGGGAGCTCATCTAAATGGAAAGTGGATACAAGACAAGTGGCCTGCCAGACTACAGCATCTACATATCAACATGAAGGAGATGTTAGCAGTCCAGTTCGCATTACTGGCTTTCAAGGAGTTACTTCTTCCAGGGCAGGTGTTGATTCTAACAGACAACACAACTGTCATGTGGTACATCAACAAACAAGGGGAACACATTCTTATCCTCTATGCAGGCAAGCAATGATTTTATGGGAGACTGCGCTTGCACCTAACTCTTCAGGCAAGGTTTCTGCCAGGAGCACAGAACTCCTTAGCAGATGTGTTAAGCAGACAAATCATGGATCCCCACGAGTGGAAACTGGATCTTCATGTATTTCAGAAATTGACAGTGTCATGGGGAACTCCAGACATAGATCTGTTCGCTTCTCCACTAAACCACCAGCTGCCACAGTTTTGCACCAAGGGGTTTCATCACACAGCTTGGAAAGTGGATGCTCTGTCTTTCAGTTGGACAAACCTTCATGTGTATGCCTTTCCACCTCTGCCTCTTCTTCCAAAAGTACTGTTAAAGGTCAGACAGGACAGGCCAAGGATGATTTTGATAGCTCCAGATTGGCCTCGGCAACACTAGTACCCACTACTACGGAGTCTGGTAAAGAAGCCTCCATGGCCTTTACCTTTGATTCCACATCTGTTATCCCAGAAGGACGGTCATCTGCTCAATGTCAAGCTTCACTCTCTTCATCTGACAGCCTGGCATTTTCTGTGTTGAAACACAGCAGGTCTCAACTTCCTCAACAAGTTTTAAATGTGATTATGGAAGCTAGAAGACCTAGTACAAGGAAAGTGTAAAATGGAAGAGATTTTTATTTTGGAGTAAAGCACAGAATTTGGAGATTTCTGAGCCTAATTTGAGTGTGGCTCTTCAATATCTTACTGAGTTACTGGACAAGGGTCTGTCCTTCTCTTCCATTAAGATTCATGCTGCAGCAACCGCAGCTCAGTATGATTGTGACCCATCATTGTTTTCAAGATCCTTTATTCAAGCAGTTTCTTAGGGGCAAAGAATATCAGACCCCCACGTAAAGCTCCTACTCCTGCTTGGGATCTCAATTTTGTGTTGAAAAACTTACTCTACAACCTTTTGAGCCTGCGGCTACTGCTGAATTGAAATATTTGTCATGGAAGACTGCTTTTTGTTGGCTATTACTTCTGAAGGGTGTCTGAGTTGCAGGCCCTTATGGCAGTCGAGCCCTTTTTGATTTTCCATAAGGATAGGGTATCATTACGTACTAATCCTTCCTTTATGCCTAAGGTGGTTTCTAGTGTGGCTTTAAACCAAACTATTCATTTGCCTACTTTTTATGCAGACCCCCAAAATAACGGGGAAAAGATTTTGCATACCTTAGATGTACACAGGCAATTGCGTTATTACTTAAGCAGGACTAAGGATTTTAGGCAGTCTCAGCAGTTGTTTGTTTCTTTTGCTTTGAGTTCAGGGCAAGCCTGTGTCAAAACAAACTATTTCTAGGTGGATTGGCTTTTGCATTGCATTTTGTTATTCCCATCATGGCAAGGAGATTCCAGCTGGGATTAGGCCTCATTCCACTAGGGCTACTGCCACTTCAACAGCATTTCTACGGTGTTTGGCAACTAAGGATATTTTGGAAGCAGCTACTTGGAGTTCAGTGCATACTTTCTCTAAGCATTATCACCTTCCTATCTACTCTAAGTCTAGGGCTGGTTTTGCCACAGCTGTTTTGCAAGGCATGTTGTCAGCTCCTGCTTCTTTATGATTTGCCAGCCTCCCTTACCTCTGCTTTGGGATTCTACCCAATAGTAAGGACTGCAGCAATGGAAAACGAAGAACATAGTACAGTTTTGTACCTACCATAAATGTAGATGTTCGAGGATTCCATTGCTGCAGTCCAATTTGCCTCCCTCCTTCCCTCTGTGTTTAGGGGTGGTTGTGTAGGTGAGTTTACCTGCTTATATTTTTGTATATATTGTTCATGTTTTGGTGCAGGTATTTTGGGCCTTGTCTTTTTAGGGTCTTCTGACATCTGGGGCAAGAAAAGACTGAGGATATGACGCCGGTCATGCGCATTAGTACCCTGACGCAGTCTGACGCCTCTGACCGACGCCAGCCTTATACTCTGGTATTCACTGGATGCGGACTATACCCAATAGTAAGGACTGCAGCAATGGAATCCTCGAACATCTACATTTATGGTAGGTACAAAACTGTACTTTTCTGTTGAATAGGGTTAGGGAAGAGCTCTGCTTCACATGGATGGGAAGCCTGTTCCAGAAAATGGTATTCTGTGAGACATATCCTGGTCCCTCCAACATGTCCTGTTTATGTTGCAAGCAAAATTCAGATAGCCATTCTGATGCTATTTGTTTTGCAGATATATAAAAGTCCCATCAGAGTGTGATCCAAAAATGGCTTGTATGGCAGGCATAGATCACCTCAACAGTCCATAGGAGATGGTGTATAGGGATAGGACTTTCAGACGATCTGCATAGGGCATGCTGTTTATGCCCAGTATTCTCTTACTGAGGAGCATGTATGGATGTGCCATTTGTTGCATGTGCTTGGTAAGCAAAGGGAAAGTTGTACTCCCATGATAGGCCTGATGAGCACTGAATACATAGAACAATGACTTCCTTGGGCCTAGATACAATGTTCTTGTTACAAGTGGAGCAGTATAGGATGAGTTCCTTACTACCTTGGACATATATTGTTCGAAAGTCAGGTTTACTATCTACGTACGTACCCAATTCCCTGACTGCTGGTCCTATTCTTAGGGTTATGTTATTAATAAGGTAATTTCCTAGGGTGGCTGACTTCCTAAAGGAAGCTATTATACTATTACACATTTCTTGGCAATGAGTTTTAAGCTGTGGCTTTGGCACCAGTCATTTTTGTCTGTGTTAGTCCTTCCTGTAGGATTCTCGTGCCTTGGGTGGATTCTAAGAGTGCTCGTAATTTGCAATCCTCTGCAGATTTCATCAGGCAGAGACCCTTGACATTGGTTTGACTTCTAAGAAGTGGATGCCAAAAAGGAGCAGACCCAGCACAGAGCCTTGAGGGACTCTGCTAGTGACTGGCATCTTTGAGTAGGTGGTCTCCCCTATTCTAACTATCTGGGTCCTATTTGAGAGGTAGCTTGCAATCCAGCACATAACATAGGGATTTATGCCTGTATCCCTGAGTTTGTTCACAATGCCCAAGTAGGGTGTTGTATCTTATACCTTATACAGGTCAAGGTTGGCAGTATGCAGCATTTTGCCTTCATCCATTGCCTTGGTGATCTTCTCGAAGAAGATCTAGAGGTTTAGATGCAAGCATCTGCCCTTGATGAAACCAAACTGAGTTGGATCCTATGTTTGAAGGTTTTATGTCCTTATTGATCATTTCCTTGTCTTTGCATATGAGACTAGTCAAACTTATAGGTCTTTAGTACCTGGAGTCTATTGATGGCTTGCCTTTGTGCAGATTGATGACCATTGCAATTCTCCATTCATGTGGGGCAAACCCTGTTTGGTGGTTATGGTTAAGCATTGAATCCAGTGGTCCTGATATGTCATGTTTCAAGCTGTTTAGGATGCATCCTGATGATATTATCAGGATCCATCAATACAGTACTTTTGGCCTTGGAGAGCGTATCTTGGGCCTGCTCTGCAGTTGTAGTTTGGGGGTGGTATTTGAGTAGCATGATAAATGGAACAGTGACTTTCTTGAACCTAGATGTCATAGATGAGCAACATAGAATGATCTCCTTACCACCTTAAATGTATGTTGGTTGAAAGCCAGGTTGCAACAAGATGATAAAACTGGAGCTGAAATTTCACCCTTAATCTTCCTGCATCTTCAAACTCTTTTCAGACATAGCTTAAAGCAAGCTTTGTGGTTGTTTACCTGGGAAGCTATCTTTACCTCAGATGCGACTCTTGTAGACTTACTTTCCCATCTTAGTTTGTTCAGGTTGAGTGTTTTAAAATGCTGGGCATAGCACTTCCTAATCTTGGCTATGACTTTTTTTTCTGTTATATAACCTGTTTTTTGGATTCTACCAGGATGGTTTGTTTTTTGAGCTATTTGTGGGCATATTTCTGTTGGACACAGCTGTCTCTATGCGTCTATTGGCATAGCTGTATAGGGTTTCTGTGAACAATGCTGCATAGGCAGCTTTGTGTTTTCATGGTTTGGTGGGGCTTGAAATTTTGACACGCTGTCATTTAGCAGTTGGAGGTTTGGCTTTAGAATAGTTCCTAAATGTTATGTGGTTACTGGGGTTACAAAACTGATTCTTATTACAAAGGAGACATATTTCTGATCTGACCTTACCAGAGAGGACACGACAACATTCTCCCTTGGTTGTGAGTACCAAGTCAAGAATGTTTGCACACCTAGCAGTCATATAGACTATCTGGTCCAAGATGCTTGTTCATAGGTAGGTACTAGGCTATTAGCCCTAGGGCCTGTATAAGCCTAGCCAAAAAGGTACCCTGGCTTTCGCCACCCAAGAAAATTATTTTCCTGTGCCCCTGTCGAGCAGAGCCACAGAAGTGATCCCTGGGGTGAATTTCCTATTTCCCATCCAATCATCAAGATTTTTCTTGAGTGCTAATGAGGAGCTCTGTTTGACATAGGTAGTCTGTTCCAGAGTTTGGGAAGTCTCTGGGACAGGAATCTATCCCTCCAGCATGTTCTGTTTATTGTGGTGACAAAGTTTACATCCCTAGAGTGTGTAGCTCGGAGGGATTGGGATTTCTTTAAGTGGAGCATGTCCAACAGCTCTGGGTTTGACATAGCTGTGTATGTTAGGCAGAGATTGCCGCTGAGTAGGCGATATGTGACAGAGTAAAGCTGGAGTTTTTGAGGCGCTCTGTGTAGGGCATCTGTTTGAGGGTAGTAATCCTCTTTGTGAGGTATTTATGTGGCCTTTCCAGTTGTTGTAGATGTCTTGTGAGGTACAAACCAGAAGGGGCTTTGTACTCTATAATGGGTCTAATGAGTGATGAGTAGAGGGGAACAATGACCTCTCTCTTTCTGGATGAGAAACCTTTTGTGATGAGGTGAGCCACGTAGAAGGATTTCCTGACCACTGTGGTGATGTGATTGTCAAAGGAGAGATTACTGTCCACCTGTGTCCCAAGGTCTCTTATTGGCAGAAAAAAGACAGAAAATCCATCCAAGGATGGCCAATCAACGAAATCCGCAAGTGTTCCAATTAAAATGTAGTCCTTTAATATGAATAAAACTTCGACTTGAAAATAAAAATGAAAAATAAAAAGCTCAAAACTGTCCCTTGAAGATATCCGATAAGCGCTTTCGACTGTTGTCTTACTCAGATCGTATCTATAAGGTCTCTTATCACACTTTCGGCGTTAAGTAGACTGCCACTTATGTGGTAGTTCATGAGTAGAGAGTTTTTACCAAAGGGGATGACAATACACTTTTTGACACTGAGCTTCGGGCCATGGCCTTGACACCAGGCATCTGTCTCCGTGAGGCCCTTTTGTAGTATGCCCACATCTTTAGGAGTTTCGATTATGGCTCCTAGTTTGCAGTCATCTGCAAACTTTGTTAGCCAAAGACCTTCTGTGTTAGCCTGTACTGCAGAGATGTAGATGCCAAACAGTAGAGGACCCAGGACTGAACCCTGTGGTACTCCACTTGTCACTGGTCTGAAGTCAGATTTGGATTCTGCTACTTTCACAGTGTGGGATCTGTCTGTGAGCCAGTTGGCAACCCATTTTGTGACCTAGGGATTTATACCTGGTTTAGTGAGCTTATCTATAATTCCAGAGTAGGGGATGGTGTCGAAAGCCTTGGCGAGATCTAGTTAAGCTGTGTGAACCACCTTACCCTCATCTAGTTGGTGACTGCTTCAAAGAAGTCAATCAGGTTTAGGAGACATGATCTGCCTTTTACAAACCCGAACTGGGCAGGGTCCAAAGTTTGGAGATTACCAATGTCTTTGTTTATGAGTTCCATGATGATATGTTCCATGGCCTTGCAGACCAGGCTCGTCAGGCTAATGGGGCGGTAGTTCCCGGGGTCCGTCGTGGCTCCCCCTTTGTGGAGTGGGATAACAGTCATGGTGTGCCATTCAGTGGGCACAAAGCCTGAGGTGAGGCTATGATTGAACATGGTACTTGGGTAGGGTGACAGTTCATTCTGTAGTTCATGTAGAATGCAGCCTGGGATATTGTCAAGTCCCATGGATGCTGTGTTCTTGGCTTTGGAGAGTGTTTTTTTTACCTGTGCAGCCGTGATTACAGGAACTTTGCATTCTTCCGGTATAGAGATGGGCCCTCTAGGGGTTGAGAGGGGGGTAAAGTTAGCACTGAACCTGTCTGCCAGGATGTTGGCAATATCAGTTGGTTCTGTATATTTAGTGCCATTGTGCTGCAACTCTGAGCAGATCTGAGTGTTGCCATTGAGATTCTTGACATAGTTATAGAATGTTTTGTGGTAGTCTTTTGAGTCAGTGGCAATTTTGTTTTCGTAACTAGCTTTGGAGGATTTTATGAGGATTTCAGCTTCTTACTAAGGTTGACCATGAAGTTCCTCCAGTCATGGGATTTTACTCTTTTGCAACAGTTTTTCTTCTGTTGTAGAGTTTGTTTATGGCAGAGGACCACCAGATTGGCTTCCTTTTTTTGGAGGATAGCATCTTGGTTCTATTAGGGATAGCATGATCCATGCACTCGTGTAAGTCCTTATAAAGTGCATTTGTGCAGGATTCAGCAGTCGTACCTCTATTGTCCGTCTGCATGGGTGTCATGACGTTTGCCACTTCTGTCTTAGGAAGTGTGAAGTTGGCTTTGGAGAAGTTGTTTATGGTGGTTTCCCTAATTGGGGGTGGGGGCGGGATGTGGATGTCTAGGGTAATTAGCTTGTGGTCGGATCTGACCAACAAGGAATTAACCTCTGGTGTGGAACACCGGTTGCCCATGTTGGTAATGACCAGGTCTAGGATATTGCTGCCCCTGGTGGGGGTGTGAATAAGTTGATCCAAGGCGTTGGAATTTATGAATTCCAGAAAACGTTGAGCAAGAGAGTTGGTACATGAGTAGTTTTCCCAGTTAATGTTGGGGTAGTTGAAATCACCCATTGTTAGGGTGTTGGGTTGTACCCTAATACTTTCCAGTGTATCAAGAAATGAGGAGTGGGAATCCTGGGGCATGGTAGGGGGTCTGTAGCAAGCTACAAGTTGGATTGCGGTCTTGCCCAGAGTTAGTTGCACTTGGATAATCTCGGATGCATTATGCTGTGCAGCTAGCCTGTAGGTGTGGATATCCTTAATGAATATCCACCTTTAGTGCTTGAGTCCGGGTTAGGTGGCTGAAAGGTGTGGTATGAATTATAGCCTGGTAATGCAGAGGTGCTCTCTGGAGTTTGAACCAGGTCTTTGTCACTGCACAGATGTCGATGTTCTCCATTTTAAGGAGTGCCTCGAGTGAGTGCATTTTGAGGTTTAGACTTCTAGCATTGAGTAGCATTACCCTCTGATTTTGCTTGCTTGTACCTGTTATGGTGGTGAATTTGTCATTTTGAACCTTGCCTAAAAAGGGCACTATAGGGTGGCAAGAGCCTTTGCCAGTATCCGGAATCTCAAAGGCGACAGGTGCAGGCCATCTCTGGCAAAGCATCATGGTATGTCGATCATGTCGTCCCAGGCAGACAAATACTGGATCCCCTTAGAATGACACCAGAAGCTTAGCCAATTGTTGAAGTTAATTATTTTGTCCTTGTACTGTGGTATCATTCTCGGTAATGGCAGGATGCTACTTAGGGCTAGTGTCATACCTGCCTGGGCTACAAGATCGGAGAGCTCCTCCATGTGTCTTTTCATGTAGTCCAGGGAGGTACATCTCAGGTCATTCACACCAACATGGACAATGGCAGTGTCATATTTGTACTTGTTGTGGAGAGACCTGAGTGCATGCGTTATGTGGCGGATCATGGCACCTGACTGGCAGCTGACAGTAACTTTCTCCTTGTTTAGCCTGGTGAGTGGAACATCAGTGTGCCTGACTAGAGTCACCTATGACTAGAGTGTTAGATATGTTGTTTTGCCTTATGGGCTATGGTTGAGTGGCACACTGAGTTTGTGAGCTATGTGTCATTTAGGTTGTGTTGGGGGGGGGTGGAGTTTGATTGCATTTCTGCTTTGGAGGTCCCTGATGCTTGGGCAGGTTTTTATTGAGAGCCTCCGTGAATGTAGGTGTGTTTGTTGTGTTTCTATGTGTGTGTTTTGGTGGTGTAGGTTTTGAGGGACTATGTGATGAGTGTGGTGTGGTGCAAGTGTTTACCTCCTCCTCTTGATGGTCTAGTCCAGTCTTGGGTGAAGAGAGCTTTGCTTCCAATTTGGCTATATAAGAGCATCTCTCACAGGTTGTAGTGTTGGATGGTAGGAGGAGAGGGTTGTCTGTGTACATGAGGCAATTGCTGCATTGCCCCAAGATGCCCAGATTCATCAGGTAGACAGGAGAAATCACCGGGAGCTGACCCTTAGATATGCCCGGATAGGTGCTTATTTATTAAGTACTAAAAACTGCTTTCCTCTAGACAAGTGAGGAAAGTTGAGTGCTGTAGTAATTTGCAGCTTATTTGGTGATTACAATGAGTTCTGAACAAGTGCTGAGTTCAAAGAAACAGATTTAAGTGCTGAAAGTAGAAAACTTGGTTAGTTCTAAGAAACAAAATTAAGCTAGAAAGCTTCCCTCCAACACAGAAAGGCTTGGGGGCTCAGAAGCCTACAAACAGTCCAGACCACTTATAGGAAAGGCAGGAAACTAGCTTAAAATGTTTTTTCTTTCTCAGATGCTCTCTTTGTACACAGTAGGAGTGCCTGAAATCAGAATATGATCTCACTGCACTCAGTTGAGTGAGCAAATGAGATGGGCCCAGGAGTATCCAAACACAAATTTACAAGAGGGTCGGGCAATTTCAAAGCCACCAAGATTAACCAACAAAACAAAACTAGGGAGCGTGGGTGGGGAGCTAACTGAAAAAACAGAGACAAAACTTCCAGTTCAGTTAATATTCAATGCAACACAAATAAATCAATTAAAATGCTGTATTATTTGAAAAAAGTGCAGATAGTTTTGAGTGAGTTTGTTATAGATTGAGACACCACCGCCTTTGTTCCCTGCCTGTGCAGTAGCTGGCCTGTATGTGTGGAGGGCACTGTAGCCCTGCACTGCCAGGGTACTCTCTGTGGCATTAAAAATGTCTCTAGCTGCGTAGATGTTCACAATTTCCATGGTGAGGAGAGCCTGGAGGGAGCGGAATTTCTTGTGTACACTTCTGGCATTGAGCAGTAACACCTTTAGATTCCCTTGGTTTGTTTTTGCTGTGTCAGAAGGTTTGTCTGTTTTTCCTGTCCCATAATGTCTTTTTAGGCCATGCCAATGTTTTGACCAATGTTCAAAGGCTAAGAGGGGACAGGTGCAGCCCATCTTTGACAAAGCAATGTAACGTGTTGGCCATACACAGCTATGCTGACAAACATTGTGCCCCCTGGAATGACACCAGAAACTAAGTTAATTGTAGAAGTCTTCTTTCTTATTTTCTGTGAAAGTAGAACGCTTCTCAGTGCTAGGCACATACCAGCCTGGGGCACACGATCCAAGAGCCCCATAATGTATCTATGTTCCCAGGAAGTACATTTTAGAAGATTGCAGAGAGAAAGTGTGTGTGTACATATTCAAAAGGTTCTGATACTCTTCCACACACACCATACATTTTACAAATGGAGTGTTTTTTGTACACGTTTTCAGTCCTGGGACTTGTACTGGGGGGTAAAGTTTCTCTAGTGTGGTGTCTTGATTTAGCTTGAAGTCACCACTATACCTGTAGAAGTAGCTTTCAGCTGAGCAGTTTCAGACAATGGCTACTAAGGGAATTGTTAGGCGGCAGTATATTTCCCTCAGTGGAAACTGCAATGATAGTGTTAAGAATCTCATTGAAAAGGCATTCCTAAATGGAAGTAGCAGGGTATATTACCATCTTTGTAGAGAGGAGGTGTAAGAATGTATAGAAAAATGTAGCGATGCTTTGCTGTGTTTTTTTTTTTAACACACAAATTACTGTTTAAGACATAGGCAAAATACATTAACAGAAAACAAACCAAATTAATGATGTCCTTCAAGGATGCATCTGCAGTCCTTACAAATGGGTTGTCCTGTCGTCAGGCAGCCCTTTTCCAAAGTCTGGGTCTGGCCTCGGCTGGTGTCGCACTTCACCCGACGTCATAGCTGCAGTTATTGTATAAAGGCATCAGTTCCCCAGTCTTTCTTGCCGTGCAGAAGCTGTTGTCAGAACCAGAGATTACTACTACCGAAAACTACTTGAAGACTTCTAAAGCTAAGTACCCGTTGGGACTCTTTCTTGCCTCAGCCGATGTCAGAAAAAGTGAATAACTGTTTAACTTGTGGGAAACAAATACCTCATAAAGATTTCCACTCTTACTGCTTACCTTGTCTAGGCCCAGACCACGGCCGCAGCTTGTCTAGCCTGTGCTTGTCGGAGTTTGCTGAGGAGTTTTTCGCCCGTTTTGCTTATATTATGCCGCCGGATCCTCCGACTTCGCTGAAACCGAGCAAGCGGTTCCTCCTTCAGCCGAAAATCTTCCTCCTGCCGAGGCCTCTTCTAACCTTGTGGAATCGGCTTCTGATATCCCACTTACTGTTACAGTTTCTCAGGAATTATCAGACACTATTCCCTTGGATATTTCAACCCCTGCATGTGGAGCTGCTAGGCCACCTGCAGCCTTTGCCAGGGCTAAAGCAGCTAAAACTACTAAATCTGTGCCTGCAAAGCCCCCCTCTCACAGGCCTAGCTCTAGTTCACAAATGCTTAGTTTAGCACAGGATCTCATTTCTTTAATCCGAGGATCCCAACCTCAACCAGACAGGGCCTCTCATCCGCCTCCAGAGAAGAGGCCTAGAGCAGAGCCCCCTGAGCCACTGTCTTCAGATGATTCCTCTGATGATTCAAATGATACAGACCCTCCAGAGGCCCCATACTCCCCTTATGAAGACTCTGATGGTGAAGAGTCCATTCCTTCTGCCTCTCCGCCTGAGGAATTTTCCTTTGGGGAAACCCTGCATGCTATGAGGGAACAATTTCAGTGGCAGGGCCAGGATTTTTCAGATTCCAGAAAAGGCTTAGAACTTTTCTGCATTTACCACAACATAGGCCTTTAGCCATACCTCCAGTTCTTTCTGTTGTAGATGATGCATTTAATGATGCTTGTACTGCTCCTGATTCTCTGCCCCCCGCCCCTGTTAAGCCCGATAGATACTACAGGGTCCCGGACACACATTACCACTTGTATAAGGCTCCCCTTGCAGATCCAGAGACTATCTCCCAAGGACCTAAGGCTGTAGCAGCCACCTCTGCCAAAACCCTCCCTCTGAAAGGGAATACAGATCCTTAGAGAGATGGGGTAAAAAAGTTTACACTTCTGCTACTCTTTCAGCTAAGGCCTTGAACTGTCAATTTCACATGATGCAGTATCAAGAATTTTTACTAGATCAGTTAACCAAAAAGTGTCCTCAGATGAAACAGTAGACAAAAAATATGTGCAGGAAATGGAACATAACATTCAACAAGTCAGTAACCATTCCCTAAAATGCGGCTATGATGCACTGGAGGCTTCCTTTAGATCAGCCATGACTGGCACAGTCATCAGAAGGCATGCATGGCTAAAAGAACAGGCCTTACCAGACCATGTCAAATCAAAACTATTAGATGCTCCTATGGATAAGATCAATTTGTTTGGCTCTCCTGCACAACAAGTACTGAAGAAGATGGAAGAGAAGGCAAAATCTGTCCAAACAGTAAAAGATTTCTTGCAGGTCCAACCACCGAGGTTTAGCAGGAATTGGCCCTCCAAGAATTGGTCCTTTCCAGACTCCTCCAGAACTCAGAGAGGCAGGAATAGGCGTTCAAGAGGCAGAAGCCAATGCAGGGGTGCTTACAGAGGACGTCAGTGGCAGGGCAACAACCAGCGAGGCACAGCCACAGCCACCACCACAACTACTGGTCAATCACAGTGACTTGGCTCTGGCACCGCCTACCAGGGAACAACTACAAGCACCCTTAGGCGCGAAGCTAGCCTTATTTACAAACTGGCATTACATCACAAGAGACAAGTGGATTTTACAGATAATAGACCAAGGTTACAGGTTTCACTTCCATACTCTACCAGGGAAGAGAGGAATGCCAAACCTACCTCCAGATCAAAAGGCAGAAGCACTAAAACAAATATCTCAATTATTAAGGATGAGAGCTGTAGAAAAGGTACCATCTATGGAGCAAGGGAAGGATTTTACTCCAGACTCTTCCTGGTACCAAGAAAAGAAGGCAAATGGAGACCTATTCTCGACTTGTCCGCTTTAAACACATTCCTTATTGTTCCAAAATTCAAAATGCTGACCTTACCGCAGCTTCTTCCCATGCTGGGCAAGGAGTCTTGGCTGGTGACTCTAGATCTCAAGGAGGCATACCTGCACGTCCCCATACGACCAAACTGCAGAAGATACCTCAGATTTCTTGCAGGATCAGAGCATTATCAATTCTCAGCATTGCCCTTTGGCTTATCTACTGCGCCCAGAGTGTTCACGAAATGCCTGGCATCAGTAATTGCTCATTGCAGGCTTCAGGGAATCCAAATCTACCCATACCTGGATGACTGCCTGATACAAGCGGACAACGAAAGCAAGTTAGCAGAAGGTTTACAAAGGGTCATTTATCTGCTACAAGCCCTGGGATACACAGTCAATTTAAAAAAGTCAAGACTGATACCATCCCAGAGAATAACCTTTTTGGGTGCAGAGTTGGACACATCAAGGCAAATGGCATTCCTAACAGTAGAAAAACAGGAGCAGCTACCTCTCTACTTCTTGGCCTTAACAAAACAGAACCATCTGACAACAAGAAAAGTTCTGCAAGCCTTGGGATTCATGGCATCCTGCATAATATTGGTTCCTCATGCCAGGCTGCATATGAGAAAACTACAGTGGTACCTAAGGAATTTATGGTCTCAACACAAGCACAGCTTGGAAACCCAGATTCCCATTATTCCATGCCTGAAGCAAGAATTCCTGTGGTGGGCTCAGGCTTGTCAATCAAACACAGGATTGCCCTTTCACAGTGCTCAACCAAGCCAAACCATCATGACAGACGCCTCAGACCTCGGTTGGGGGGCACACATGCTGGACAAGTGCATACAAGGTTAATGGTCTCAAAACCAACTGCACCTACACATAAATCTAAAGGAAATGCTGGCAGTAAAACTGGCAATTCAGGCATTCAGACCATTCCTTCAGCAAGGTCTATTGATAAGGACAGACAAACACCACAGTTATGTGGTACATCAACAAACAGGGAGGCACACACTCGTACCCTCTTAGCCGGATGGCACTGGATCTCTGGAATGTGGCCCTGAGCTAAAACATACAGTTGAAAGCAATTTTTGTACCAGGAAAAGAAAACATCCTAGCAGACATTTTAAGCAGGACAACCACGGATGCCCACGAATGGATGCTGCATCCGGACATCTTCAAAACCATTACAAAAAAATGGGGACTCCCAGAAATAGACTTATTTGCAAACCCACACAATCACCAACTAAAGAAATTCTGCACAAGGACGTACCACCCACTTGCTTGGAAGGTGGACTCCCTATCCTTCAGGTGGAAAAACCTGGCAGCATATGCATTTCCACCACTTCCTTTGATGTACAAAGTGCTATTGAAGATCAAAGAGGACCGTCCAAGGATCATTCTGATAGCTCCAGACTGGCCAAGGCAACATTGGTACCCATTACTGAGGAGCATGTCTCGGGAACAAATGTGGCCACTACCCCTGGTTCCCTTGCTGTTAACACAGAACAATTACAACAATCTGCATCCCAACCTGAAAACTCTGCAGGTGACTGTCTGGAACATTGCATAAGACCAATTAACCCAAATTTATCCCAAAGGGTTAAAGACATTATCCTTGAGGCTCGCAGACCCTCAACAAGAAAAAATTATTCAGCAAAATGGAAAAGATATCTCATTTGGAGTACTGAAAAAGGAGATGATGTGTCACTGGTAAACATAGCCAACATTCTGGAATACTTGGCAGAGCTCTTCCACACAGGCCTGTCCTACTCCTCCATCAAGATTCATGCATCAGCTATTTCAGCAGAGTATGACTTGGATCCTCCTGTCTTCTCACATCCTCTGCTCAGACAGTTTCTGAGAGGAATTAAAAATGTAAAGCCTCCTAGAAAGCCACCATTACCAGCATGGGACTTGAACTTTGTGCTAGAAAAATTGACACTTCCTCCTTTCGAACCAGCAGCAACATCAGAATTGCAATACTTATCATGGAAGACTGCTTTCCTGCTGGCAATCACTTCAGCAAGAAGGGTATCTGAACTTCAGACATTAATGGCAGTACAACCCTTCTTGATCTTCCATCAAGATAGAGTGTCCATGAGAACAAATCCTTCCTTTATGCCTAAGGTGGTTTCCAGAGTTTCCTTAAATCAGGCTATCCACCTACCTACATTCTTCCCTAACCCACAGAACAGGGGAGAAAGACTACTACATACCTTGGATGTGCATAGGCAATTACGCTATTACCTGGACAGGACCAAGGGCAATAGAAAAACTGACCAGCTACTGGTAGCATATGCAACAGGAAGGGAAGGAAAAGCAATTTCAAAACAGACAATCTCCAAGTGGATAGGAAATTGCATTAGATTTTGTTACTCCTACCATGGAAAGAAAACTCCAGAGAACATCAGGCCTCACTCTACAAGGGCAACAGCCACTACCACAGCCTTCTTACGAGGAGTGGCTACCAAGGACATTTTAGAAGCTGCTACTTGGAGCTCCGTGCATACATTTGCCAAGCATTATAATTTACCTTTATACTCTAGATCCCAAGCAGGCTTTGCCACTGCTGTTTTGCAAGGGATCCTAACTACACCATAACTTTATTTGTCCACCTCCCCCAGTTTGGCTATGGTATTCTACCCATTTGTAAGGACTGCAGATGCATCCTTGAAGGACATAGTACAGTTTTGTACCTACCATAAATGTAGATGTCCGATAGGAATGCATCTGCAGTCAGGATTACCCACCCGCCTTCCCCTCTGTGGTGCTCATAGGGTATTTGCCCATCTTATAGCTAGCTGGGGGAATCTATTATGGTGTATTTGTTGTATATATGTACATACGTGCTTATTTTTTGTGTTTGCTCTCTACTATTTGGAATCATTGGCATTTATCCAAATTTAGCCTTCCAAGAGGGCACCTGGCATCTGGGGCAAGAAACACTGAGGAAAATGGCGTCGGCTGATGCCTTTATACCTGAATAACTGCAGCTATGACGTCGGGTGAAGTGCGACACCAGCCGAGGCCAGACCCAGACTTTGGATTCGGCTGCCTGACGACAGGACAACCCATTTGTAAGGACTGCAGATGCATTCCTATCGGACATCTACATTTATGGTAGGTTCAAAACTGTACTTTTTTTCCTTTTATATACAGTATACATATATTTTCTTTCTTTCTGTCATCAGACTGACATTACATAATTTGCTCAATTCCTACCTTCCTTAAACTTCACTCCTCCTCCTGAAAATTAGTTTGCATGTATTATTTCCACAGATTGCATTTATTACTATGCAGTTTGCTCTTTGGGTGGCCACGGTGGTGCAGTGGTTAGCATTGTCGCCTCACAGCAAGAGGTTCCGTGGTTCAATCCTTGGCTGGGGTGCCTTCTGTGCAGAGTCTGCATGTCTTCCCTGTTGTCTCGTGGGTTTCCTTCAGGTGCTCTGGTTTCCTTCCACATCCCAAAGACATGCTGTAGGTGGATTGGACACTCTAAGTTGGCCCTAGGTGTGAGTGCGTGTCTGTGTGCCTTCTGTGGAAGGTTGGGCGCCGGGCTGGGAATTCGACACTGTAAATCTCCACTGCCAGTCATGAGTGGACAGGTGATCCTCTGTGGTGACCCCTAACCAGGAAAAGCCGAAAGAAGAAGACTATGCAGATGTTCATCATGTTTCACTGTTGCAGTCATTACTCTTGGGTTATCCTGCTGGCAGGCTACCCGCAGTCAGCCTGAATTCCAAAGTCTTGGTCTGGCGTCGGTTGCTCCCACCTCCTCCCTGACGTCAGTGCGCCAGGGGTATAAAAGATGCAGCTGACACCATTTTCTTCAGTCTTTCTTGCCGCATGGTGCCCGATGCAAAAGCAGTTCGCAAGTGCCGGTCAGCCAACTCCTGAGATTTTCAAATACGAATTTCAGAACCGAAGTCTTCATTAAAGCTAAGTACCCCGTTGGGGAAACTTTTTTCTTGCCCCAGACCGACGTCAGAAAAAGTTAACAATTGTATTTCTTGTGGGAAGCAAATACCTAATAAGGATTTTCACTCTTATTGTATTCCTTGCCTAGGCCCTGACCACGATGTTGCTAGCTGTCGGTTTTGTGCTAGAATTAACCAACGCACTATTAAGCATTGGTTCGATTTTGCATTTCATTACTTTGGCCAAAAGTTTAATTATATAATGCCATTGCAACAGCCGATGACCGGAGTTTACAAAACAACGCAATGAAAAGGATAGGTATCCGAGGTCCAAAACCGACGAGGCCTCCATTAGGCCAGTCACCTGTTCTCAATGAGGCGCTTTTGCAGCCCCTGGCGCCCGCTACCTCAGAGCCACAGGCCGCTTCCGACTCCCACGTGGAGCAGACTGGGCCTCTAGATACTCAAGGTATTGGACACTCGGAAATCATTCTCTCAGATGGGTCTGGAGCCGCTGAACAGGCATTGGCTTCTGAGGGTGTTTTCAGACTTACACAGTTATATGTTAAACCATCTTCAGCTTCCAAGACTAAAGCAGCTCTAAAGACAAAGAAACAAGTACAGCATTCTCCTACTCAGACTTCCATGCCTAAAAAACAGGTGCTTAAAATGGCCAAAGACCTAATTACTTTGATCAGGGGTTCCCATCCCCCTCCTGATAAGAGGCCTAGGCAAGAGACAGAATATGATTCTTCTGATCAGGTTTCTATTTCCTCTGATTCCTCTTCTGAACAGGATTATTCTATGCCTCCCTATGAGTACTCTGATGCTGAAGAATCCATTCCTTCAGCCTCTTCTCCTGAGGATTATTCTTTTGGGAAACCCTGCATACCATGAGGGAGCATTTCCACTGGGAGAGCCAGGATTACTCTGAATCTAAGAAAAGGCTCAGAGACTTTCTGTTACTTCCACAGCACAGACCCCTTGCTATTCCACCTGTTTTAGATATTGTAGATTATATATTTTCAGAGTCCAGCCTGTCCCCTGACTCCTCTACCCCCTGCACCTGCTAAACCAGACAGATACTACAGGGTCTTGGATTCTCATAAATTTCTATGCAAGAACCCCGCTGCTGACCCAGAAACTATATCTCAGGGTCCCAAAGGGGTCAAAGCTTCCAATGCAAAAAAACCTGTTCCCTCTGATAGGGATTCTAGGGCACTGGACAGATGGAGGAAAAAATTTTACACTTTTGCTACCTTGGCTGTAAGGGCTTTGAATTGTCAATTTCATATACTTAAATATCAGCAATACTTAATGTCACTGCTTAAACAGAAAATGTTGACAAATACTGAATGTTCAGAGAACAAGGAATTGCAGGATTTATTGCATGCAGCTGAACAAGTGGGAAAGCATACTTTGCAATGTGGTTATGATTCACTGGAGGCCTCTTGCAGGGCTGCTGTTACACAGGGTCTGTTATTAGAAGGCATGCTTGGTTAAAGGAACAAAATCTGCCTGATCATGTTAAAGCGAAATGATTAGATGCCCCATTACATCATGATACTTTGTTTGTTACTAAAGCAGTAGAGGTGTTGAAGAAAATGGAGGATAAAGTGAAATCCATGCAGACAGTTAAGGATTTCTTACAGGTACAGCCACCCAGGTTTAGCAGGAACTGGCCTTCTAAAAATTGGTCCTTTCAAGTGTCAGACAAACCACAAAGAGGCAGGCGTCCCAGAGGCAGATCTCAGCCCCAAGGCTCATACAGGCCTAAACGATGGGGTGCTCCTACCTCCAAAAGCGGAGAAGACAAATCACAACCTTACAGGAAACAGTCACAATGACTTTCCTCTGCCAGATCCAAGCACTTTCCTTTTGACAGCCCCCTTAGGGGGAAAGCTAGCACTTTTTTCTTCAAATTGGCAAAAGGTTACCCAAGACAAATGGGTCTTGAACACAGTGTCCCAAGGCTACAGGTTCCATTTTCACACCCTACCAAGGGCAAAAGTATGTTAGACCTGCCACACAATCAATGGGCAGAGGCACAAAAGCAAATTTCAGCCCTCATGGACATGAGGGCCATTCACCAAGTACCACAACAAGAGCAGGGGCAAGGATTTTACTCCAGACTTTTCTTAGTACCCAGAAAGGACAAAACCTGGAGACCAATACTGGACCTGTCTATACTAAATACGTTTCTGTAAGTTCCAAAATTCAAGATGTTGACTCTACAGCAGCTACTGTCCATGCTGGGCAAGAAGGCTTGGCTCGTAACTTTGGACCTAAAAGAGGCATACCTGCATGTCCCAATCAGACAGTCTTGCAGAAGATACCTCAGAGTCATAGCTGGATCAATGCACTACCAATTCTCTGCACTGCCCTTTGGCTTATCTACTGCGCTCAGGGTCTTCACAAAATGCCTGGCACCAGTAATTGCATTCTGCAGACAGAGGAATTAAAATATACCCCTACTTGGACGACTGCCTTATTCAAGCAGAGAACAAAGACATTATTCTAAAGCATCTGGCGTTTGTAAAAAGATTACTAATTTCCCTAGGGTACACAGTAAACGAAAAGAAATCAAAACTAGTACCTTCTCAAGAGATAATATTCCTGAGTGCAAGCTTAATTACAACTGCCCAGATGGCTTATCTCATGCCAGACACACAAAAGCAACTGACTTATTACTTCAAAAAATTGGCAACAAAAACCCAGTTATCTGCAAGGAAAATCCTGCAGGCCTTGGGTTTCATGGCATCCTGCATTCTACTAATTCCATATGCCAGACTGCATATGAGGAAATTACAGTGGTATCTAAGAAATGTTTGGACTCAGCATTGCCACAGCCTGGAGAAAGTAATTATCCTCATTCCCTGCCTGCAGCAGGAGTTTCGATGGTGGGCAGAGGCCTGTCAACACAACAAGGGTCTGCCATTCACTTTACCCACAGCCAGACAGACACTGACAACGGATGCATCAGATTATGCCTAGGGGGCCCATATGGCAGGAAAATGTATTCAGGGCACATGGCCTGCAAGCCAGATGCATCTTCACATCAATCAAAAGGAGATGCTAGCTGTTCAGAATGCCTTGACAGCTTTCAAGGATCTACTTCATCCAGGACAGCTACTGATAAAGACAGACAATACTACGGTCATGTGGTACATAAACAAGCAGGGAGGTACACATTCCTACCCTCTCTGCAGACGAGCAATGACCTTATGGGACACAGCATTGACTTATCCAGTTCACCTGCAAGCACAATTCCTGCCAGGAAAAACAAATACTCTGGCAGATGAACTAAGCAAAAACCTCATGGATCCCCACGAATGGAAACTGGATCCACAAGTCTTCAGCATGATCAGGAAATGGGGACGCCCAGACATAGATCTATTTGCCTCCCCTCACAACTGCCAGTTACAGAGATTTTCCACAAGGATTTATCACAAGCAAGCATGGAGAGTGGACGCCCTATCCTTCAGCTGGAAAAATCAAACAGTATATGCCTTTCCTCCACTGCCTCTCCTTCCCAGGGTACTCCTAAAGGTCAGACAAGAGAAGCCAAAAGTGATACTGATGGTACCAGTGCTGGCATGGCCAGTCTGGTGCACAATCCTAAAGAGCTTGTCTCAAGGTCCAGTATGGATATTGCCTCAGACTTCTCACTTGCTGACCCAACAAAACAATACGATCATGCACAACCAACTCAGGACCTTCTGACAGCATGGCAGATACTGTAGCCATTCAGAACAATCCTCTTTCTAAAGTTATGGATGTTATCTTGGAGGCCAGGAGGCCCAGTACCAGAAAATCTTATGCAGAAAAATGGAAGAGATTCTGTGCTTGGAACCAGGAATAAGGTATTGACACGTATGTGCCAAATATCCCTCAGATTTTACAATACCTAACTGAGATTCTGGACAAAGGCCTTTCTTTCTCATCAATTAAGATTCATGCCTCTGCCATTTCAGCCCATTACAATCCGGAACCACCTATCTTTTCTCATCCTTTAATAAAGCAGTACCTCAGAGGGGCCAAAAACATCATGCCTCCAAGGAGGGCACCAATTCCCGCATGGGACCTAAATTATGTCTTGGAAAAACTCACTCTGCCTCCTTTTGAGCCATTTTCAACAGCAGATATAAAATTCTTATCCTGGAAAACAGCTCTGCTCCTAGCAATAAACTCTGCAAGACGAGTCTCGGAGTTACAAGCACTCATGGCTGTGGAACCTTTTATCATTTTTCATCCAGACAGGGATGTTCTTCGTCTTCCCTTGCTGCAGTCCTGACAATTGGGTATAGTCCGCGTCCCAGTCGGCCCGAATACCAGAGTATAAGGCTGGCGTCGGTCATGGCGCCTTAGACTGGCGCCAGTACGTCAGGGTACTAATCGCATGACCGCGCCATTTCCTCAGTCTTTTTGCCGCATGGTCCGATGCAGAAGCAATTTTGAGTGCAGGTTGGCGTTCTGAGATTTTCGAACCGGAGTTTCAGACCGAGTACAGAGTTGGCTAAGTAACCCGTTTAGAACATTTTGGTTTTTCTTGCCTCAGTATTTAACCGGATGTCAGAAAAAGTGAATAACTGTATTTCTTGTGGGAAGCAGATACCGCATAGGGATTATCATACATTGTGTATACCTTGTTTAGGGCCTGAGCACGGCGTTGTTGGTTGCCGCTCTTGTGCTAGATTTAACAAGCGCACTATTAAGAGGAGGCTTGATTGTGCTAGGTTAGTGTTTGGGAAGCGTTGCAATTATACTATGCCGTCGGATACTCCGACGCCTGCTTCATCTAAGAAGCGCAAGGACAAAACAGTGAAGTCTAGGGTGAGGAACCGGCAGTCCCGGATGTCGGTCCTCTAGAAGGCTCAGGGGAGCCAGAAGTTTTGCCAGGAGTCTCTATGGAGTCTCAGGCAGATACTTTACTGTTACAGGATGTGCCCTCTCAGGAGGTAGGCCAGGCTGAGGGGCTTCTCAGGTAACTGTTCTTCCTCTCTTCCCAAGGTAGTTAGGGCCTCCTTCTGTTGCCAAAGCTTCTTTTAGAGGAAGGCCAAGTTCAGCTTCTGTAGGGGCTTCTCCTAGCATTTCGGCTCTGTGCCTAAGAAACATATGCTTAAAATGGCAGAAGATTTGATTACTCTGATTAGAGGTTCTATGCCCCCACCTGATAAGAGGCCTAGGGTGGAACAGGAGTTTGATAGTTTTGAACAGTGTTCACAGGCTTCAGAGTCTTCTGTGGAAGACTTGCAAGAGTTTCCTACTTATTCTGATTCTGATGTGGATGATTCCACTCCTTCAGCTTCTCCTCCTGAGGATTTTTCATTTTCTGAGACTCTTCACTCCATGAGGGAGCACTTTAAATGGGAAGGCCAAGATTACTCTGACTCCAGAAAAAGGCTTAGGGAATTCTTGTTTTTGCCCCAGCATAGGCCCTTAGCTATTCCTCCTGTGTTAAATGTGGTGGAGGATGTTTTTGCAGAGGCTTCTCTGAACCCTGATTCCTTGCCTCCTGCTCCTGTTAAGCCTGATAGGTATTATAGGGTGCCAAGCTCATAAGTATTTGTTTAAGAGTCCCAGGGCGGACCCAGAAACTGTTTCTCAGGGGCCTAAAGGTGTTAAAGCTTCTGTGGTTAAAAATCCTGTACCCTCTGATAAAGAGGCGAGGGTTTTGGATAGGTGGGGTAAGAAAGTATATACTTCTTCCACTCTAGCCATGAGGGCGTTGAATTGTCAATTTCATATGCTGAAATATCAGAATTATCTCCTTTCACAATTGAAATCTAAGGTGGATGCTTTGGCGGAAGGTATTGAGTGTAAAGAATTGCTGGATTTGGTTCATGTATCTGAACAAGTGGGTAAGCATTCTTTGCAGTGTGGTTTTGATGCTGTTCAGGCCTCCTCGAGGGTGGCTGCTACTAGTTCTGTTCTTCGCAGACATGCATGGTTGAAGGATCAGAATTTAGCTGAGCATGTTAAGACCAGGATTTTGGATGCTCCTTTACAGTCTGATGTGTTGTTTGGACCGCCTGTGGAAGCAGTTTTAAAGAAAATGGAGGACAAAGCTAAGTCTATGCAGACTGTTAAAGATTTTTGCAGGTGCAGCCTCCAAGTTTAGTAGAAATTGGCCTGCTAAGGGGTGGACATATCCTGCTTATGGTTCCCAGTCTAGGGGTAGATCTAGACGTGGAGGGGCAGGGCTCAAGGTTCTTTAGGCCTAGATCAGACAGTTCACCTGCTCAGACTTCTGGTGAGGGCAGGGGTCAGTCCTTTCGTAAGCAGAACCAATGACCTGCCTTTTCAGCTGCCAGTGGACTCTCGTCTGGCAGCTCCTTTGGGAGGAAGATTGTCTCTTTTCAAAGAAAATTGGGATTTAATCACTCAAGACAGATGGGTGCTGGATATCATTCATCACGGGTACAGATTTTATTTCCACACAATGCCCCCTTTCAAAGGCATGCCAGATGTTCCTCCTCCACAAAGAAAAGAGGCTCGCAAGCAAGTTTCTCAGTTACTCCAGATAGGGGCTATTCAGCCAGTCCCTGTGTCAGAAAAGGGCTTCGGATTTTATTCTCGCCTGTTCCTAGTGCCAAAGAAGGGGAACACGTGGAGACCAATTTTGGATTTATCTGTCCTCAACACTTATCTGGACATTCCCAAGTTCAAGATGTTGACGTTACAGCAACTGTTACCTCTGCTGGGCAAGGATCACTGGATGGTAACTTTGGATCTCAAGGAAGCTTACCTTCATGTGCCCATAAGGCTAAGTTGCAGAAAGTATCTGCGGTTTCGAACTGGAGATTTTCATTATCAGTTCTCTGCATTGCCCTTTGGCTTATCTACTGCCCAGAGTATTCACAAAGGTTCTGGCTCCAGTGATAGCTTACTTCAGGCTTCAAGGCATTCAAATTTATCCTTACTTGGACGACTGCCTGATTCTGGCTCAAGAAAAGGAACACCTTCTACAGCATCTGGAATTTGTCATAGCAGTGCTAAGATGCCTAGGGTATTCTGTGAACGAAATAAAGTCCAGTCTAGTACCCTCTCAAGACATGTGCTTTCTGGGTGTGAGACTGAATACAGCAGCCCAGATGGCCTTTTAACCCGGACAAACAAAACAGTCTGTCACTTTACTTCCATCAACTATCTCATCAGTCCGTGCTGACTGCAAGGACAGTCCTTCAAGCATTAGGGTTCATGGCATCTTGTATTCTGGTGCTTCCCAATGCCAAACTGCATATGAGGAAGCTGCAATGGTATCTCAAAAATGTATGGACACAGCACTGCCAAGATTTGGACACTGTCATTCAAATCATACCTTGCCTTCAAAAGGAATTCTTGTGGTGGGCTCAGGAATGTCACCTAAACAAGGGACTCTCTGTGACCCGGCCAGAGGCGAGTCAGATTTTAACGACAGATGCCTCGGACACTGCTTGGGGAGCTCATCTAAATGGAAAGTGGATACAAGACAAGTGGCCTGCCAGACTACAGCATCTACATATCAACATGAAGGAGATGTTAGCAGTCCAGTTTGCATTGATGGCGTTCAAGTTACTTCTTCCAGGGCAGGTGTTGATTCTAACAGACAACACAACTGTCATGTGGTACATCAACAAGCAAGGGGAACACATTCTTATCCTCTATGCAGGCAAGCAATGATTTTATGGGAGACTGCGTTAAGCCTGCAACTGACTCTTCAGGCAAGGTTTCTGCCAGGAGCACAGAACTCCCTAGCAGATGTATTAAGCAGACAAATCATGGATCCCCACGAGTGGAAACTGGATCTTCATGTATTTCAAAAATTGACAGTGTCATGGGGAACTCCAGACATAGATCTGTTCGCTTCTCCACTAAACCACCAGCTGCCAAAGTATTGCACAAAGGGGTTTCATCACACAGCTTGGAAAGTGGATGCTCTGTCTTTCAGTTGGAAAAACCTTCATGTCTATGCCTTTCCACCTCTACCTCTTCTTCCAAAGGTATTACTAAAGGTCAGACAGGACAGGCCAAGGATGATTTTGATAGCTCCAGATTGGCCTCGGCAACACTGGTACCCACTTCTAAGGAGTCTTGTAAAGAAGCCTCCATGGCCTTTACCTCTGATTCCTCATCTGTTATCTCAGAAGGACGGTCATCTGCTCAATGTCAAGCTTCAATCTCTTCATCTCACAGCTTGGCATATTCTGGGTTGAAACATGGTAGGTCTCAGCTTCCTCAACAAGTTTTAAATGTGATTATGGAAGCTAGAAGGCCTAGTACTAGGAGTGTACAGAAAAATGGAAGAGATTTTTATTTTGGAGTACAGCAAAGAATTTGGAGATTTCAGAGCCTAATTTGAGTGTGGCTCTTCAATATCTTACTGAGTTATTGGACAAAGGTTTGTCTTTCTCTTCCATAAAGATTCATGCTGCAGCAATTTCAGCTCACTATGATTGTGACCCACCTTTGTTTTCGTGATCCTTTGTTCAAGCAGTTTCTTAGAGGGGCAAAGAATATAAGACCCCACGTGAGCTCCTACTCCTGCTTGGGATCTCAATTTTGTGTTGGAAAAACTTACTCTACAACCTTTTGAGCCTGCAGCTACTGCTGAATTGAAATATTTGTCATGGAAGACTGCTTTTCTGTTGGCTATTACTTCTGCAAGAAGGGTGTCTGAGTTGCAGGCCCTTATGGCAGTAGAGCCCTTTTGATTTTCCATAAGGACAGGGTATCATTACGTACTAATCCTTCCTTTATGCCTAAGGTGGTTTCTAGTGTGGCTTTAAACCAAACTATTCATTTGCCTACGTTTTGCGGATCCTCAAAATAAAGGGGAAAAGATTTTGCACACTTTAGATGTACACAGGCAATTGCGTTATTATTTGAGCAGGACTAAAGATGTTAGACAGTCTCAGCAGTTACTTGTTTCTTTTGCTTTAAGTTCACAGGGCAAGCCTGTGTCAAAACAAACTATTTCTAGGTGGATTGGCTTTTGCATTGCATTTTGTTATTCCCATCATGGCAAAGAGGTTCCAGCTGGGATTAGGCCTCATTCCACTAGGGCTACTGCCACTTCAACAGCATTTCTAAGGGGGGTGGCAACTAAGGATATTCTGGAAGCAGCTACTTGGAGTTCAGTGCATACTTTCTCTAGGCATTATCACCTGCCTATATACTCTAAGACTAGAGCTGGTTTTGCCACAGCTGTTTTACAAGGCATGTTGTCAGCTCCTGCTACTTTATAATTTGCCAGCCTCCCTTACCTCTGCTTTGGGATTCTACCCAATTGTCAGGACTGCAGCAAGGGAAGACGAAGAACATAGTACAGTTTTGTACCTACCATAAATGTAGATGTTCGAGGATTCCTTGCTGCAGTCCAATTACCTCCCTCCTTCCCCTCTGTGTTTCAGGGTGGTTATGTAGGTGAGTTTACATGCTTATATTTTTTGTATATATTACTGTATATATGGTACATGTTTTTTTGGTGCAGGTTGTTTTTGGGACTTGTCTTTTTGGGTCTTCTGACATCTGGGGCAAGAAAAGACTGAGGAAATGACGCCGGTCATGCGCATTAGTACCCTGACGTACTGACGTCAGTCTAAGGCGCCATGACCGACGTCAGCCTTATACTCTGGTATTCGGGCCGACTGGGACGCGGACTATACCCAATTGTCAGGACTGCAGCAAGGGAATCCTCGAACATCTACATTTATGGTAGGTACAAAACTGTACTTTTCTCTGAGGACAAACCCAACATTTATGCCTAAGGTGGTGTCCAGTGGGGCCCTCAACCAAACCATTCACTTGCCTACCTTTTTTCCAAACCCACAGAACAAGGGTGAGAAAATTCTGCATTCTTTGGACATACACAGACAGCTATGCTTCTACTTGGACAGAACTAAAGCTTTCAGGAAGACTGAGCAACTTTTAGTGTCATATGCTTCAGGATCACAAGGAAAGGCTATCTCAAAACAGACTATATCTAAGTGGATAGGCCATTGCATCCGTTTCTGCTATTCTCAGCATGGCAAATCAGTGTGTAAGGATATTAGGCCTCATTCTACCAGAGCAGCTGTCACTTCAGCAGCCTTCCTCAGAGGAGTACCAACCAAAGACATCTTAGAGGCTGCAACTTGGAGTTCAGTGCACACTTTTACAAAGCACTACCACTTACTTCTTTACTCTAAATCTAGAGCAGGCTTCGCTACTGCAGTTCTGCAGGGCCTCATAGCCTCTCCTAATCCTATTTAGCCTAGCCACCCATCCTCAGCTTTGGGATTCAACCCAAGAGTAATGACTGCAACTGTGAAACACGATGAACATAGTACAGTTGTGTATCTACTATAAATGTAGATGTTCAAGTGTATTCACTGTTGCACTCCAGGTTACCCACCCACCATCCCCCTTTTATTTGCTGGGATTTATCTCTACTTCTCTATCCTATACAACCTATGTGGTGTATTTGCTTGTAGATGAAGGAAATGTTTATTTTTGTGCATGCATGCTTTATTGGCATACCTTTCAGCATACCTATTTGGGGGCACCTGACATCTGGGGCAAGAAAAACTGAAGAAAATGGCGTCTGCTGCATCTTTTATACCCCTGGCGCACTGACGTCAGGGAGGAGGCGACAGCAACCGACGCCGGACCTAGACTTTGGAATTCAGGCTGACTGCGGGTAGCCTGCCAACAGGATAACCCAAGAGTAATGACTTCAACAGTGAATGCACTCGACTGTCTACATTTATGGTAGGTACACAACTGTACTTTTGCTCTTTCTGTTTTCTAAAGAGCCATGTTCCAGTTTTTTATTTGTTTTATAGTATTCAGTACTTCAAATACAATTGGTTTATACTTTGAGTTCCATTTTCTTGTAATTGCTTATTTGGCAGACAACAGAATTAAACTTAACAAGGCCTTACTATGTCTAGGCAATTCAAATTCTGTGTCCCAGCTCAAACGAATCATTTACTTAGTTTCAGCCATTTGCTCACCTAATGTTTCTGATGAGTATTCTGTATGGAATTTTTAAAATCTAACTCTTTACATCATCAAAATGTATTTTCCCAGTTACCTCTTTCTTCCCCATCACACCTCCAACATTTGCTGTTTGAAGTCTGCTTGGAGTATAAAAAAAAAATACCCATACAAACACTTCAAGCAAAAAATCTTAAACCTTCTGGGCTTTGTTGCATACTTGGGAGGCATATACATGTCCCCCATTGTTTCCTTATAAATTGCTTTTCCAGTCTGTCTTCCCAATCTGTTCTAACCTCTGTTTAATTCTTATAGTTAGATTGATTATCCCTTTAACAGCAGCTTCATTTCTGGATTCAACTAAAAACTCTACCAGAATAGGTCTTTTACTTGGGTTTCCCTTATCCCTTTCCGTTTGACTATGCTCTGTCAATCCCTGGCAGGAAGGCAGTCTCATCACAACAGCTTGGTTCGTTTGCCAGTTTTCTTGAGTAAATTCCAGCCTCCTCTTGCTTATTATTTTTACTTTTTCTTGGTAGTCCTCTGTACTGGCAAAATCACCTTTCTCCATTCTTGGGTTGGTTTTGTTCTTGAATACTTTCTGCTACTTTATGACTGTAATATTCTCTATGGTTGTTATTCTTGCAATATCTACACCCAAAATCCCACTCTCTCCTTATTTCTTGAACACCCCCACCCAACAACATCCCTTTCCACTTTTAATTACAATATTCTGCTTGAATTTTTATATGGAGAAAGAAAGAGAAATGTTTTCATTTCTTGATGAATTTTGAATTCATGTCAACAGTCTGCATCTGCTTTACCGGAGGTCTTTAAACTTGTATTATTTATTCCTGTACATAGTTGCATAGCATTTTTTTTTGTTTAGCATTTAATACCAACAGTTAGACAACATAAATTCATTCTTTTATACTGAATGTATGTCAGGGGGCGGCCACGGTGGTGCAGCGGTTAGTGTTGCCTCACAGCAAGAGGTTTTCTGGTTCGATCCTCGGCTGGGTTGCCTTCTGTGTGGAGTCTGCATGTCTTCCCTGTGGTCGCGTGGGTTTCCTCTGGGTGCTCTGGTTTCCTCCCACATTCCAAAGACATGTAGGTGGATTGGATACTCTAAATTGGCCCTAGGCATGAGTGCGTGCATGTGTGTGCCTTCTGTGGAAGATATCCTGGCGGCTGTCAACTCGACACTGTAAAACTCCACTCCCAATCATGAGCAGACAGGTGATCCGCTGTGGCTACCCCTAACCAGGAAAAAGCCGAAAGAAGAAGAAGAATACTTGAATGTATGTCAGGCTAGTTCAGAACTTGTCTTTGTGTTAAGGTAGTTCCAGCTCAGAACTAAGAGTCTAATTATTTTCCTTCCACCCATCCCATTGTAATTGCATTCTTAAATATGATTTATTACTTCATCTCCCCCTTTATTGACTGTTGACAGTAAGCACATATGTATCATTTTGCAAAGTCTCTCCTCTGTTAAACCACTCACCAGGCTAAAAAAACATTTAATAAAATTGTTTAAGATTGGCTGTTTATTTTTATTTATTTTTTTTTTTTCTAACTATAATTACTTTACTTGCTCTTGCTGGTGGCAGAAAGAGGTTTCCAGCCTAATTGTTTTGTATTGAACTTTAAATACTCAGTAGCAAGTCCACCCAAACCTTACTTTAAAACCAAACTCCAAGCAGTTATAGTTGCCTGTGCCCCCAGAGTCATTCCTGTCTGTGTCATGGACCAGCACTTTCGCACAACTTCTCTAGCCAGCCTGAAAGAGATGAGTATCTTGAGACAGTGAAAGAATTGTATCATGCTGTCTGATAGTCATCTGTTACTCAAGCAATATAACACAACGTGTGAGTGATGTACATGTATCATATCCATGGAGGTAAAAATGTTACATACAGTGAACTCTCAACACCAAAATAATCAGCAGTACACCACACAGCACGTCTCTCCAAGGCCACCACAATACACACAATCCATCATTTGCTGAGGTTGCAAAGATTAACTTGCCTAGACCCCAAAGAATTCCCAAAACAGCACAGGCACAAAGCGCACTCAGCAAATTAAACTTACTTCCTCACATAGCACAAGGAGTCCCAAAGTCACAGATCCTGAGCTGGTAGGGCTGTACTCAACCTAATCAAACATTCTTGTTATGGATGAAATACCATTGTAAAACATACAGATGTGTCTTACTAGGCGGAGTAAGAAATGACTGATGGTTGGTTGCTTGTCTGGTGCCAGGGTCCATCAGATAATGCATGCACTGAAGTCCTTGAACAGCACGTGCCAGTATGACTCTTATAGTTCATTGCAGTGCCAATGACCTGAGGTGTACATGATGGAGCTTTCGTACCATTTGTCGAAGGCAGGTATGAGTCTAGCACTGAGCAGCATTCTGCCTTTTCCAGGGATGATGCTGCGGTATGAGCAAAAAATAATTGACTTTAATAGTTGCTTAGCTTTTGGTGTCATTCAAAGCGGGTCCAATATTTGTCAGCTTGGTAAGATATGATCGATAGATCATGCTGCTTCACCAGTGATGGCCTGCATCTATACATTGTCAAAGGTATTGTCACCCCCCATAGTGCTTTAGGCAATCCCAGTGTGATAAACCTACCAACGTAATGAAACAAGCAAAGGAAAATACTAATGTGTTACCGATCAGTGCCAGGACCCTGAACACGAAACTCCACTCCCTGCAAAACCCTTCTCGCTCTGGAGGACATTGATGTCTGTGTAGTGACTGAGACATGGTTTAAAATATTCTGGCTATGCAAGGCTATATATAACCCCTTCCACATGTTTAGACCAGCTGTTGAGCTGGTGGAGGAAAAAGGTGGAGGTGTCCCAGTCTACATCCAGAAGAGACTCTCATCAAGGCTTGTAAAGCAGCATGATTCACTAGAGCTTCTTCATGTCCAAATAACCATCAGAAAGGTCCTGTACCACACATTAGCTAGTTATAGAACTCCCTCTGTGACAAAAGAAAGTCACAGCACCCATCTACAGGAACTAGAACCTCTGTGTTAAACCCAGTACCATTGTTCTATGTGATTTAAACTGTCCAACTATAGACTAGGAAACCAATGCCACCATTAGTGCACAAGCACATGGATTTCTGGACTTTGTCAGTACAAATGCCCTGGAACAATTAGTCATTGTACCCACTATGAGGAATAACATCTGTGGTCTTGTTCTTTCTAATATGGGAGCTTCTTGCACCATCCCTTGCATATCTTCATCACTTTTTAGGTCTGACCATAAAGCAGGCTCCTTCAAAATAACAATGAAACCAGAGATACTTTCCACCTAATACCTTTAGAAATTTCTTTAAGACAAATTCCCTACTCCTGAGTGATACATTGGCAAGATTCAAATCCCCACCAAACCCAGTTAACTCCACTGAGTGTGCAGAAATGTATACCAGCATGTAAAACAGTTGGATATGATGCAGTTGTACCCTGTAGGAGCAGGTGAAGGGCAAACCCCAGAAACAAACCCACATAGTAGAACCATAATGTCAGCAAGTTTTATGATGAAAGAAAAATAATTCTGACCAAAAGTAAAAATAACTCCCAGAGTGGTAAACCCCTTGTCACTGAAATAAATGGTTTATTCACCAAAGCCATGCTTGAGGCTAAAATTGCTACCCAAGCCAAAGGTAGTCACAAGGCATTTATTATAGGTTCATAGGTTTATATTAGGCGATCTGCCCTAAGGCATTTATAAGCCTAGCCCAAAGTTTTGTGGCTTGCGCCACCCCTTATGTTAAAAAATACTGTGCCCATTAGTTTGTTGTGCCTCTGTCCAGCAGTGACACAGAGATGATTCCCAGGGTAAACCTACGATCTCTCATCCACCGGTCAAGATTTCTCTTGAACAGAGCCAGTGAGGTGTTCTGCCTCACATGGACCGGGATTTTATTCCACAGCATAGGGAGTCTCTGGGTGACAAATCTATCCCTCCAGCATGTCCTATTTATATCCGTGCTAAGGTTTAAGTTGCTTGCTCTAGTGGCTCTGGTAGATTTGGATTTTTTGAGGTGGAGCATGTCCATTTATTCCGGGTTGGACATGGCCTTGTATGTCAGGCACAGGTCACCTCTGAGCAGGCGGTATGCGACTGAATAGAGCTGGAGTTTCTTCAGTCTGGCAACATATGACAGATTTTGGAGTCCCTTTATCCTTTTGGTGAGGAACTTTTGGGGTCTCTCCAATTGCTGCAGGTGTCGGGTGAGATACATCCCGAATGGGGCATTGTACTCTATCATTGGTCTGATAAGTGAAGAGTACAGGGGAACAATGACCTCACTTGATCTGGATGTGAATCCCTTCATGATCAGGTGGGCAATGTAGAAGGTCTTTCTAACCACTTTAGCAATGTGAGTGTCAAAAGAAAGGCCACTGTCAACCTGGGTCCCCAGGTCCCTGATAACCTCTTCTGTGCTTAATGGATTGCCACCTATATGGTAGCTTGGGGTTACCTTGTTTTTCCTGAAGGGTATGACTATACATTTTTTGGCATTTAACTTCAGGCCATGGCTCTGGCACCAGCTATCAGTTTCCGTGAGACCCCTCTGAAGGATATCTGTGTCCGATGTACTTTCCACTATGGTGCCCAGTTAGCAGTCATCCGCAAACTTTGTCAGCCATAGTCCCCCTATGTTTGCCTGTACTTCTGAGAAGTAGATGCCGAACAACAGGGGGCCAAGGACTGAGCCCTGTGGGACACCACTTTTGACCGGCATGGAGTCTGACATGGCGCCAGCAACTCTAATCCTGTGGGTTCTGTCCTTTAGCCAGTTTGCAACCCATCTTGTGACATATGGGTTTACATTTAAGCTGGTAAGTTTCTCTGTAATACCCGAGTGGGGTATTGTGTCGAATTGCTTATGTTTGTAATCTCAAAAGCACAATGCAGCAATGTGCTAAGCTGATTGTGAGTGATGTTACCTACACTGAGGCTGAAGCTGTAACAAACCTACTAGCTGATAAATTTAGCTTTGACTTTACCCCTCTTTCTACTTCGTCTGTCCCTCATGATATACCTGGAACTGGCTCACTTCCAGCTTTCATACAAGACCAAGTCCTAAAAGTGCTATCAAAAGCTAAAAATACTGCATAGATGGGTCCCGACAGTGTCCCTGGATGCATCTTGTGTGCCATGAAGCACGATTTAGCCACGACCTTAACAACACTGTTCTGTCTTGGCCTCTGTACAGGTTTTATACCAAGCAAATGGAGAATAGCTGCAGTCATTCCCTGCATAAGGGAGGACTTTCCACAGACCCAGACAATTACAGACCTATAACCCTAAGCAATGGATGAAGGCAAAATGGTATACTCCGCATACCTTGACCTAGCCAAAGCTTTTGACACAATTCCCCACTCAGAAGAAAAGCTACATAAACTAGGAATAAACCCTGTGTCATGTGCTGGATTGCCAAGTGGCTCAGATAGGATGCGGGTAATCCAAAATAGGGGAAGTCACTTCCACTGAGACACTAGTCACCAGTGGAGTCCTCTAGGGTTCTATGCCTGGGCCTGTCCTGTTTGTCTTCTACTTTTTTTGAAGTAAAAGTTAATACCAAAGGATTCTGGCTGACTTGCATGACTACAAGCTAGGGACATGCAGATGACTACAAGCTAGGAACAGTCATTAAATCCCCATATGACTTAGTGATCCTACAGGAAGGTTTGTCCCCATAAATGACAGATACCAAAGTCGTGGACTGAAACTAAAAAACAAACAATGCATTAGTGTATCATTTGGGAAGTCATCTACCCCAAGGAACTGTTATATTGACAGTACGCCCCTAAGAGTTGACCCTGTTGTTCAGGATTTGGGAACCTATGTGAACAGTGACCTAACTTCTGACCAACATGTTGTAAGGAAATCTTTCTGTATTGCACGTCTTATAAACAAAGGAAATGTGTGTGTAGATCTAGGGATGTCATTGCCCCCCTTTACTTAGCCCTCACTAGGCCAGTCATTAAATATAATGCCCCGTTTGGCATGTATCTGTCCAGACAAATGTAACAACTGGAACGTTCACAAAGATATCTTCTGTGTGTGTTCCAGAGGGAAGGATGCAAGACCTAAACAATATATTTTACATGGACAGACTCAAAAATCTTGTTAATGTACTCTGTATCCTATAGACTGCTGAGAGATGACCTATGTCCAGCATACAAGGCATCCTCTGACCCATTACTGATGGATTTGTTGCACATCAGCAGGTGAAGTGGCATCAGAAAGTACTCTGTCTAGGGATCTAAACCTCTTCTGTAGCATCAACAGAACAGTTTGGAAGGATAGGTACATCTCGCAGAGGATATCGCTGTTCTGGAACAGGCTCCTCATCCACATAAAACAAAGTTCATCCTTGTCCACATTCAAGAACAGTTTAGAGCTATGGATGGAAAACAGAAAATTTACCCCAGGACTACCCCTGTCCACTAGTGGACAGATGTAGCTCCTAAATGCTTTATCCCATGCATGGGTCCCCTCAAGTTATCTGTGGTATGATCCCAGTAATTCTCATTTGTGATAATATATACTTACTGACCATGGGATGGGTAAGGCCCGTCTATAACCAAATGGGATAGGTTAATTCTTGACAAGGCTTAAAATGTCCCGCAAGGGCAGTTACCCTAGTACTTGACTATGAACCTATATGTCTGAGCCTTAACTATATAGCTGTAAAATATCCCTTCAAATCAGGAAATCCTAAATTATGCTGTTCTATTGGAAGGATCACCATGTCCCACTTAACTCTTGTCCTTTTCCCCTCCCAGATATATTCCTTCAGCTCTGCTAATTATTGTCCACAACTTCTTCTCTGGTTGGTAAAAATATGCCTGACCTGAATATAAACCCTAAAGGGATAAAAAAAACATTTTTCACTGTATCTTGCTATCGTTACCTATAAACAAAAGCTTCCAGTTTTTCATTTTTTGTATTATCTTTTGTCTCTTCCTTATGTCATTAGCTATCATAACAGAAGACTTTTTAACCCAAACATCAACTTATTGTGTCCCTGTAAATATGGGTATTGCTGAACAAATTCATGTGTGGGTACATAATTTACAGGTTAAGCCTTTGTTTTATCTTTAATTTTAAATCTCGAAAAGACTTTAAAATGTTCTCAAAATATCCACAATGCTGATGTCTTTTTCTAGATATTATTGTGTACAAGTCCGTCCATCCATCCACAATCCCTTTTTCACATTTTTGCATATGGAGTCTGGTGTCACTTCAGCAGTGACAGTCATCTGGAGCCAAAGTTTACATCATCTAGAGCCAAGGTTTACAACACTGGGTGGCTAGCCCTGCTACACTTTTTTCCACACCACACACACACCTGTGGCCAAATTAGTGTGTCCAGTCCACCTGTTGCATATCTTGGGAATGTGGGTGGGAACCAGAGCACCTTGAGGAAACTCACATGAACTCAGGATGGTCATGCAGACTTCGTACAGAAGGCTTCCCAGCCGAGAATTGAATCCGACATCCCGTTCTGTGAGATGACAACACTATCTGCTGCTGCACCACTCTGCTGCCATATAAAATATCATTTGCAAATCCAACTTTTCTTAATTACCATACCAATTATAGCCTTCAGTTTCTGAGTCCCTTATTTTCTTTTCCATTGTGAACTGATTTTGTGGTTCACTTATTTTCTTTGGCAATAGATCTAACTGTAAAGCAAATCAGAAAGGGAAAAAAGGATACTCCTGCCTGGTTCCTCTGTCCAGACACAACGTATCGGAGTGTAACACTCCCATTTTAATTCTTGCCTCTGATCCTTCATGTAGCATTATTATTTTATCAGGGAATAGAAATGCTTCTATTCCTCTACTCATAAAGTTTCATCTTTCTGTGTTGAAAGCTTTCTCTGCATCAAGTCCCACAACAGCAACAACTGTGTTCTTAAATTCTGCTTCTCTCTGAATCCTCATTGTTCTGTTAATGTTGTTGAATGTTTGCCAACATTGTCAGTACAGTTATGATGATGATGTCATATGTTTGCCTTCCCTTCACATAACCACATTGGTCCATCATATGTTTGCCTTTCCTTCACATAACCACATTGGTCCTTATCTATCAATTTTGGCAACACCTTTTCCCTTTTTAGCTCTTATAGACATAAACACTATAATCATGGTTTAAAATTGAAATGGGTCTCTATGAAGCTGGGTCTGATGTGTCTTGACAGTCTTTGGGTCAACTACCACATCTTTCTTCCAAGACATTGTTTCTTCCTCTGTTTTTAAATACTGTTAAAACAAAATCTTCCGGACCCTTATGACTTTCTCCCCCCCCCCCAACTTCAAACTTCCACAGGAATATCGTCTGTTCCAGTAGATGTTCCTGTAGATTGTGTATATGATACCATTTTTATTTTATCCTCTCCTGATGTTCATCGTGCATACAGCTGCAGTCATAACAGATGGGTTCTCCTGCCGTCAGGCGGGTCCTCGGTCGGCCGAATTCCAAAGTCTAGGTCCGGCGTCGGTTGTCGTCGCTTCTTCCCTGATGTCAGTGTGACAGGGGTATAAAGAACCAGCCGCCGCCATTTTCTTCAGTCTTTTTTGCCACGCGGTGCCCGAAGCAGAAGCAGTTCGCAAGTGCCGGTCGGCCAGCTCCTGAGATTACAAAAAATTTGGAAGCGAAGTCTTCTTAAAAGCCAAGTACCCCGTTGGGGAAACTTTTTCTTGCCTCAGACCGATGTCAGACAAAGTTAATTGTATTTCTTGTGGGAAGCAAATACCGCACAAGGATCCATTCCCTCTGTATACCTTGTTTAGGCCCAGACCACGACGTCTCGGTCTGTCGCTTTTGTTCTACATTCAACAAACGCACTATTGAGCGTCGGGCGGAGTTCGCCCAGCATTATTTTGGGAAAGCATTTAATTATACTATGTCGTTGGATACTCCGACTCCGGTTTTGTCTAAAAAAAATGCAAAGACAAGGACTGACACTCGAGGTCCGCGGCCTCTACCGACACCACGCCAAAGCCGACTACAGGTGGTCCGGTTCTCAGCGAGGCCCTACGCAGCCCCTGATTACCGACGACACATCTTCGGCGGTGTTTCCTGTACCCGAGGTCGCAGGCTCCTCGGCCCAAACCCTGACTACAGATACCGAAGCCACGCTTGGCATTGAAACACAGAATGTGGACAGGTCCACCTCCTCTCAAGGTGTCTTCAGACCTTCCTCTTCTTTCTCCATCAAGGCTTTCACCAAGTCTAAAGCTGCCATGCACCCTAAGAGACCAGCTACACAGGGCCCATCTCCAGTTAAGCCTGACAGGTACTACAGGGTTCCTGACTCACACCAATTTCTATACAAAAGCCATGCTGCTGACCTAGAAACCATCTCACAGGGGCCCAAGGGAGTTAAGGCCTCCATTGCCAAAAACCCATTGCCTTCCGAGAGAGATTCCAGATCCTTAGAAAGGTGGGGAAAAAAGGTATATACCTCGGCTACCTTATCCATGAGGGCCTTAAACTGTCAGTTTCATATGCTAAAATACCAACAGTTTCTGTTATCTCAATTGAAAAGTAAAATGTCACAACCTGAACAACCAGACATGAAGGAGTTGCAGGATTTGATGCATAGTGCAGAACAAGTGGGTAAAAATACCTTACAATGTGGTTTTGATGCTCTAGAGGCTTCATGTAGAGCTGCTGTTACAGGCTCAGTCATACGTAGGCATGCTTGGCTCAAGGAACAAGCCTTGCCTGATCATGTCAAAGCTAAATTACTAGACGCCCCTCTTCAAAAGGATGTACTATTTGGGGCAAATGCTGAGGAAGTATTATGGAAAATGGAGGAAAAGGCTAAATCAATGCAAACTGTGAAAGAATTTATGCAGGTTCAACCCCCACGTTTTAGTAGAAATTGGCCTTCCAAAAACTGGTCCTTTCCTGCCACAGACAGACCCCAAAGAGGCAGATACAGGTGCCCGAGGGGCAGAGGACAAACACAAGGTTCGTACAGAGGCAGACAATGGCAAGCTCCTACACAAAGAGGTGGTGAGGACAACTCGCAATCTTTCAGAAAGCAAAACCAATGACATTCCCCTTTGCATGCCAACCAGGTCTCAAATGGCAGCACCCTTAGGAGGAAAGCTGGCACTATTCTCAAAAAATTGGCATGTTGTCACAAAGGACAAATGGATCCTGAACATTGTAAACAGAGGCTACAAATTCCATTTTCATACCCTTCCAAAAATGAAAGGCATGCCAAACCTGCCACATAATCAAAGGGCAGAGGCACAAAAGCAAATTTCAGATCTTATAAACATGAAAGCTATTCAAGAGGTACCTACACACGAACAAGGTCAAGGTTTTTATTCCAGGCTATTTCTGGTGCCAAGGAAGGGCAAAGATTGGAGACCTATTTTGGATCTTTCCATCCGAAACACATTCCTACTCGTACCAAAATTCAAGATGCTCACTCTACAGCAACTTCTTCCCATGCTGGGCAAGGAGTCTTGGCTGGTAACATTGGACCTCAAGGAGGCATACCTGCATGTCCCAATCAGACAAAATTGCAGAAGATACCTCAGATTTCTTGCAGGTTCAATACATTATCAATTCTCTGCTTTGCCCTTTGGTTTATCTACTGCACCCAGAGTATTCACGAAATGCCTGGCATCAGTAATTGCCTACTGCAGACTTCAAGGGATACAAATATACCCTTATTTGGACGACTGCCTGATCGAAGCAGACAGCAAACACATTCTTCTGAAGCATCTGGCTTATGTGATAATGTTATTAAACTCTCTAGGATACACAGTCAACAAAGAGAAATCAAGACTAATACCCTCTCGGAAGATAATTTTCCTGGGTGCCAATTTGGACACAAACACCCAGATGGCCTACCTCACGCCAGAGAAGCAGGGGCAACTAATTCAATATTTCAGAACACTGGCAAATTGCACCAGGCTGACTGCAAGGAAAATCCTGCAGGCTCTGGGATTCATGGCATCTTGCATCTTACTAATCCCATGTGCAAAGCTGCATATGAGAAAACTACAATGGTACCTAAACATATGGTCTCAACACAGCCACAGTTTGGAAACAATGATACCACTAATTCCATGTCTGCAAAAGGAATTTCTGTGGTGGGCTCAAGCATGCCAAACAAACACAGGTCTTCCATTCAGCAAGCCTCAAGCAAATCAAGTCATCACAACAGATGCCTCGGACTACGCCTGGGGGGCGCATATGACAGACCGGTGCATTCAGGGCAAATGGAGCCAAAAAGAAAAGCACCTTCGCATCAATCAAAAAGAAATGCTAGCAGTGATAAATGCTATTACAGCCTTCAAGGACCTTCTACAACCAGGTCCGCTATTGATAAGAACAGACAACACCACAGTTATGTGGTACATAAGCAAGCAGGGAGGAACACATTCTTATCCCCTATGCAGACTGGCCATGTCACTTTGGAACATGGCCATGGACTTAAAATAGAGCTACAAGCACAGTACTTGCCAGGCAAGGAAAACAAGTTGCATCCAAAAGTTTTTACAGAAATAATCCAAGAATGGGGAAGACAAGACATAGATCTCTTTGCCTCCCACAAAAATCATCAATTAACAAAATTCTGCTCAAGGATCTTCCATCCAAAGGCCTGGAGAGTGGACGCTCTCACTTTCAGTTGGACATCAATGACAGTTTATGCCTTCCCACCTCTTCCTCTGCTGCCCAAAGTCCTATTGAAGACCAGAGCAGACAGACCAAAGATGATCCTCATTGCTCCGGACTAGCCAAGGCAACACTGGTACCCACTACTAAGGAGCCTGACACATTCCCCACCATGGACCCTGCCTCTAATACCTCTTCTTCTGACTCAGCACAGCTTCAAAACTCTTCGCAGTCAGCTAAAGACACTCAATCTAGCCGCATGGAAGATTCCTTAGCATCACAGCAGGCCCTGCTCTCCAAGGAGGTGCAGGATGTCATTTTGGTGGCCAGAAGGCCATCAACTAGAAAAGCTTACTCTGCAAAATGGAAACATTTTTGTGTTTGGAATGAGAAAAAGGGCCAGGATCCTGGAAAACTGAATTTACCTCAAATACTACAATACTTGGCCGAACTGCTAAGCAGTGAACTTTCGTTCTCCTCCATCAAAATCCATGCCTCAGCCATTTCTGCAGAATACAACACTGATCCACCTTTTTTTCTCTCACCCTCTATTAAGACAGTTCCTCAGAGGGGCTAAGAATTTAAGACCTCCAAGAAAACAACCAATACCTGCTTGGGATCTTAATTTCATTCTGGAAAAACTGACTTTGCCCCCTTTTGAACCAGCTGCCTCATCAGATTTACAATATTTGTCCTGGAAAACAGCTTTCCTTCTGGCTATCACTTCAGCTCGTAGAGTTTCAGAACTACAGGCTCTTATGGCTGTCCAGCCTTTCATCATCTTCCATCAGGACAGAGTTTCATTTCGTACCAACCCGTCCTTTATGCCTAAAGTGGTATCCAGGGTAGCTTTAAATCAGGCCATACATTTACCTACTTTTTATTCTAATCCTCAAAACAAAGGGGAGAGATTACTGCATTCCTTGGACATCCACAGACAACTGCGTTATTATTTGGACAGAACAAAGCCTTTCAGAAAATCAGAACAGCTTTTTGTGGCCTGTGCGGTAGCTGCTCAAGGAAAGTCAATATCCAAACAGACATTCTCAAAATGGATAGCCCACTGCATACGCTTTTGCTATTCCTTTCATGGCAAAACTGCACCTACAGGCATTAGAACTCATTCCACCAGGGCCGCAGTCACCTCTGCAGCCTTCCTCAGAGGAGTTCCTACCAAGGATATTTTAGAAGCAGCCACTTGGAGTTCTGTGCATACCTTCTCTAAGCACTACAACCTACCATTATGCTCCAAATATAGAGCAGGCTTTGCCACTGCAGTCTTGCAGGGCATTTTGGCTCCTCTTAGCTCCACCTAGTGCCTACCACCCCTTTCTTAGCTTTGGGATTCTACCCATCTGTTATGACTGCAGCTGTATGCACGATGAACATAGTACAGTTTTGTACCTACCATAAATGTAGATGTTAGAGTGCTAATACAGCGGCAGTCCAGGTTTCCCTCCCACCTTCCCCTCTAGGGGTATTCTTTTATGTTGTATTTGCTTGCAACTACTGTTTTTGATTATATTGCATTGCATTATTACATTATTTTATGTATTGCCTTCCTTCTGGGGGCACCTGACATCTGGGGCAAGAAAGACTGAAGAAAATGTCGGCTGGTTCTTTTATACCCCTGTCGCACTGACGTCAGGGAAGAAGCGATGATAACCGACGCCGGACCTAGACTTTGGAATTCGGCTGACCGAGGACCCGCCTGACGGCAGGAAAACCCATCTGTTATGACTGCAGCTGTATTAGCACTCGAACATCTACATTTATGGTAGGTACAAAACTGTACTTTTTATCTTCCCAAGTTTGGTGACAACCATTTCTACCTTTTTGTTACCTAAATCAGTGTGTTAACACTTCCAGAGCACAAAAGCTTTTATCAAAAAATATTTGCTTAACAGCATTGTTTCTAAAGTCATGCATATTATTCTAATACTCTTATTTTCTCTTTAGCACTTTGCAAGTGTGCCTCTTCTTGTTCTATGAGATTCCCCTTGTTCTGCAATACTTGTCACCTCCTCTAAATAATTCCTATTACTTCTTAACCATGTCTTTTTAATTTCTACCCTACTTTTAAACCCATTTTTCATTTTATCCCACTTACTTTGTCATTTCTGGGGAAATTTCTGCATTCTGTAATAACTATCAAATAATTTCCACTACCTATTCCTTAAATTCCTCTCTTTTTACTAGGCAAGTGGGAAAGTGCAAGTGTCTCATTTTTATTTCATTACCGTACATTTTTATCTTGGTTTCAGATCGTGCACCGATAAAACTATTACTGGATAGGTGCTGAAGCTTTCAGTCAAATGTATGTGTTACTGTGAAATGTAATTTCTATTCAGTCTAGCCAAGTTATTATTGTATCTTAGGGAATAATATGTAAATTCTGTCTGAGTTTTCTACTTTTGAACTCGCGTCCTCCAAAGCAAACATTTTCTTAACTTTCTTCTAAAATCTACCTTGCTTTTGTTTTCCCTTCTAGGTCCCACGATACATCACCACTATTGCAAATAAAATTCCAGTCATCACCTACAAGTAATATTCCCTGCTGATGGCCTTTTTCCTCATCTTATTACTGTTAGAGCCCCACTGGCAGTTAGTGTTATTACTCCCTTTTTTCTTTGTTCCTGATATTCTGCTGAATATCCATCCTGAAATCCATTGTTTATTAAATTCATATGTTCATTTCTTGCTATTTTCACTCTGCATTTCTTAATATAATAGAGTGCTCTTTTTCCTTTTTTGTATACCTGCAAGGCTATTTACATTCCAAGATAATGAAGCCATGATAAAAAGCTGTTGTGCCCACCTAATATACATAACGGCTTTTTGAATGTGTATTTCCAACTTTTGTCTTTCTTCCACACACTTATATTTGGCAGGCTGTTCTTTGATACAGTGGTTTTCTTCTCATCTCCAGTTAAACCTGTGTCACGTTTTTCAAGATTTTTTTGTTGTAATGAAAGCTCTCAGACAAACAAAAAAATAAATTTTTAGTGCACCCCCATCCCCTGTTAACTTGGAACAAACACAAAAACTATGTATATCTTCAAAAAATTAAGTACAGCTCTCCAGATAGGAACAATTGCTTGTGAGTGCAGCTGTGGATTTGGGGTATTGCCTAACCCCCAAGTTAAGATTACCCATACTAAAGGGCATGTTAAGGGCTTGTTGCAATCTTTGTCACAGTTGGATTGGCATCTTTACTTTTCTTATGTGTTCTCCTCCTCCCAAATGTGAAAAGTGCATGTGTGCGCGCGTGCTTGTGTGTGTGTGTGTGTGTGTGTGTGTGTGTGTGTGTGTGGGCTTTTAGAATCATTAAATTTTAAAGCCAAGAAAAGAAGAATTGGTTACCTTTAACTAAAACTAAATCTTACATAGTTCTATTAAATGCATTAAAGTGTTCATGCTACTATCTCTTATTTACTTCCCATAACGTCCAACTTTTATTTTCACTGAACTTCGTCATCGTATCTTTAAATTTTCCATTTCTCTCAGCAAAGAATACTCAGAATCCTCAGGATTAATTGCTTGCACTTTCAGACAGCTTGTCTTCATGTAAAAGTAGTCTGCAGTCAGAAAAAAAAGCTAATATCTTTGCAGATGCAAAAAGGAATCTTTAATTTCACTCAGAACATAATGTACAACTGCCTTAAGCTGCAGATTTCTTGACCTCACACTGAGAACATTTGCTAAAAGAAAAAACATGCTAATGTTTTATGGATGCAATAAACTTGGCATTTTCATGGCTTTCATCATTTTGTTTAATATTTTCAACCCTATTTGCTTACAAAAATACTTTTTATAGCTTAAGCCTCATACTTTTCCAGATTTTTTATCATTTCAACCTCAATTTTTGCAGTTTTATCAGGTCATCTCAATTCCGCCATGGTGATGTAGCAGTTAGTGCTGCCACCTCACAGCAAGAGGTTCTCCTGTTCGATTCTCGGCTGGGGTACCTTCTGTACGGAGTCTGCATGTCCTCCCTGTGGTCGCATGGGTTTCCTCCCACATCCCAAAGACATGCTGTCTGTGGATTGGACTCTCTCAATTGGCCCTAGATATGTATGGTATGTGTGTGTGTGTGTGTGTGTGTGTGTGTGTCTTCTGTGGAAGGTTGGAAGTCGACACCGTAAAACTCCTGCCAGTCATTTTCAGACCGTTTTTCCGCTGTGGCGACCTCTAACTGGGACAAGCTGAAAGGAGATGATGATCAGGTCATCTCAATAGTTAAACTTCTATTTTTTCCAGCCTTTTGTTTGCATTTACCTTTCTTCAGTGTTTTGTTTTATTTAATCACATCTGAGTACATGTGATTTATGTTTCCTCTAAATTACTGGAAGTTATCTCTTGTACCAAAGTTGAAGCTTGAACTGCTGTTTAGCTGAACAGCTGCAGGATTGTTCACAGCCAGTGTTTTTTATCCACCTTTTCTTATTCTCTAAATGTTTTCTTTGCTGGCATACAGGCAGTGTACATACTACCCAGTAATTGAATTTTACCCCAAACGACAATATCATTGACTGTTATTTCTTAGATGTCCTTCAAGGATGCATCTGCAGTCCTAACATATGGGTTGTCCTGCCTAAGGCAGCCCTTCGGTCGGCCGGATTCCAATGTCTGGGTCTGGCCTCTGCTGATGTCGCACTTCACCCGACGTCATAGCTGCTGTTTATTGGGTATAAAGGCATCAGCCGACGCCATTTTCCTCAGTCTTTCTTGCCGCGCGGTGCCCGAAGCAGAAGCTGTTCGCAAGTGCCGGTCGGTCAGATCCAGAGATTTCTACTACCAAAGACTTCTAAAAAGCTAAGTACCCCGTTGGGGACTCTTTCTTGCCTCAGCCGATGTAAGACAAAGTAAATAATTGTTTAACTTGTGGGAAACAAATACTTCATAAGGATTTCCACTCTTACTGCCTTCCTTGCTTAGGCCCAGACCACGACGTATCAGCTTGTCTAGCCTGTGCTTCCTTCAACCGACGGACGCTTAGACGTCGGTCGGAGTTTGCAGAGGAGTTTTTTGGTCCCACTTTTGCATACAAAATGCCGTCGGAGACTCCGACTACTCAATTAGCTAAAAAGCGCAAGGAAAAGGATCGGCACTCGCGGCCCGCGGTTTCGGCTGAAACCACGGTTAGGCCAACTGCGAGTGTCTCGGTTTCGGCTGAAACCGAGGCCCCGGTTCTACCTTCGGCTGAAAGCATGCCTCCGATAGCCGAGGCCTTACAGGGCATGGCTGAATCTGCTACTGAAATTACTGCTACAGAAGCAGGCACCCAGGATTTGTCAGACACTATTCCTTTAGACATATCTACCCCTGCACGTGGGGCTGCTAGACCCCCTGCTTCTATGTCTATCAAGGCTTTTGCCAGGGCTAAAGCAGATAAATCTTCTAAGGCCTTACCTGCTAAAACTCCTTCACATAGGCCTACCTCTAGTTCCCAAATGCTCAGCCTGGCTGAGGATCTCATTTCTTTGATCAGGGGATCCCAACCTCACCCAGACAGGGCCTCTCAGCCCCCTCCAGACAAGAGGCCTAGGACTGAACCCCCGGAACCTGTCTCTACAGATTATTCCTCGGATGACTCAGACATTTCAGACCCTCACGAAGGCCCATATTCTCCGTATGAGGATTCTGATGCAGAAGACTCCATTCCTTCTGCTTCTCCTCCTGAAGAATTTTCCTTTGGGGAAACTTTGCATGCTATGAGGGAACACTTCCAATGGCAGGGCCAGGATTTTTCAGATTCAAGGAAAAGGCTTAGGACCTTTTTACACTTACCACAGCATAGGCCTTTAGCCATTCCACCAGTACTAACAGTTGTTGATGATGCATATGATGATGCCTGTACTGCCCCTGATTCTCTTCCTCCGGCCCCTGCCAAGCCAGGCAGATATTACAGGGTCCCGGACACACATTATCATTTGTATAAGGCTCCTGTTGCAGACCCTGAAACCATTTCACAGGGCCCTAAAGGTGTGGCAGCTGCTTCTGCCAAAAACCCTCTTCCCTCTGAAAGGGAATCTAGAGCTTTAGAGAGATGGGGTAAAAATGTTTATACTTCTGCTACTCTTTCGGCCAGGGCCTTGAACTGTCAATTTCACATGATTCAGTACCAGGAATTTTTGTTAGACCAGATAAACAAAAAGCTGTCTTCTCCTGAACCTTTAGATTGCAAGTCCCTTCAGGATTTGGTACATAACTCTCAGCAGGTCAGTAACCATTTCTTAAAATGTGGCTATGATGCACTGGAGGCTTCTTTTAGATCAGCTATGACTGGAACAGTGATTCGAAGGCATGCCTGGTTAAAAGAACAATCCTTACCAGACCATGTTAAGTCAAAACTCCTAGATGCTCCCACGGAGAAACGAAATTTGTTTGGCTCCCCTGCACAGGAGGTTCTAAAGAAGGTGGAAGAAAAAGCAAAATCTGTCCAAACAGTCAAGGATTTCTTACAGGTCCAACCTCCGAGGTTTAGCAAATTGGCCTTCAAGAATTGGTCCTTTCCAGACAACTCCAGAGCGCAGAGAGGCAGAAATAGACGCCCCAGAGGCAGAGGTCAATCTAGGGGTGCCTACAGGGGACGTCAGTGGCAACCTACCAACCAGAGAAATACTGCCACAGATTCAACTACAACCACTTCCACAGGGCAGACACAATGACTTGGCTCTAGTTCCGCCTACCAGGGAACAACTGGAAGCACCCTTGGGGAAAGCTAGCCTTATTCTCCGACAACTGGCATTACATTACAGGAGACAAATGGACTTTACAAACAATAGACAAGGGCTACAGGTTTCACTTCCACACTCTACCAAAAAAGAGAGGAATGCCAAACCTACCGCCAAGCCAAAAAACAGACGCTCTAAGACAAGTCAACAACTTACTAAGGATGAGAGCTATAGAAGGGGTACCACCTATGGAACAAGGCCAAGGATTTTACTCCAGGCTTTTCCTTGTACCAAGATAAGAAAATCAATGGAGACCTATTCTAGACTTGTCCGCACTGAACACATACCTCATTGTTCCAAAATTCAAAATGCTGACCCTCCAGCAGCTTTTTCCCATGCTGGGCAAGGAGTCTTGGCTGGTGACTCTAGATCTCAAGGAGGCATACCTGCATGTCCCTATATGACCAGATTGCAGAAGACACCTCAGATTTCTTGCAGGATCAGAGCATTATCAATTCTCAGCATTGCCTTTTGGCTTATCTACTGCGCCCAGAGTATTCACGAAATGCCTGGCATCAGTAATTGCTCATTGCAGGCTTCAGGGAATTCAAATTTACCCATACCTGGATGACTGCCTAATACAAGCGGACAACAAGGCAAAATTAACAAAAGATTTGGAAAATGTCATACAACTGTTGCAAGCCTTGGGATACACAGTCAACATGTGAAAGTCAAGACTAGTACCATCCCAAAGGATAACATTCCTGGGTGCAGAACTCAGATGGCTTTTCTCACAGAAGAAAAACAAAAGCAACTACCAGCCTACTTCATGACATTAACAACACAAACTCGGCTTACTGCAAGGAAAGTCCTGCAAGCCCTGGGCTACATGGCATCATGCATAATATTGGTTCCACATGCCAGGCTGCATATGAGAAAGCTACAATGGTACCTAAGGAATGTATGGTCTCAACACAAGCACAGTCTAGAAGCCCAGATTCCAATAATTCCATGCCTGAAGCAAGAATTCCTGTGGTGGGCTCAGGCCTGTCAGTGGAACAGAGGCTTGCCTTTCCACAAACCTCATCCAAGCCAGACCATCACCACGGACGCCTCAGACCTAGGATGGGGGGAACACATGGTGGACAAGTGTATTCAAGGCCTATGGACCCAAGACCAGCTGAATCTACACATAAATCTAAAGGAGATGCTGGCAGTGAAACATGCGATCCAGGCATTCAGACCACTTCTTCAACAGGGTCATCTGCTGATAAGGACCGACAATACCACAGTCATGTGGTACATCAACGAACAGGGAGGTACACATTCATATCCTCTATGCCGGATGGCAATGGACCTGTGGAATGTGGCCCTGAATCTCAACATTCAACTTCAGGCCAGATTTGTACCAGGAAAATAAAATTCTCTAGCAGACACCTTAAGCAGAACTACCACGGATGCTCACGAATGGATGCTGCATCCAGATGTCTTCAAAGCCATAACAAAGAAATGGGGACTACCAGAGATAGACCTGTTCGCCTCTCCACACAACCACCAATTGAAGAAATTCTGCACAAGAGCATACCACCCACTTGCTTGGAGGGTGGACTCCCTTTCCTTCAGCTGGAAAAACCTGACAGCATATGCATTTCCACCTATTCCCTTGATGTACAAAGTTCTACTGAAGATCAGAGAGGATCAGCCAAGGGTAATCCTGATAGCTCCAGACTGGCCGAGGCAACATTGGTACCCGCTACTGAGAAGCATGTCTCGGACACACGCATGGCCTCTACCTCTATGTCCCTTACTTCTAACACAGGACAACTACAAGATCCTACATCCAAACTTGAAAACACTGCAGCTAGCTGCTTGGAATATTGCATAGAACAAAATAACCCAGGTTTATCCCAGAGGGTTAAGGACATTATCCTGGAGGCACGCAGACCTTCCACAAGGAAGACTTATTCAGCCAAGTGGAAAAGATACCTCTTTTGGAGTGCAGCAAAGGGAGAAAATGTCTCATTGGCAAACATAGGACACATCCTGGAATATTTAGCAGAACTGTTCCACAATGGCCTGTCTTACTCCTCCATTAAGATTCATGCATCAGCAATTTCAGCAGAATACAACATGGATCCTCCGGTCTTCTCTCATCCTCTACTCAGGCAGTTCTTGAGAGGAATCAAAAATGTAAAACCTCCAAGGAAACCACCTTTACCTACATGGGATCTCAACTTTGTGCTGGAAAAGTTAACACTTCCTCCTTTTGAACCAGCAGCAACAGCAGAATTACAGTTCTTGTCTTGGAAAACTGCTTTCCTGCTAGCAATCACTTCAGCAAGAAGGGTTTCTGAGTTACAGGCATTAATGGCAGTACAACCCTTCCTTATCTTCCATCAGGACAGAGTCTCTCTGAGAACTAACCCTACCTTTATGCCAAAAGTGGTCTCCAGAGTATCATTGAACCAAGCGATTCATTTACCTACATTCTTCCCAAACCCAAAGAACAGGGGGGAAAGACTGCTACATACCTTGGATGTACACAGACAATTACGCTACTATCTGGACAGAACTAAGACCAGCAGAAAAACTGACCAGCTTCTGGTAGCATATGCAACAGGAACGCAAGGAAAAGCAATTTCAAAACAGACAATCTCAAAATGGATAGGAAATTGCATTCGATTTTGCTACTCTTTTCATGGAAAGACAACTCCTGAAAATATCAGACCTCATTCCACAAGAGCTACAGCCACCACTACAGCTTTCCTACGAGGAGTGGCTACCAAAGACATTTTAGAAGCTGCTACTTGGAGCTCCGTGCATACATTTGCCAAGCATTATAACCTTCCCTTGTATTCTAGATCCTGAGCAGGTTTGCAACTGCTGTTTTGCAAGGGATCTTAACTACACCATCTTTATCTTAGTGCCTCCTCCCCCAGTTTGGCTATGGTATTCTACCCATATGTTAGGACTGCAGATGCATCCTTGAAGGACATAGTACAGTTTTGTACCTACCATAAATGTAGATGTCCGATAGGTATGCATCTGCAGTCAGGATTACCCACCCTCCTTCCCCTCTGTGGTATTCCTAGGGTATTTACCCCTCTTTTAGCTAGCTGGGGGAATCTATTATGGTGTATTTGTTTGTATATATGTATGTATATATATATATATATATATATATATATATATATATATATATATTCTTATATTGTTTGCTCTCTACTGTTTGGAATCATTTGCATTTATCCAAATTTAGCCTTCCTAGAGGGCACCTGGCATCTGGGGCAAGAAACACTGAGGAAAATGGCGTCGGCTGATGCCTTTATACCCAATAAACAGCAGCTATGACGTCGGGTGAAGTGCGACATCAGCCGAGGCCAGACCCAGACTTTGGAATCCGGCCGACAGAAGGGCTGCCTGAGGCAGGACAACCCATAAGTTAGGACTGCAGATGCATACCTATCGGACATCTACATTTATGGTAGGTACAAAACTGTACTTTTCTGCTTTCACATTGGGAGAGCTGAAATTAAGCTGCTGATCAGTGTGCAGCCATTTTGGAACTCCTGCTATGATGGGTTTACATTCCTGAAACATTGGCCTTGGCACATTCTATAAGGCTAGGTCTTGATGAAGTTGGAGCCAAGATGATTGTAGTGTAATCTGCTATGATTGCCCAGTAACCTGATGTAATATAATACAGTGATTTGTTTTCCTCTTCTCTTTTGGGTTATGTATTTGAAAAGCGGAGATTGTCATATTTGCCTTTTTGTCATTGTGCAAAGATTCTGACCTAGTGGCATCATGATCATATGAATACTGATTGATGTAAGCTAGGAATCTAGCTAACCAGGTAATGTCCAATGCTTTTGGATTTGAGATTTAGTGGAATGATGAACAAGTTATGTTCTGGCCTTGGACTTTGCTAGATTCAACTTGGGCTATGTCCACTTGTGGATGGGGAGAGTCAATAGTTGTAGTACCATTTAGTAATATTTGATGATGTCCTTCATGGATGCATCTGCAGTCATAACAACTGGGTTGTCCTGTCATCAGGCAGCCCTTCAGTCGGCCGGATTCCAAAGTCCGGGTCCGGCTTCGGCTGATGTCGCACTTCACCCGACGTCATCTCTGTTGGTCTTCGGGTATAAAAGCATCAGCCGACGCCATTTTCTTCAGTCTTTCTTGCCGCGTGGCGCCCGAAGCAGAAGCTGTTCGCAAGTGCCGGTCGGTCGGATCCAGAGATTACTTCTACCGAATACTACTTAAGACTTCTAAAGCTAAGTACCCGTTGGGGACTCTTTCTTGCCTCAGCCGATGTCAGAAAAGTTAATAATTGTTTAACCTGTGGGAAACAAATACCTCATAAAGATTTCCACTCTTACTGCCTGCCTTGCTTAGGCCCAGCCCACGACGTAGCAGCCTGTTCGTCCTGTGCTTCTTTCAACCGACGAGCGCTTAGGCGTCGGTCGGAGTTTGCAGAACAGTTTTTCGGTTCTGTTTTACATTATGCCGTCGGATCCTCCGACTACATTCTAGAAAAGACCGACACTTCGGTCCGGTTTCGCGAAACCATGGTTAGGCAAGCCGCGAGTGTCTCGGTTTCGGCCGAAACCGAGAAAACTGATCAAAATACAGCTGAATCTATCTCTACATCTGAGGTCCCTGCTAACACTCTTGAATCGGCCTCAGAAATTTTACCCACTACGGTGCTTACCACTGACTTATCAGACACCATTCCCTTGGATGTCTCTACCCCAGCACATGGTGCTGCTAGGCCTCCAGCAGCCATGTCCATTAAGGCCTTCGCCAGGGCTAAAGCAGCCAAGACTACTAAAACAGTGCCTGTTAAACCCCCCTCTACCAGGCCCTCTTCCAGTTCTCAAATGCTTACTTTGGCAGAAGATTTAATTTCATTAATTAGAGGATCTCAACCTCACTCAGGGCCTCTCAGCCCCCAGAGAAGAGACCTAGGGCAGAGCCCCATGAGCCAGTGTCCTCTGATGATTCTGCTGATGAATCAGACATAACTGACCAGCCAGAGGCTCCTTTCTCCAATTTTGAAGATTCTGATGCTGAAGAATCCATTCCAGCTGCTTCCCCACCAGAAGAATTCTCCTTTGGGGAAACCTTGTATGCCATGCGAGAACAGTTCCAATGGCAGCAACAGGATTTTTCAGACTACAGGAAAAGACTTAGGACCTTTTTGCACCTTCCACAGCACAGGCCCTTAGCTATACCTCCTGTTCTCTCTGTGGTGGATGATGCTTTCAATGATGTCTGCTCGCTCCAGATTCTTTACCCCAGCCCCTGCCAAACCAGACAGATTTTACAGGGTGCCAGATACTCATCACCACCTTTACAAGGCCCCTCTTGCAGACCCCGAAACTATTTCCCAGGGTCCCAAGGCAGTAGCGACCATAGCTAAAACCCTGTTCCTTCTGAAAGGGAAGCAAGGTCATTAGACAGATGGGGTAAAGGTTTACACTTCAGCCACTCTCTCAGCTAGAGCTTTAAACTGTCAGTTTCACATGATACAATACCAAGAGTTTATGCTTGATCAGTTAACTAAAAAGCTAACCACTGATGAATCTCTTGATAAGAAATATGTATTAGAAATGGTAAATAACATACAGCAAGTTAGTAACCATTCTTTAAAATGTGGCTATGATGCACTGGAGGCTTCATTTAGATCAGCCATGACTGGCACTGTAATTAGAAGGCATGCATGGCTAAAGGAGCAAGCTTTACCGGATCATGTTAAATCTAAATTGCTAGATGCTCCTATGGATAAAACAAGTTTGTTTGGTACACCTGCCCAGCAGGTTATGAAGAAAATGGAAGAAAAGGCAAAATCAGTCCAGACAGTTAAAGATTTCTTGCAGGTTCAACCCCAAGGTTTAGCAGGAACTGGCCTGCCAAAATTGGTCCTTTCCTGACTCCACAAGACCTCAAAGGGGCAGGAATAGACGTTCCAGAGGCAGAAACCAATCCAGAGGAGGTGCCTACAGAGGACGACAGTGGCAAGGTAACAACAGAGGCACAGACTCAACACCTGCCACTACATCAACACAGCCACAGTGACTTAATCCTAAACCCGCCTACCAGTGAACAAATAGCAGCTCCTCTAGGCGGAAAGCTAACCTTATTTTCAAAAAACTGGCACCACATAACAAAGGACAAGTGGATTTTACGAACCATAGATCAAGGTTACCGGTTCCACTTCCACACTTTACCAGACAAAAGAGGAATGCCAAATCTACCTCCAAATCAAAAGACAGAGGCTCTACAACAGATAATGGAGTTAGCAAACATGAGAGCTGTGGAGAAAGTGCCAACAGCAGAGCAAGGAAAGGGGTTCTACTCCAGACTATTCCTAGTTCCAAGAAAGGAAAAAAAAAAAAAAAAGTTGGAGACCAATTCTAGACCTGTCCACCCTGAATACTTACATCATTGTCCCAAAATTCAAAATGCTGACCCTACAGCAACTTCTTCCCATGCTGGGCAAGGAGTGTTGGCTGGTAACTCTAGATCTCAAGGAGGCATACCTGCACGTCCCCATTCGACCAATCTGCAGAAGATACCTCAGATTTCTTGCAGGATCAGAGCACTATCAATTCTCAGCATTGCCCTTTGGCTTATCTACTGCCCAGAGTATTCACAAAATGCCTGGCATCAGTAACCATTGCAGACTACAGGAATTCAAATTTATCCATACCTGGACGACTGCCTGATACAAGGAGACAACAAAAGCAAGCTGACAACAGATTTACAAAGGGTCATTTACTTGCTTCAAGCACTGGGATACACAGTCAATTTACAAAAATCAAGACTGATACCATCCCAGACAAGGACTTTCCTGGGGCGGAATTGGACACAGTAAGACAAATGGCATTCCTAACTACAGAAAAACAAAAAGAACTCCCTCTTTACTTCTTGGCACTAACAAAACTGAACAAGTTAACAGCAAGAAAGGTACTGCAGGCCTTGGGTTTCATGGCATCATGCATAATCTTGGTTCCATTTGCCAGACTACATATGAGAAAACTACAGTGGTACCTAAAGAATTTATGGTCCCAACACAGACACAGCCTAGAAACGGAAATCCCAATAATACCATGCTTAAAACAGGAGTTCCTATGGTGGGCTCAGGCATGCAAGTCAAACCCAGGCCTGCCCTTTCAAGAAGGGTCAAGCAAGCCAGACCATCACAACAGATGCTTCAGACCTAGGATGGGGGCATATGCTGGACAAATGCGCAAGGATTGTGGACACAGGACCAACTTCACCTGCACATCAACCTAAAAGAAATGCTGGCAGTAAAACTGGCAATCCAAAAGTTCAGACCATTCCTCAAGGAGGACCACTTGATGATAAGGACAGACAACACCACAGTCATGTGGTACATCAACAAACAGGGAGGCACTCATTCTTACCCCTATGCAGAATGACTTTGGAGCTGTGGACCCTGGCACTCAGCTACAACATCCAGTTACAGGCAATATTTGTGCCAGGAAAAGAAAACTCTCTAGCAGGTATGTTAAGCAGGACCACATCGGATGCCCACGAATGGCAGCTGCACCCGGATATCTTCAAGACCATCTCGAAGAAATGGGGAATGCCTCAGATAGATCTATTCGCATCACCTCTCAATCACCAGCTCAAAAAATTCTGCACAAGGACATTCCACCCACTAGCATGGAAAGTGGACTCGCTCTCCTTCAGCTGGAAAGGCCTAACAGCATATGCATTCCCACCTCTTCCCTTGATGCACAAAGTACTACTCAAAATCAAGGAGGAACGTCCAAGGATAATCCTGATAGCTCCAAACTGGCCAAGACAGCATTGGTACCCACTGCTGAGGAGCATGTCTCGAACAATATGTGGCCAATACCCTGATGCCTTTGATGCTAACTCAGAACAACTTCAGCACCATGCATCCAAACCTAAATCGCTGCAACTGACTGCATGGAACATCACATAGCAGCTGCTAATACAGACCTTTCACAAAGAGTTAAAGATATTATTCTTGAAGCACGCAGGCCTTCAACTAGAAGGAATTATGCTGGGAAATGGAAAAGGTTTGTCATTTGGAGTTCTGAAAGAGGAAAAGATGTATCAAACATAGATATGCCTAACATTCTGGAGTATCTGGCCGAACTACTTCATTCAGGCCTGTCCTACTCCTCCATCAAGATTCATGCATCAGCTATTTCAGCAGAATACAGCTTTGATCCACCTGTTTTTTCACACCCTTTGCTCAGGCAGTTCCTCAGAGGAATCAAGAATGTAAAACCTCCAAGGAAACCACCATTGCCAGCTTGGGACTTGAACTTTGTGCTAGAAAAGTTGACACTATCACCTTTTGAACCAGCAGCAACAGCAGACCTACAACACCTGTCATGGAAAACTGCTTTCCTACTGGCAATTACTTCAGCAAGGAGGGTTTCAGAACTACAGGCCTTAATGGCAGTGCAACCCTTTCTAATCTTCCACCAAGATAGAGTGTCCATGAGGACTAATCCTACATTTATGCCTAAGGTGGTATCCAGAGTGTCTTTAAACCAGGCAATCCACCTACCTACCTTCTTTCCCAACCCACAAAACAGAGGGAAAGAATACTGCATACCTTGGATGTACATAGACAGCTACGCTACTACTTGGACAGAACAAAAATAGCAGAAAGACTGACCAACTTTTGTAGCCTATGCAACAGGAAGGAAGGAAAAGCTATTTCCAAACAGACAATCTCAAAATGGATAGGAAATTGCATACGATTCTGTTACTCCTTCCATGGAAAGCCAATTCCACAGAACATAAGACCTCATTCTACAAGGGCAACAGCCACTACCACAGCCTTCTTCAGTGGCTACCAAAGACATTATTGAGGCGGCTACTTGGACCTCCGTGCATACATTTGCCAAGCATTATAATTTACCTCTATATTCCAGATCCCGAGCAGGGTTTGCCACTGCTGTTCTGCAAGGGATCCTAAACACACCATAATCTACTTTTATCCTCCTCCCTAGTTGGCTATGGTATTCTACCCAGTTGTTATGACTGCAGATGCATCCATGAAGGACATAGTACAGTTTTGTACCTACCATAAATGTAGATGTCCGAATTGGATAGCATCTGCAGTCAGGATTACCCTCCCTCCTTCCCTCTGTGGTACTCCTAGGGTGTTTACCCTTCTAATAGCTAGCTAGTGGGGATTTCTTTCATGGTGTATTTGTTTGTATTTATGTACATACATGCTTATTTTGTGTTTACCTCTATCTTTTGGAAACATTGGCATCTATCCAAAATTTTTAGCCTTCTATAGGGCTTCTGGCATCTGGGGCAAGAAACACTGAAGAAAATGGCGTCGGCTGATGCTTTTATACCCGAAGACCAACAGAGATGACGTCGGGTGAAGTGCGACATCAGCCGAAGCCGGACCCGGACTTTGGAATCCGGCCGACTGAAGGGCTGCCTGACGACAGGACAAACCCAGTTGTTATGACTGCAGATGCTATCCAATTCGGACATCTACATTTATGGTAGGTACAAAACTGTACTTTCTTCGTGTTTCACTGTTGCAGTCAACACCTGTGGGTTATCCCTCCTGGGTAGCCCATGTTTGAAAGAATACCAGAGTCAAGTCTTTTCTGTATCAGCTGCTGTCGCTTGTAAACTGACATCAGGTTGTCAGTGCTATAACGGAGGTCAGCCAATGCCATTAAATCAGTCTTTCTTGGTGTGGAGCTCGAAGCAGATTGCGTGTGTGCCAGTCTATCGTTACCAGAGTCCAAAATTGAAGCTGAAAATTATTAAAGCTAACTACTCCGTTGGGGACCTTTTTCTTGCACTAACCAGTGTCCGAAAAAGTTAACTGTCTCTGCTGTGGAAAGCAAATACCACACAGAGACTTCCATTCCTTGTGTGTCACTTGTTTAGGCCCAGACCATGACGTCCCCAGTTGTCAGTTCTGTGCTCTCTCTAATTCGAGAACCATTTGTCATAGAGCAGATACTGTAGCTAGATATTTTCGTACTCCTTCCTCGTATTTCAATATGGTGTCAGTCAGTCAACAGTCTGTGGATATACCCAAAAAAGTAAAGATAAAGGGACAGACCACACAAAGTTAAACCTTCCGATGACACAACTTCAAAACAAGTGGTCAGTTCTCCAGAATTGAGAGGTGCCTTCGCAGCCCCTGATGCCCGATTTGATACCTTTGCAGGCCACTGCTGAGACCCTTTCGGAGTCTGGTATGCCGCCAAGGTCATCTTCATTTTCCGATCCGGTTGTCTCCGCCTCAGTGGGGTCTGGAGCTGCGACGCAGGCACTGGCTTCTGAAGAGGTCTCTCACACCGATTCAAGACAGAAAATGACACCTTCATCTCCGAATACTGCTAATGTCAGACCGATGGATTTTCTTAGACCCAGAAGCAAGGCCACTCTGAAGGAAGTCTCTATATCTTACTCTGATGCCACCACCGCAGTCTCAGCTGCTAAAAATGGCAGAAGGCCTTATCACTCTTATTTGGGGAAGCCAACCTACTGTTCCTAAATGAAAAAGGGATACCTCCCCTGAAATACTGACAGACAATGACTCAGATGAATCTGATTACTCCAAGTATGATGAGGAACAACAACCCATGACTGCCTTTGAGAATTCTGATTCAGAAGAATGTATGGCTTCTGTCTCCCCCCCCCGAGGACCTCTCTCTTGGAGAAACCCTGCATACAGGGAGAACACTTCCACTGGGAAACTCAGAATTACTCACAGTCTAAGAAGAGATTAAGAGAATTTCTAGACCTACCCCAGCATGGGCCCTTAGCCATCCCTCCTATCCTAGAGGTGGCGGAAGATGTTTTTAATGCATCTAGCCTTACTCCTGATGCTTTTCCCCCTGCCCCAAGAAAACCTGATAAGTACTACAGAGTACCAGATACGCATAAATACCTGTACAAAAATCATGTGGCAGTCCCAGAGGTCATTACTCAGAGCCCCAATGAGGTTAAGACCAGTTCAGCAAAGAATCCTATTCCCTCTGATAAAAACTCCAGAGCCCTGGACAGATGGGATAAAAACTTTATACCTCTGCAACTCTGGCTATCAGAGCATTAAACTGTCAATTCCACATGCTGAAATATCAACAGTATATTTTTGAACTCTTAAACTAAAATCTGCAGCTCTTCCTGACCTTGCCTCTTCTAAAGAGTTAGCAGATTTACTGCACTCTAGTAATCAAGTGATTAAGCATTCCTTGCACTGTGGATATGATGCCCTAGAAGCTTCTAACAGGGCAGCTGTTGCAGGGTCAGTCATTAGGAGGCATGCATGGCTGAAAGAACAGCCACTACCTGATCATGTCAAATCTAAACTACTGGATATTCCTCTGGACAAGGATCACCTGTTTGGGGTTAAAACAGAAGAGATGGTTAAAAATCTATGCAGACAGTAAAAAAAAAATTTTTCTCCAGGTACAACCCCCCAGGTTTAGCAGGGACTTCTCCACCACGCACTGGTCCTTTCCTGCACAAAATAGGCCTTTGCAAAGTAAGTCTCGAAGGAACAGACCAACTAGGTGGCAAACCCAAGGACAACAAAGGACAAAACAGTGGGCCACTTCCACTCCCAAAGCAGGGAGTTCTAAGCCAACCCAATACAGTAAAAACTCTTTGACTCATTTCCCACTCTCTGCCCCTCTCGGGTTAGGAGGAAGCCTATCCCTTTACAAATAAAACTGGCTGTCCATAACTCAGGATCAATGGGTCCTAAAGATAATTTTCCAGGGATACAAAGTTTCTTTCTGTGAAATCCCACCTTTAAGGGGATACCCAGACCTACCTCCAAATAAGTAGGCAGAAGCACTAAATCAAGTACAAAACTCTGGGGGCAGTAGAACCAGTTCCTCAAGACCAAACAAGCAAAGGATTTTATTCCAAGACTATTCTTGGTACCAAGAAGAGGGCGCATGGCACCCCATTCTGGACCTCTCTATCCTAAATACTTACCTGGTAATGCCAAAATTCAAGATGCTTACTCTCCAAAAGCTGTTACCTATGCTGACCAGACACCTGGCTAATCACCCTAGACCTAAAGGATGCCTATTTTCACATACCCATAAGGGAATCTTGCAGAAAATTCCTACACTTCAGGGCAAGACCACAACACTTTCACTTCTCTGCGCTGCCTTTTGCCTTGTCTACAGCTTCCAGGGTCTTTACTAAGTGTTTGGACCCCGCCATTACCTTTTGCAGGCAAAGAAATATCCAGATCTACCTTTATCTGGATGACTGCCTCATCCAGGCAGACAACAAGGAGAAACTCCTACTGGACCTCCTCTTTGTAAGGACCTTACTAACTTCCCTAGGTTTCACCATCAACAAGAAAAAGTCAAACCTTGTTCCCTCCAGGAAGATCATCTTCTTGGGAGCTCTCCACAATGCTTCCCAAATGGCCTTCCAATTACTGGAGAAGCAGGCCTTCCTGCCAATCTGTTTCACTCAGTGGACTACCAGGAAACACCTCACAGCAAGGAAATTCCTGCAGGCACTGGGTTACATGGCATCCTGCATACTTCTGATACCCCTGGCCAGGATCCACATGAGAAAAATCCAGTGGTACCTGAAAAACCTTTGTTGCCAACACTCTCAATCCCTCGAGACCTCTCTTCCCACTCATGCCCTGCATAAGGACCAAGTTCCTCTGGTGGGCAGGAGCCTGCTCCCCGAACAAGGGCCTACCCTTCACCTTATGCCCACAAGGGTACACCATTACCACAGATGCCTCAGACTTTGCCTGGGGTGCTCACCTAGACCTAAGGTGCGTTCAGTGGACCTGGGATCCCCAACAACTTCCACTGCACATCAAACAGAAAGAAATGATGTCAGTACATAGAGCCTCTAACAGCCTTCCAGTCATACCTAAGCCTGGGGATGCTCCTTCCTGCAAGTCATACAGACCTGGGGGACTCCTCAGGTGGATCTGTTTGCCGCATCAAACAGTCACCAGCTGCCAAAATTTTGCAGCAGAGAGTTTCACCCACTAGCTTGGAGAGTGGATGCCCTGACTTTCAACGGGGACAATCTATTTGTTAACGCCTTCCCTCCCCTGCCTCTCATCCCAAAGGTCCTGATCAAAATAAGGGAGGAAAGACCAAGGGCCATTCTCATTGCCCCAGACTGGCGCAGACAACATTGGTACCCCCTGCTTCGCAGCCAGTCGCAAGAACCTCCAAGGCTACTACCCCTGATTTAAGATGATCTGACTCAAGAGGCAGGGGAAATGCCGCACCCCAATCTGGCTACTCTCCAACTTTCAGCATGGCTAATACCTCTGGGACACAGGACAGCTCTACACTAAGCAAACAGGTCTTGGATATTATCAGAAAAGCCAGGAGGTCTAGCAGCAGAAAGTCCTACTTGGTTAAATAGAAAAGATACAATGCCTGGTGCCTAGCAAAAGGAAAAAAATACCTCACAGCCATCCTTTCCTCTTATCCTGACTGCCTAGTGGATCTACTGTGAAAAGGCCTCTTCTTCTCTTCTATTAAGATTCATGCTTCAGCCATCTCTGCCCACTCCCAGATGGAGTAACCCTTGTTCTCTCACCCCCCTGATTAACCCATTCCTCAGGGGGGTCTCTAATATCAGGCCGCCCAGAAAGGGCACCTACTCCGGCCTGGGACTTGAACTGTGTTTTAGAAAAGCTTACTTTACCTCCAATCGAACCTGCTGCTTCAGCAGAGCTCAAGTTCCTTTCATAGAAAACCACCTTCCTCCTGGCTATTACTTCAGCTAGAAGGGTTTCGGAACTACAGGTGTTCATGGCTGTTGAGCCATTCATTATTTTCCATGCTGACAGAGTATCCCTCAGGACTAACCCCTCCTTCATGCCTAAGGTGGTATCAGATGTGACTAATTAAGCTGTACATCTACCCACTTTCTTTCCTAACCCTCAGAACAGGGGGGAAAGAAGTTTGCACTCTTTGGATGTGCATAGGCAGTTAAATATTACCTGGACAGGACCAAGTCCATCAGGAAGACCAACTTTTGGTAAGCTCCCTGGGGCAGAGGGGAAGCCTATTTTCAAACAGACCATTTCTAAATGAATATCATACTGTATCCATCTATGCTACAGCTTGCATGGAAAAGCCCTGCCTAAGTGCATAAGAACCCATTCCACTAGGGAAGCCTCTACTTCCACAGCATTCCTAAGAGGAGTCCCTACCAGGGACATTCTAGAAGCTGCCACTTGGACCGGTGTCCACACGTTCACCAACCACTACCATCTCCCTCTCTTTTCCAAGGTGAGAGCTGGCTTTGCCTCAATCCTGCAGGGCATGCTACCCCACTCATAGGACTCCACTACATCCTATAACCCTTATCTCAGCTTTAGAAATCTTCCCACAGGTGATGACTGCAACAGTGAATATGCTCTAACATCTACATTTATGGTAAGTGTACACAACTGTACTTTCTTGTCAGTAATGGCTGTATTTACGTTATTCATAGTTGGTTAGGTAACTAGATGCCTACATGTAATCTGTGACCTTGTGGGAACTTGTATAAAGCTGTAACAGAAAAATGGTTTGATGTTAGTGACATTCACTATGTTATACGAAAGCTCTGAAGATGGAGTTTATCTTTGTAGTGCAAAATTTGCTATTGGAGCAGCTGCAGGAGAATATATTCTTGAGGGCTCGTAGCAGCCAGAGGTTAGTGCTTATATGGGACTAGCTAACTGATTAGGCCATGATGTTGTATCAAACAGAATTGAAAGACTCATTTAAAAAACAAGAATATGTAAGATATGAGCATTCTACTGTATTGTAGTTTGAGGAGTTGCAATTGTAGCTAGAGCTCAGCGTACTCGTATCATACTACTATTTGTAAAAGTTTGTAATGAAAATTTAAACGTGCCTTTTAAAAGTGTGAAAACCAGTTTCATGTTGCAGAGCAATTTGTAACTCTGGGAAACGTGTTGAACTAGTAAACCCAGTCACTTGAGGAAGCAGTTTGAGGTTATGGGGAAGATTTTTGCTGTCTAGCACCCTCTAGTGGATGGTGACACCACTGTCATGTATTTCCTGCCTAGCACCTACTAGTGGTGGATGGTGACACCACTGTTGTGTGTATACTGTTTTTTTATCGTAATAATTTATTGGTAAAGGTAAGTAATCTACTGTTATCCATAGCTCTTTAATGACGGTCTTAACTTTTTATATATATATATATATATATATATATATATATATATATATGTATATATATATATATATATATATATATATATATATGTATCATCATCATCTTCTTTCGGCTGTTCCCGTTAGGGGTCGCCACAGCAGATCACCTGTTTCCATTTCTTCTTGTCCTCTGCATCTTGCTCTGTCACACCAACCACCTGCATGTCCTCTCTCACCACATCCATAAACCTTATCTTAGGCCTTCCTCATTTCCTGTTACCTGGAAGCTTCATCCTTAGCATCTTTTTCCCAATATACTCAGCATCCCTCCTCAGCACATGTCCAAACCAACATAATCTTGCCTCTCTGGCTTTGTCTCCAAACCTTCCTGCCTGTGCTGACCCTCTAATATACTTATTCCTAATCCTGTACACCCTCGTCACACCCAGTGCAAATCGTAACATCTTTAATTTTGCCACATCCAGCTCAAACTCCTGCCTTTTTGTCAATGCCACTGTCTCCAACCCATATAACATAGCTGGTCTCACTACCCTCTTGTAGACCTTCCCTTTCACTCTTACTGGTACTCGTCTGTCACAAATCACTCCTGACACTCTTCTTCATCCACTCCATCCTGCCTGTACTCTCTTCTTCACCTCTCTTCCACACTCACAGTTACTCTGAACTATTGACCCCAAGTATTTAAACTTATCCACCTTCGCCACCTCTACTCCTTGCATTCTCACCATTCCTCTATCCTCCCTCTCATTCACACACATATATTCTGTCTTAGTCCTGCTGACCTTCATTCCTCTTCTCTCTAGAGCATATCTCCATCCCTCCAGAGTCTCCTCCACCTGTTCCCTACTCTCACTACAGATCACAATGTCATCTGCAAACATCGTAGTCCACGGGGACTCCTGTCTGAATTCGTCTGTCAACCTGTCCATCACCATTGCAAATAAGAAAGGGCTCAAAGCTGATCATTGATATAACCTCACCTACACCTTAAACGCATCCATCACTCCCACCGCAGACCTCACCGCTGTCACACTACCCTCGTACATATCCTGTACCACTCTTACGTACTTTTCTGACACTCCTAACTTCCTCATGCAATACCACAACTCCTCTCTAGGCACCTTGTCATATGCTTTCTCTAGGTCTACAAAAACACAATGCAACTCCTTTCGACATTCTCTGTACTTCTCCAGCAACACTGTCAGAGCAAAGATCGCATCTGTAGTGCTCTTTCCTGGCATGAAACCATACTGCTGATCACTAATCATCACGTCCCTTCTTAACCTTGCTTCCATTACTCTTTCCCATAACTTCATGCTGTGACTGATCAATTTAATCCCTCTGTAGTTACTACAGCTCTGCACATCACCCTTATTCTTAAAAATCAGTACCAAAACACTTTTTCTCCATTCCTCAGGCTTCCTCTCACTTTCCAAGATTTCATTAAACAATCTGGTTAAAAACTCCACTGCCATTTCACCTAAACACCTCCATGCTTCCACAGGTATGTCATCTGGGCCAACAGCCTTTCCATTCTTCATTCTCTTCATAGCTATCCTTACTTCCTCCTTGCTAATCCATTGTACTTAATGATTCACTATCCCTACATCATCCAACCTTCTCTCCCTCTCATTCTCTTCATTCATCAACCCCTCAAAGTACTCTTTCCATCTCCTCAACACACTCTCCTCTCTTGTGACTATGTTTCCCTCATTATCCTTTATCACCTTTACCTGCTGCACATCTTTCCTAGCTCGGTCCCTTTGTCTAGCCAATCGGTACAGGTCCTTTTCTCCCTCCTTAGTGTCCAACCTTTCATACAACTCTTCATATGCCTTATCCTTAGCCTTCGCCACCTCTCTCTTTGCCATGCACCTCATCTCCTTATACTCCTGTCTACTTTCTTCATCTCTCTGACAATCCCACTTCTTCTTTGCCAACCTCTTTCTCTGTATACTCTCCTGTACTTCCTCATTCCACCACCATGTCTCCTTGTTGTCCTTCCTCTGTCCAGATGTGATACCAAGCACCTTTGTAGCAGTCTCCGTTACTAGCTCTGCTGTAGTTACTCAGCTATTTGGTAACTCTTCACTGCCACCTAGTGCCTGCCTTAACTCGTCCCTGAACTCCACCTCACAATTACCCTTTTTCAGTTTCCACCACTTGATCCTTGGTGCTGCCCTCACACTCCTCCACCTCTTCTTGATAACCGTCATCCTATAAACCACTATCCTATGCTGCCTAACTACACTTTCTCCGGTCACCACTTTACAGTCTCCAATCTCCTTCAAACTGGCCCTCCTTCATAAGATATAATCCACTTGTGTGCATCTTCCTGCACTCTTGTATGTCACCCTATGCTCCTCCCTCTTGCTAAAATACGTATTCACCACAGCCATTTCCATCCTTTTTGCAAAATCCACTACCATCTGACCTTCTGCATTCCTTTGTTTAACACCATACCTACCCATCACTTCCTCATCCCCTCTGTTCCCTTCACCAACATGTCCATTGAAATCTGCTCCAATCACCACTCTCTCACCCTTGGGTACAGTCATCACCACTTCATCCAATTCACTCAAAAATGTTTCTTTCTCATCCATTGCATGCCCAACTTGTGGAGCATACGCACTAACAACATTCATCATTACACCATCAATTTCCAGCTTCATAAACATCACTCTATCCGACGCACTTTTCACCTCCAAAACACTCTCAGCATACTGTTCCTTCAGAATAACTCCTACGCCATTTCTCCTCCCATCCACACCATGATAAAACAATTTGAACCCACCTCCGATACACCTAGCCTTACTCCCCTTCCATCTGGTCTCTTGCACACACAATATACCAACCTTCCTTCTGTCCATCATATCCGCTACCTCTCTCCCTATACCAGTCGTACTGCCAACATTCAAAGTTCTGACCCTCACTACCACAGTCCTAGCCTTTCTCCTCTCTTCCTGCCTTCGGCCATGTCTACGCCTCTTCTCCTCCTTCTGCCAACAGTAGCCCAATTTCCGCCAACAGTACTGGTGGCGGTCGTTGTTAACCCGGGCCTCAACCGATCCGGTATAAAAGTTTTTCTTGGTATCTGCATGAAATGTTTTGGCGAAGTTATATGCCGGATGCCCTTCCTGACGCAACCCTCCCCATTTATTCGGGCTTGGGACCGGCACAAAGAAATGCACTGGCCCAGTGGCTGGGTTTTTTATATATATATATATATATATATATATATATATATATATATATATATATATATAATATGAATTGACACGGTTTCATCATCGTCCCTTTCCACTTTGAATTATAGTTTTAATCTTGTACTATGTACAGGAGACTTAATTGTGTAGCTCTGAAATACTCCTTCAAATTGGGTAATCCCAATCCACCCTGTTCTACTGGAAGAATCAGCTTATCCCACTTGATCATCCTCTCCCAGGTAAAGTCCTTCAGCTCTTTATTAATTGCTACCCACAACTTCCCCTCTGGTTGATAGAATACTCCTGACCTGTGTATAAGACTAAAAGGACTAAAAACATTTTAACTGTTTGTATCTTGCTATCCATATCCGTATAACAAAGCTTCCATTTTCTCATTTTTTGTATTATCTTTTGTTTAGTTTCTTCCCACATATCCTTAGCTGCCACACTAGAATCATTTTTAATCCATACTCCTAAATATTTCATTTTATCATGTCCCATTAATTATGGGCATTCCTGAACCAGTTCATGTGTGGGCACATAATTTACTGCTATTGCCTTTGTTGTAACTTAATTAATCTTTTATCCCAAGAAGACCTGAAACTGTCTCAGAATGTTCCCACAGCACTGTAATGTCTTTCTGGTTTTGTCAGGTACAAAATAATATCATCTGCAAATAAAGCCAGGTTTTCTTGACTACCATACCTATTGTATCCTTGAATTTCTGAGTCCGTTATTTTCTTTGCCAATGGTTCTACATATAATGTAAGTAATAGAGGAAAGAGGACATCCCTGCCTGATTCCTCTGTTCAGTCAGAAATTAGAGAGGACCCCACCCACTTTAATTTTCACCTATGATCCCTCATATATTCTCCTAATAAATCTTATAATTTTTTTTTCAAGAAATGCAAATGCTTCCATTTCCCTGCTCATAAAGTCCCAGCTTACTCTGTCAAATGCTTTCTCGGCATCAAGACCCACCAACAACAATGGTATTTTCTTACATTCTGCTTCCCCCTGGATTATCAGTGTTCTGTTAATGTTTTCAGATGTTTGCCTCCCCTCCACAAAACCACATTGATCCATATCTGTCAGTTTTGGCATTACTTTTGCCATTCTTTTAGCCATTATAGACATGAGCACATTATAATCATGGTCTAGTATTAAAATGGGCCTCTATGAAGCAGGATCTGATGGATCCTTACCCTCTTTAGGTATTAGTTACCACTGCTTTCTTCCAGGACGCTAGTACTTCTCTTAAGATACTGTTAAACAAAACCTTCCAGATCTTTCAATTTTTCCTCCTAGCTTCCAAGACTGGTTATACATCACAATTTTTATCCCATCTTCTCCTATCCTGTCAGCAATTAAGCCTCATCTACCTCTAACCTTGGCATATTTAATTCTTCCATAAACATTTCTATTTTTTTCTTGGTTTTCAGATTTCTCTGCTTTATAGAGACTATCGTAGAATTTCCGAAATATTTCTAATGCCTCTACAGGATCTCTTGTTACCTTCTTTCTTATAAGCTCCCTATGTTTGGCGACAGCCCTTTCTGTTGCCCAAGTCATTGTGCTAAAAGTTTTTGTGCTCTAGTATCAAAAAGTTGCTCAACATCAATCTTTCTAAGCTCCTGCATATTATTGATATAATTCCTTATTTTCTACATAGAATTCTGCAGTTGGTCCTCCTCTTGTTCTGTGAGATTCCCCCTTTTTTCTGCAATACTTTAACATTTGTCAGTCCTTTAAAGGCTGTCATTTGTTAGCTGTTTTCCAGTTGTCCATATATATGGATACCGGAGACCATTTCCCAGTTTGTGAGAAAACTAGTACGGAATGACATTGCCTAAGCCCAGTAGACCCTCATCAAGAGCTTATTATAATCATGTTTTGGTGGAGACAGGTTAATTAGTAACTAAAGGGTATGTATATCAAGGACATTTGATACCTTAAAAAAAGTTTTCGTGCTGCGGATTCTAGCTAGAATAGTCTGTCTACAGAACAGCTAAAATAATTAAATTATGTAAAAACAGCTACTAGATGGATTTTTAAGCATGAACTATGGCAGGAAGCTTGGTAACTTGCCTCCTGAGGTTTTATGACCTTGGAGTAAGTTATAAGTAAAGGGCATAGGAGCTGCTGGGATGTGCCATCCACATCATCCAGGACTTTTGTTTTAGTTTGCATTGAAGCAGTCACTTGATCTTTTCTCTGTTATGGTTACTATGTCCATCTTATAATGCTGTTTTTAGAAGTTGCTTCCTAAATCAGAAGAGTCACTGCCCCTGATAAGAGGGTCTGTTTATATCTTTTCAGTGAAAGAGTGCAGGAGCCACAGTGATACCTTTGTAAGTAAATAGACTACACCATTGAAAATGCTAGTTTTACTATGTGTTTTAGAGAGACATGGCTTTGTCATGTAATTTAAGCTACAAAACCAAACTACCTATCCAAGGCAATGTTCATCAGACTATTGTTGGTTTACTAAATTCGAGTAATAGCACAGACTACTGATTTAAAGGCATTAGTACTACAGAATAGAGAACAAAATATGGTGAGACTTTATTTTTTTCCTGTTTTGGGGTTTCCTTGCTATGTAACAGGGGTCAGCTTATTGACTGGTAAGGCTAGAATAGATGTGTACTGTTGCTCTTAGTAAGTACTTCAAAGACATCAGAGTGCCACTGTGTTAACACGAGAGAGAGAAAAACAGGGAAAGGTGAGGTGGAGGTTGGTGAGGTCTGCAGGTTACTAGCCAAAGCTCACAATTGTGGGTGAGTGCAAGAACATAGACTGGTTAGTTGATACTTTCCACTGTGACTGAGCATGTGTTTCAAAGTGGCTTTTTATAGCACTGCCATCACTGTCAGTTCCCTGGATCTCTCTACACCCTCTTTTGAACAAATCCCCAGGATACTTGAATAACTCTTGTCAAGTAGAGTATAGAAAATAGGCAAGAGAGGGCTGGAATTTATTTGAGGGAATTAACAAAGAGCTAAAATGTAATGGGAACAAATAATACGGTAGAGAAAATTTAATGGAGTGAGATGCAGCTAAGTAAGAGTTTGGACTACAGGTCTTGGACTGGCTTTCCTTTCAGGAATTGATAAGATTATAGGTAGAGAAAAAAGTGATGGGGGAGTACTAAGTAAAAACCCAGCTCTGGTAGACTTCCTGGTCCAATCTAGAACAGAAAGTGCTATTAAAGGGATGATTAGTAGGACATGTGAAATATTGCATGATAACTATAAGAATCAGAAGTTAGAAAAGATAGGAAAAAGGCAATAGCAAGGCAGTTTACAAAGAAGCACTGGGAAGAAATCTGGAAAGTACCCGCGTAGGTCAAGAAGGTTTAGGATTTTATCACTGAAGTCTTTGTATGGGTATTTTTGTACCTCTGTAGACTTGAGGATTTTTCCTCAGGTGGTTAGCAAATACTGGAAGTATGAAGGGAAAGAGAGATGTGATTGGGAAAGAGAATGTAACGAATTGGCAGACAGATTTTAAAGTAAATTTTAGGGGAGATAAATGGCAGTAACTCAGGAAGTGAATCTTTATAGCCGGGTTATAGGATCTCAATTACCTAGACATAGAAGGGTTTTACCTAGTTTAATGCTATTGGCTGACAGAAGAGCAGTTACTAAAAAATGGGAATCAAGATCTATACCAGAGGTAACGGAAGATCTTTTGCGGAATTTTTTTCAACATGTGGGTTGTCAGATCCTGCAAGATCTGCTGTCGGCACCTTATACCAAAACTTTTGGATATGAGATCTCTGACTCCTCCCCTACCCACAATTCCCATCTCCTGTGTGAATGCTCTCAGATCTCGTTTGCCATCTGTGTAAACCAGATGCATGGGCAGAGAGCTCCATCATTATTCATGATCGGCAAATGGTTTTCCTCCTCCTATTTAACATTTTTGAGAGAGCAGTATTACATAGGGTTAGGATTTAGTATATGTATATAGATTAGTGTGTTCACTATAGTTTCCTCAGTGTGTGTTTGCATGTGTGCATTCTTAGTTATCCTTAGCTTACTGCTTATAACATTTTCTTCTTGGATAAGTAAATCTCTAAACAGTTTAAGTACAAAACTCTAATGTCAACAGGTTTTAAAAAGTGCTCTTCCTGTGGGTGTAAAATTCCTCCCCAGGGCCCACACTCAGTGTGTACTGCTTGGGATTCTTAATTTACAAGTCTCGTGTTCCATCTTTGCACCATAGCCCCTTCAACATTGTAAAGAAAAAAAATATTTTGAAAGGCCTTCTCCCTCCGCATACAGGATCCAAAATGTCTTTGGATCCAAAGGCATCCACTTCTTCCCCTTCCACTGACAAGAAGAGGGATAAAGTAAAGGAGAGCTCCAAAAAGCAAGAGAGAAAGAAAGGGAGAAAATAAAAGAGAAATCAAAAGACAAGAGACCAAGGATCTCTGAGGAGGCTAAGAAAAAGTCTCCTGATCCCACAGCTATTGCAGGTCAGTCCGATCCAAATGTTTCTAGGATCCAGACTTAGTCTCAGAAGTCTTTCTTTACCTTGGCACCGACAAGTCCCATACTTTTCTCTCCTATATTACAGAAAGTGTCTTCAAAGCCTACATCAGTAGTTTTATCCTCCAGCTCTGGCCAATCTACTAGAAGTCTCTCAGAATTTGAAGTCAGCTGAATGAAGAGGAGATACTTGTGAACTCAGATTCAGCTGGGAGTCCTCCTGACTCCATCCCTGAGGAAAGATCTGGGATCAGTCCTTTCCACTCCACCTGTTCAGTCTTCTCAGCCTTTTATACCATCTCCATTATTGGAGGCGGTGTATGTCAGACCCAACCTTCCCATACTACCAGCTTTCTGAGTCAGTAGCCCTGGAGACTTTGTCTTTGACATCTTCCCTCACTCACTCAACTCTGGACACTTTCAAGTGGTGCAGATTTCCAGAGCCAAAGCATCAGTGTTGGGTGCCAGTGGTAGAGTTGACCTAGAGATTTTCAGAGTCATCATTTCCACTTGTGGCCTCGGCAGTTGACAGCTCTGTTCCAAAGTCCTCCTCGGGGCCATCAGCTATTGGATTCAAGAGGGCTTCTGATTTTACTAGTTTGGCTGGCTCTTCAGTTCCAGTGGCTGAGTCTGATTTTGAGGCTGTGGAGCGGGCCATGGCTGGACCATGATGTCTGGTATGCTCGGAGTTTGGACCCATCTAGACTTCTCTGAACACTATACTCTCCTCCTATCATTTTGATAGGGACAGATGGATACATTAGGCTTCGAGACTACTTGGCAGTCGAGTCCCACGTCTGATTGCAATGTCACCCGCTGGAGTCCCAAGATACATACCTCAGAAGAGGACTTGTAAAGAGAAGCATATTGACTGCTCTCCTGAATCTTTCACCAAAGACACAGACTTAGATGAGGGAGAAGGCTCCCCAAGATCTCCTCTGAAGACATCCTCTTCAGAAAGATCCTAGAAGTAATGAAATAGTGGGGGAGGATGGTCCACTGAAGCTCCTCCTCCTGACGAGTTGGTGTTTCTTGAAGCCTTTGTGTCTGATCCTGGGTGGTCCCTCCTCCCAATGCCTTAGTCGACCTTATCACTCAAAAAGCCTGGAAGGAGCCTAATGTGGTAGAACTCATCTCAATAAAGCTGGACAGAATTTTAGTTGCTCCTAAAGATAGGAAATTCTGATCCACGAGTCCCATTGTAAATGCCATGGTGGTAGCAGCGATAGCTAAAAAGGAGCTGTCCTGGGAGAGTTCTCTGTCCATCCCCTTAACAGAGAGTTTATGCCATTGGATAGATTGGGGAAATGGACATATGCTTCAGACACATTCTTTCTTCTTGCACTGAACTATATAGCTTTCTGGACATGTTTCCAGAGAAATTTGAGTAAGTAGCTTTCAAATTCTCTGGCTGGTAACTTGCCAGTGGATATCCAGAAAAAGTGAGAGATTCCCAGTTATCTACCTTACAGTCATCTTTAAATGTAACCATGAGCCTGCTTTCTAATGCAGTAGATATTGCAGCCCAATCAGCTGGTACTGGGATTACGATGGATCATTATGCCTGGATATGGCTTTGTGACTTTGCAGAAAGCTTTGACATCCTTCTTCAAAACCCCATGTGAAAGTTCCATTTTGTTTGGACCAAAATTCAAAGACACGCAAGAACAGACCTGGTCTACCATTGGAATCCATTTGTCAACCCCTCAGAGATCCTTCTCTAGGAATCAGTGGGGTGGAAGAAAAATGTGGTTAAAAAAAATGACACCTTTGGGGAGTGGTCTCCCAGAGGTGGAAATAATTCAATGGGATGTTAGAGCTAGTACTCAAGCCAGTTAGAAAGATCCCCTTCACCCAATTTGGAGCACTCCAGACCTCCTTTGTTGGCTTCTTCCAGGACCTCTAGAAGCTGCCTGAGGCAGACGTGGACAAGTTGATGAGGAAGTTCTAAGCAAAGGCCAATTCCAGACAAAAACCCCAACCTTGCGTAAAACACAGCTTTATTTAGTGCTTTCATCAGCGTATATCAAAGACTTCTTCAGAATACAGCCATTTTGAAAAATCACATGGTTAAATACCTCATACAATCAAGTTGTAATAAAATGACCCAATGAAAACCCAACCATATTAATATCTAAAAAAATTACACTAATATAAATTTATACCAATAATATATAAACCCAATAAATGTAGTTAAAACATAAAAATTACAGTATATGCATATGTATAAACTTAATTTTTAAAAGCCTGTCTCTAAATTCGAACATTTTGTTCTAAACCGTATAAGAACTCAATTTCAAATAACTGGTTATACTGATACCATCATTCAAACCAGGTTTGGTGAGTGCATTTAGCTTAATTTGCCAACAAAGCTCCCTAAAATCTAGCTTGTCCTCCCATGGTCCACCCCTGGGATCTTGAGGTATTTTTTCAATAATGACAAATTTAAAGCTATGGGATGGGTGGTTCTCTGTGTCGAAATAAAGCACTATTAGTGTTCCATTTTTTTTATGTCTGTAGCATGCTCATACATTCGCTCCTTAAACTTTCTTTTGGTTTTCCCTATATAAAAACTAGTACATTTTTCACATAAAGCAGCATATACTACCCCCAATGTGTTGCAAGTAAATTTCCCTGTTAACTTTATAAAGGTATTCTTAATTTTGACCTTGTCTGTTTCACTAAAGGACATTGAGAACAAAACCCACATCTTTTCAAACCTTCAAATCTTCTGAACCAGGTAATGTCACCAACATGCATTCTAATGAACATCAGGCTTCACTTGTTCTGCCTGGTACAAGGTATAATTTAACAGACTGGTTTCACAAGGATTTTAGCTTTGCTAGCTTGGGCAACAACAGTCAAAGTGCAACAGTTATTAAATATGTTTGAAACTAAGTTACTGAAGTGTAGGAAGCTTCAGTTAGAAAACTCATACTACTTGGAATGTATAAAAAATAAAATTGTTCCTAAAGGACTAAGACTGGAAGTACCCTACGGGTTTAATTTCAAATTCTCCCTTACACTCAGAGCTTATTGCTTTATTTGACCGGCAGGATTTGGAGTGAATTGACATTCTAATTAAACACAATCATAAAACCATAGAAGCATTGCACAAAGAATTGACGGATTTGGATAAAGTACTATGTAATGATTTGCTCTTTGAGCACAATGTATCAAAATACAGACACATTTTTTGAAAAAAAATGATTAATTGTTGACATCCAAAGTTGGAAAGAAAAGAAATTAGTCAGAGACATTAAGGTGTATACTTAAGGGTTAGCATATCTAAAACCCCTGCAGTTTTTGTCAAGTTCCACCCCCGACCGATCTTCAGCCAATGAGCAGGGGAGAAGTAGTAATACGGCAGACGTTGACTCGTTTGAACAAGCCCCTTTAGGGTGGGATGTTCCGAGAAGGTCTACAAGGATAAGCAACTAGGCACAACAAGCAAACTACAGGCCACCGTGCTACTGTCAAGGTCGGGTCTATCAAAATCCGCAGTTCTATCATACAAACAGGCAGCAGATGAACTGGAACTAGATTTGAAGCAAGTAGCTGCTAGCGTAGATACATCACATGGAGTTTCAAAGTTTAAGGAACCAGTGGTTCCAGTTGCAGGATTGACCTGTATGTTAGACACAGAAGGAACTGCTGATTTGGTATATGTTCGGAATTTCTTCGAACAGAATGACATTGGAACACTTCGGTATCTGATGAAGACACCATGATGGCGTGTAACAGTTATGAGCATCTTTTCAAAATTTCTAATGACAAAGATAACTTTACTGTTTTTAACTTTACAACACAGTTGTTTGATATGGATATTGCAAATTTGCTCTGCAAGGTCTTAAATTTTGTGCCTACCAAGCGTGCTAGTTTAGTAGAGGTTATTTTAGATTTAAAAATGTTCATCAGGAATTTGAACTTCAGGTTAATGTTTGATCAAACGATTAGCAGTGAGAACAATGTGATGTTGTAAAAAAAAAAGTTTATGTAATCCTCCCTTGGTTAATTGTTTTAACTTTTTTTTGAAAAAATGTGTGACTGATTTCCAAGCTTTGCTCAGGGGCAAGGGGAATTGTGTCCACAATTTATCTAACAAAGAGAGGGAATTGCTTATTAAGTTAATTAACAACAAGTCTATTTGGGTTATGAATCCCGATAGGGGGGGTTGGGGTGGTTTTAATGTCTAAACAGGATTACATTAACAGAATCAATGTATTGTTGTTAGATGACACAGTGTTTGAAGAAGTTTCTAAAAGTTTTGTTAATGTTTCCTACCACAAAATTGACATCATACTACAGGATTTACAGGACCAAGGACTAATAGATGTTAGTCTATTAGAATTTTTACAAGTGAAATTTCCTAAAATACCTTGTATCTTTGGCTTATTAAAGATACACAAGGACAAAGTGGACCCCCCATGAGGCCAATTGTTAGTGCAAATGGATCCAAGACAGAATTCATGGACAGATATATAGATAGTGTACTAAAATATGTTCTTAAAAGTGAAGAACATATTTGTATAGATTTGTGGCATTTTCTTAGAAAGTTTAATGCTGTGCAATGTGACAAAAAAGACACTTTTCTAACTGTGAATGTTGTAAATTTGTACAATTCTATTCCACACACAGTGGGGATAGAGTGGTTTGAAAAATTTCTGTATGAGACTGCATTATTCAACAATGACCAAGTGACCATTCTTGTTACATTAATGGATGTTATGTTAAGAAATAATTTAATTTTTTTTTTGTGAGGGTCAATATTTCCTTCAAAAGACAGGGGTAGCCATGGGGGCGATATGTGCCCCTGTGTTTGCAAATATAGTTGTTAATGTGGGAAAGGAAATATTTACTCAATTCACCATTCATTAACAAATGGAGTTTATATTTACGTATTATTGATTTTTTTTTTTTATGGATAGGAGAAGATACAGACATTCAGGATTTTACATTGCATATTAACAGTACCACTGAATTTTTGGAGTTCACCTTCACACATGGTACAGACGGTATCAATTATTTGGACGTGGTCATTAAAAAGGAAAACATACACTATATTAGTGACTTGTATAGAAAGCCAACTTACAGCAACAGTTTATTGCATTTTCAAAGCAATCACCCTAAGCATGCAAAGAAAGGCTTAGTGAAGGGCCAACTTATTAGATTGGCTCGTATGGTCACTAGAGATGACCAATGTTTTGTCCAACGTACTGAACACATTGACATGTTTAGGTCTCGTGAATATCCATCTGATTTTTTAGGGAATTTTTGAATTAAATCTGTATTAAAAGAGAGAAGGGTATTATAGTACCACTTTTTTGAATTACAGCAAGGAGGTGAACTCATGGATGTCCCTCAAAGAGACGGTACTTTAGAGAATAGGGACTTTAAATGTTCCTTTATCACTAGATTTACAGTGGATTATCAGTTTCTATCTAACATTTTGAACAAGAATTGGCACATTTTCCATGGTTTGATGGGATTATTGAAAAATTAGGTTCAAGACCATGTATAGTCTGTAGGAGAAGGTTCACCTTTAAACAGTTAGAAAATAAAGGCATCAGTCGTGTACAGGGAGGGTCTTCGGGTATGAAAAGATGTGGGTTTTGTTCCCAATGTCCTTTAGAAACAAACAGACAAGGTCAGAATTACTAATACCTTGATAACGTTAATTGGGAAGTTTACTTGCAACACATTGGGGGTAGTATATGCTGCTTTATGTGAAGAATGTACTGGTTTGTATATAGGGAAAACCAAAAGAAAGTTTAAGGAGAGAATGTATGAGCATGCTAGGGACATAAAAAAACGGAACGCTAATAGTGCTTTATTTCGACACATAGAGAACCACCCATCCCATAGCTTTAAATTGGTCATTATTGCAAAAATACTTCAGGATCCCAAGTGTGGACCATGGGAGGACAAACTAGATTTTAGAGAGCTTTGTTGGCAAATTAAGTTAAATGCACTCACCAAACCTAGTTTGAATGATGGTATCAGTGTAACCAGTTATTTGAAATTGCGTTCTTATAAGGTTTAGAACAAAATGTTAGTATTTAGAGACAGGCTTTTAAAAATTAAGTTTGCACATATGCATATATTGTAGTTTATATGTTTTAACTACAGTTATTAGGTTTAGATACTGTTATAAATTTATATTAATGTGATTGTTTTAGATATTAATATGGTTGGGTTTTCATTGGGTTATTTTATCACATGACTTGATTGTATGAGGTATTTAAAATTGATTTTTCAATATGGCTGTATTCTGGAAGAAGTCTTTGCTATACGCTGACGAATGCGCTAAATAAAGCCGTGTTTTACGCAAGGTTCGGGTTTTTGTCTGGAATTGGCCTTTGCTTAAAGTTTTGTGCTGGTATTCTTGGTTTGTGATGAGGAAGTGGAAGTTTCTTGAGGCCCAGATTCAGATGGGTGTAGTGTCAGCTCAGTCCCTTATCAGATCCTTGAGCTGTCTGGCCCATACCTTCAGAACTTCTTCTCCGATCCAACCCTCTGCTTCGGAGTTGCAGGTTTTGGGAATCCTGAGAGTGTCAGCTTTGGTGCCAGGAAAACCACCTTCCTCAACTCCAGTGGTACCCCTGATCAGCCCTGTTGCTATTCCTTCAGAGCAGTGTGGATCTCAGAACCAAGGTGGTGTCGGTGCCGGGTCCAGGGGAGTGGGGTCAGCTCTGCCCTTGTTGGAGCAGTCCCTTCCCCTTGATACTTCTGCTCTCGACAGCTTGCCTCTGACTCCAGAATCTGGAGTGAGTCCTGGCTGCCTTCCCTTCGTTGGTTTGGCTCTGGTGGATGCAGAGAGGGTTTCTCCATGTCTGTTGGCTTTCCAAGTAGTGGAAAGGGTTCTGTCCAGTAGCGGGGAAATATTGTTTCATGTCCTGCAGACTACCCTTGGACCCCTGTTGGGTCGTGGTTTTGAACCTACTCATTCTGTCCCAAGCATTCTGTAGGATCTGCCTGCTCAGGAGGAGATCCCCTTTTTCCAACACTTCCCCCAATACCCTGCGGAGGAAGTTCCCTGGAAGAAGACATGCAAAAGGAGGCATATCGACTGCCCAGTGGCATCATTAACCGAATAGATGGACTTTGATGAGGGCAAAGGATCTTCTCGATCCCCATCTGATGACATCTCCTTAGGAGACATTCTAGAGATCCTAAAGCAGAAAGGTGGGTGGTCTGTCCAGTCTCCTTTTTCTAAGGCGTCAGTGTTCTTGGAGGCTTTTGGGGGCAGACCCATCTGCGTCATGGGTGATCCCCCCCCCCCCCAGCAGATGACCTTGTTGATGTGGTTTCCTACCGGGCATGGAAGGAACCGGATACCATCGAGTCCATTCCCAGTCACCACAATAGGTTTGTGGTCCCACCATCTGATAAGAAACACTAGAGTAAAAGCCTTGTAGTTGATGCCATCTTGTTGTTGGCGGCTACTAAGGAAGAACTGGCAGAGGAAAGTGCCAGTGTCCATCTGCCAAACAAGGAGTCTAGAGCATTGTAGAGGTTCGGAAGTGCATTTACACCTTAGCCACCTTTGCGCTGGGGTCATTAAATTGTTTTCTCATTTTACCTGGCTTCACATAGATCTGATCAAGGAGCTCTCAGCCTCTTTCTCAGAGTCCATGCCTGCGGAAGAGCTTAAGAAACTTTCTCTAAAGCTGGTCACTCTGTTGTCCATTGCTAACTCCTCAATGAATTTAAGTTTCCATGCAGCAGAAGGTACCTTACGAGCTGCTGGTTCAGGTATGTACCTAAAGAGGCACTCCTGAATGAGACTATGATTTCGTGCAACCCTTCAGAGAGTCCAATGTCTCTTTTGATGGCTCATCACTGTTTGGGCCCTTTGTTAGAGATGCACTCACCTACAGTGAAAAGAATGGGATGACCCTTTCTGCCATAGGAATCAAATTTTCTACACCTTAGAGGACCTTTTTGAGGAACCAGCATAGAGACAAGAAAATGTGGTTTTGTAAATCCCAAGGGCCTTTCCACGACCCACGTAGGGAGCCCTCCTCCAGAGGCAAAGGAGGAGGGTTTAATAGTTGATGTCCTAGTAGCAGAGGGGGTCTGCAGAACCAGGGCTGCAAAGACATGTTCCCTGACGAGCCCTATCAGAGCTTCTGAAGTGCTGTCCGAGTGCTGATCTCTGGAGGCAGTCAGGGGTGACTTTCCTTGCACTCAGAAGACTTGACACTTGAACAGTTCTTGGGTGCTAAACTTAATATCCAGAGGCTGCGACAACCCCCCTAACACCAGCAAGAAACCCCCCGATGTGCCACCATGTCAGAGAGAGCAGGCAGCCCAAGAAATTCAAAAATTGCTGGAAAAAAGTCATCAAAGAGGTCCCAGCCGAACAAAGAGGATTCAAAATTTACTCCCACTTACTTTTGGTGCTGAAAAAAACAGGTGACCCAAACCTAATACTGGATCTAAGTAATTTGAATCTTTAGGTAAAGAAGTCTGGGTTCCGAATGGTTACAGCATAGTCTATTCTGTCCCTGTTGCGCAAGTACGATTGGATGTGCTCAATAGATCTCAAGATGCATACTATCATATCAAAATAGACAGGCACTCCAGGAGATGCCTGCGTTTTCGGCTGAGAGCCAATCACTTTCAGTTCAGAGCACTGCCCTTTGGGCTCACCACAGCCCCCTGGGTGTTCACCAAATACATGGCAGTTGTAGCATCTCACATGAGACTCAAAGGATTCTGGGTGTTTCCAAACGTAGACGATTGGCACCTTACCACCCCCAAAAGGCATCAACTTCTCCAGGCCAGAGATTACTTGATTCAACTCTCGCACTCTCTGGGCATCACAGTAAATTTAGACAAGTCCAGTCTGACTGTGAAAGTATGTGAAGGCTGCCAGCCTAGCCAGATAGAATTTTGTAGATAATGCTGTCATTTGTAAATATTAATATAAGCCACAGGTTTGTTCTCTTAAATGGAAGAAAATTGTGTTAAATGTTGAATGTCAAAAATTTAACAACAGTGCACTTTGCTGGAAGAAAGCTGATAAGTCAAGCCTTGTATAATTGTTTGATCTCAAAACCCGGAGCCGCGATGTCTGAATGAAGGAATTCTTCCTGTTGTTTTGAGACAAGAGTTAATGGCTAGAATTTACATGTATAATGTCTTTTATTGCTCTGGCTTCCTGACCAGCTGCAAGATCAAAAGGGCTGTAAACTCTGAGTTTCTCTTAGCCTGGGAAACTGAGAATAATGATGTAATCTGAAATGAGTCAGTGGTACTGTGTTATCAAGTTAAGGACAGAGAGGAGGAGAATCAGAGCTTTTTGCATTTGTTTTCAAAACGGACAACATCACCAGCACTACCTTGCTCTATATGTAAGTTTATTTTAGAACTGTGTTTGCTCTTAGATATAAATAGGAAATGGGAAGTCTAGTCTAGCTGTTTTCTGTATTGTCAACTTTTCTACTGTATTATTTTAAGCATTTATCTGTGATCTCTGAACTCTTGACTAGCATTGTGTAGTAAGAAGTATTGTCTTCTTTTCTTATTATTTATTATTAAATGTTTTTCTACCTTTCAACTGTGGCTGTTATGTAGAGATAATTTAAGCTCTGGAGTACATTGCATGTATATAGTGATATTGTCCAAGCCACTCCAAATAAGCCTTGCTGTTTGTCACACTTACCATTTGGATAATAATATTGCAAAGTAATTGGACACTCTTTGATAAGGGCCTTATTAGTAGCTGATATTAGTGGTTGGTGGCAAGTGGTACTACCGTATAGTTTGGGCAGAAGGGGCAAAGCTGGAGAATCTGTGGCAGCCTTCCCAAGGAGTGTCTGTGTGTTTGTATGTAACTCGTATCTCAGTGTGTGTGTCAGCTAGTTGGGCAGGGACACGAAGCACTGTTTGGACAGAGAGGGTGCTGGAGGTTTAGCTTGACCAGTGGACTGAGATTTGGACCTTGTAGCTGTGCCAGTGGGGAGTCTTATTGGGAATCTGGTGAGAAAGGGAGAAACCAGCCCCAAGACTGACTGTGATCTCTATGTGCTCTTAAGGGAAATTGTACTTCACTGTGTGTGCATTTGTTATCCTTCCCAATGTGGATGCCCCTCACTGGTGTTAGTGGTGAGGACTGAGGCTCCTTGATTGCTGGGCCAGTGCACGGGCGTCACACTGACTACTATGCAGAACCTTGAATTCATAGGAACACAGCTGAACATGAAGGATCAAATAGCTTCTCTCCCCTTCACCATATAACAACACTGAGGAGTCAAGTCCATAAACTATTTATCCCACCCACCCTCCCCTGCATGGCTAGTTTCACAAGCTCTGGGGTCGATGTCAGCAGAGATTTTTAGTTCGTTCCTCTGGCAACGTTCTTTATGCGAATTCTTCAAAGGATATTAGCAGTACAATGGTCTGTCAATGTCAAACCCAGAGCTGTTGGACATGCTGCACTTAAAGAAATCCCATCCCTCAGAGAAGCACACTCCAGGGATCTAAACCTTGTCATCACAATGAACAAAACATGCTGGAGGGATAGATTCCTGACCCAGAGACACCCCAGACTCTGGAATAGACTGCCCATACATGTCAAGCAGAACGCCTATTTGGCCCTCTTCAAAAGGAACCTTGATGATTGGATGGGAGATAGGAAATTTACCTCGGGGAATCACGTCAGTCGCCCTGCTAGACAGGGGTCCAGGGAAGTAAATACTGTGGGAAGAAATAGCCAGGCAATTGCTATGGCTAGGCTTGTATAGGCCCTAGGGACGATAGCCTAGTACCAACTTATGAACCTATGTACCCTACCAACCTCTGTCTATTCCCATCAGACTAACACTAATCCATTGTTGGATTCAATCAGGCAACCTCTTTTTAGGCAGACCCTTCTTGATTCCCCTTCCAATAGCCACAGTGACCACGGATGCTTCCTAGTTGGGTTGGGTGGGGGCATTACAAGGGAAAGATGGTCAGACACATGGTCCCCTCTGGAGACCAGGATGCATATCAGTGTCCTTCTAAAGTTGCAAGCCTTTCAGGACATTCTTCCTGTGGGGACCATTGCTGTTCACACCAACATGTCTGTAATCTGATACATCAAGGAAGGAGGAACCTGTTCTTAACCATTATTCAGGAAGGCCACGAGGGTTTGGAAATGGGCAATATCTTCTGATTGCCTTCTGGTTGCAACACTCATTCCGGGGAAAACCAGTGAGCTGGTGGACAGACTTGGCAGATCTCTTCTGATTCCACAGAAGTGGTTCCTCAAGCATTCAGTGGGGAGCATGATCTTCGTTGGAGCCAGCCTTGCTGTGACTTTTTTTGCCTCTCTCCTCAACAACAAATGCAGTGAGTTCTTTACTCTGCCCCCCCCGGGGGGGGGGGGGAGTCCCTGAGGGATGCTATGGTGCATGATTGGCCCTCGGGTCTACATTATGCCTATCCCCCTCTTCCACTTATCCCAAAATTTCTTTAGAAGTCAGGCAAACTGAAGAGCTAAGTCGTCCTCATTGCCCCCTTCAGTCCTCGACAGATGTGATTCCCCCTTTCTCTGGTGTCCTGTAAAATGTCCTTTGTGGCTACTGGAGCTGAGACTGGATCTCCTCCCTCACCCATCAAGATTGCAGTATCCTAGTTTTCATGCCATCAAGCTGACCGCATGGTTTCTCCACTTCCAGCGATAGTAAGACAGTCCAGGCTTGCTTCCCTGGTTTGTAACATCATTTTGGCGTCACAAAAAGTTTCAGCTAAGAAAGTAAATGGAAAAGATTTGTTGTTTGGGCTGCAAGTAAAAATATTGATCCCTTCTCCGCACCTATCTCAGACATTTTGCTTTTTCTTAATGCCTTGTTTAAAGAAGGAGCAAGTTTTTCTACTATCAGACTCTAGCTAGCAGCAGTTTCTAATTTTCATACGGTTAGCCAGTGTCGCACCTTGTCTACTTTTAGATTATGTAAAACATTTATGAAGGGCATCTTTTTGCTGAGACCACTCACTAAAGATCCTTCCCCACCCTGCAGAGTTTGAAGACTGTTCGAGCCAGGAGCTAGTTGTGACTTGAAGTTTTTGTCATGGAAGACAATCCTTTTAGCAACCATTACTTCAACAAAGAGAATGTCAGAACTACAGGTGTTATATTACAAATTTCCTTATATTTTCATAAAGACAGGGTTTCACTGCATACCAGTCCCTCTTTTATGCCTAAAGTAGCCACAGAAAACATTAACCAATCCATTCATTTACCAGTATTTTTTCCCAATTTTTCCAACAAAGGAGAGTACATTCTTCATCTCCTTGCTTTTCATAGATTACTGCATTTTTATTTGCATAGAACAAAGCAGCACAGGAAGTCAGACCAATTGTTTACAGCCTTCTCTGCTAACAAATTAGGCCGAGCAGTGTCTAAAATCACACTGGCCAAATGGATTACTGACTGTATCACCTTCATTTATTCTCAGAGAGACTTAGAACTACCTTGACCTCCAAGAGCACATTCTACTAGATCTGCGGCTACTTCTGCCTTTTCATCCAGAATTTCCATTGATGGTATTTGTGTGACAGCCACCTGGTCAAACGATCACACCTTTGTTGCACACTGCAAATTGGTTATTGCGTCTTGGAGCAGGGCTTCCTTTGGCTCAACTGTACTCCTGCACATTCTTCCATGAGGACCACCCAGGAATCATTTTGCTGGAGACTCTGACCCAATCATGAGGAGGAATGAAGAGGGCAACGTCCAATTAAAAATTTTTTTTTACCATAACTTGGCATCTGTGCTGTCCGTTTTCATTCCTCCTCACTTTCCCACCCAGCCATTCCCCCTGCAATATTCTTCTAGAGGATCTGTGGAAGATTGTAGGACACTGAGGCCCTATGTCTGAGCCTCATTTGCTTTGCTTCTATCCTGTCCATGCTATCAATGGATGGTGAATCAGCAAACTCAGTCTGAGGTGCTGGGGTGGATGTAGTGCATTATGTGTAAAGGGAGGATCCAAGTCTGAAAAATGTGGCCGAGCCAGATCCAAGGATGGGATCTGAGACCCAATCATGAGGAGGAATGAAGATGGACAACTCAAGTTATGGAAAGACATAACTTTTTATTACAGGTGATTGCTGCACTGAAGGTTGAGCTGCTTAAGTGTGAGAATTTAGTGTTGCAGTGAGTTTCATTGTGATGTATTTCATTATGTGAGCCAACAATGCATTTTCAGAGCATTTCTCATTTTCTTCACAGTGATGTGACCATTGAGTTAATATAAATAATTTTGGAAGATGTGGGGAACTTGCCTCCTAGCATATATATATATATATATATATATATATATATATATATATATATATATATATATTTTTTTTTTTTTGTTAGGTATTTCGGATTACTGTTCCTGCTGTTTTTTCAATAAATGGTGAGTGCAAAAAATGTTTCCCAGTGGCATGTTTGTAAAGCACTCCATTTGTTTCCGTTTAATTTGAGACCATTCTACTTGCACCAGTTGTTAAGGTGGTTTTATCCATGTTGGAGCATATGTGAGTCAGTGGAAGACCACATAACATTACACAATTTGCGTTACCCTGCAAACATGGATAAACATAGGCCCAAAGTATTGGTCTGAAAATCTGAGAAATAAATGGCAAAGAGGAAGGAGGTCCAGAACTTAGCCCTTTGGTACACCACTGGTAAGCTGTGCTTTCAGACATGGCACCTTTGACTCTAACTACATGGGGTTCTGTCAGAAAACCAGCTGGCTATCCACCACACAACGTAAGGATTTATTTTTAGATTTTCAAGTCTCAGTACTGCAAGGGAAATAGCATTAAGGTCTTGAACAGTACCAGATATAATGCATGCCCTGTATAACCACTGTCCATTGCTTCAGTGACCATTTCAAAGAAATTAATGAAGTTGAAGAGGCAGGACCTTACTTTGAAAAAGCCACGCTGCTGAAGCTCTAAGGTTAAGAGAATTTCATGTCCAGATTAATGAGGTCTGAGTTGATACATTCCATAACTTCATATATGAGGTTAGTGAGATTGATGGATCTGTAGTTACCAGGGTCTGTGGTTGGGATACCATTTTTTAATGGCATTAAACAGGCTGCTTTCTAGGCTTCAGGAAAATATAATAGATGGAGAGGCTTGCATCAGAGGTTAAGCAGGCTTTCATATAGGCCTTATTTGGTACTGATGGGCAACCAGGTGAGTTATCAGGGCACATGAATGAGATGTTATTGGCTTTTGACAGGGTTAATGGGTATGTAAAAATATCTTGAAGTACTTAGTTAACTTCACCCAATGTCAAACCAGATGTTAGTGTTATGCGGTCCAAATAGTGTAGCTAAACTATGGACCCACACCCCTCTGCCACTGAAATTTACTTCTATTTATGCTTTGTTGACCAAGGTAGTCCCACTGGGCTAATGACCTTTTTCAGGGAGAAACCTGATGTGGTATTTATAGTGCTAGGGGAAATTGAGCCAGGGCATTAGGGAACTTTCCTCTACTCTTCAGAGCTGCTAAGTGGTGCCGGAAGGCTTCCACAGCAGCAAGGAAGCATTAGAGAAGCAGGAGAAAGAGAGAAACACTATGGAGAGTTTAGAAGTGGAAGATGAACATTTGTAGAAAAATGTATTGGTTATGGAGCATCAGAATTCAGATAAAGATTACTGTGTGGTGGATAATACAAATGAGAAGCATTTTGCTGTCTCTGCGGAGAAAGAGGTAAGCATTCAAGTCCATTAGAGTGGTGCAGGGTAACAGAACTGACATCAGGAGGGCTATCAGAGGATGATCCAGGTAACAGTTCTGCTGTTCATTGGGTGAGATGGCAGATTACCGTCCTCACCACTTCTGAAAAAGTTATGTGGAGAAATAACCAGGTGACGTGACAACAAAGATTGCAGCATTAAGACTTGTGTAGCAGTGACGGAAAGTAAAAGTAGAAAGCAACACAAGGCGGAGTCAGTTTTTGTGGCAGCAGAGAATACAACAATGACAGCAGGTAAAAGAGAACTTTAACAAACTAAGTAAAACTGTTTTTAAAAAGAATAGAAGACCAATTGTGAGAAGAACAAAAAATGAGACACTAGTAGACAATTTGGTAACTGTTCATGGATTTAAAACTCTAGAAAGTTTGCCTTTTATACATAAGTAGGGACAGAGAATTTTGTGACAACATTTGAAAGTGAGGGGTTGATGATGAAATTTCTGGAACTGTGTAACAGAATGGACATTTATCTGTGGAGCAGTTGTTCTCTGGAAGTAATGTAAATAATAAAATGTTACTTTGCAGTTTAGAATTGAATTGGAAGATATTAAAAAAATGCACGCAGGATTTGTGTAAAATTGTTGATAACATTGTAAAAGGCAAGATAAACTTGTGGAATGTAGGGTAAAGGTTGGAAACTGTTTTAAAACGTTAAAAAAAAAAAAAAGGGGGGGGGGATACACTTGCCTGTCTGATCAGCCTCAATCATCCTTCTGTAGAGAATTGTCATTTAATTGCGGACTGTGACAAGATAAAATGTAACCAGTGTGGGGAGAAGGGGCATACGGCAAGAAGGTTGTTTGGCTGTATCCAGGTTGTGTAAAAATAAATAAAAAGGGGGCCACTTTTTCATATTGACTGCCAAGAGCAAACTGTAAACAGTGAAAAAGAATGGTAAAGGAAAAAATATACATGAAGAATAAGATGCTGAAGGAGAGAGTGAATTAGGTGAAAAAGAAAAGAAACTGTAGAAGAACAAGAAAAATATGGAGGGAAAAGGAGGAGAGAGTTTGCATGCAGAAGGAGAAGTTAGGAGAAGGGATTGACACTAAGAATTATATTGTTGTATGCATATATAACTAGCAAGGAAAGAGATGATCCATTTAGTCAAATAGTAGACTGGTGGTTAACATAAAAATTATAATTGCATAGGACTTCAAATGTAATTTAATGTGAAGACAAAAAGAAAAGTCAAGATATAAAAAAAATGCAGGATTTGATAAAATGAGGTAAATTAGCTGTGTGGAACAAAAGTCGATGGACATAGAAGGGAGACACTTTGATCTGAAATTGATTATTTTGTATGATTGAAAGGCTTGGGCGTAGCAGATGGTAATGCATTTTTTTTTCTTTCAAACATTTTTATTGAATTATCACTTATGACATAGGCAAATTTACATTCATATAAACGTAATCAAACTATATTAACATAACAAACACTGTACTTCACATAGATTGCTATGTATCATGTAACCCAAGTAATTCAGTTCCTACTTTTTTTTTAAACAAGAAACATCTTCATTAAACCATCATTTATTACATAGACAATCGTACATTTATATAAACGAAAACAAACAGGTTTGACATTTTTTCAAACCAATTAGCAATATGGATGGAAGTGATGGAAGAAAGGGAATAAAAAAAAACAGAGAGAAATCTGGGGGTGAAATTGTGAGTGAGAAGTATTGCAGTTATCGAAGGATCATGTAACCGTGAAGGACTTCTACAAAAACTAGTCTGAGAGGTGAACTGAATTTAAAAAGTATAAAATGTGTATTTTTTTCAATGGCATGATGTAAGAAAGGAAGAGAAAGTGAAGTTTGGGAAAACTTATGAAATGTATTAGAGAACTTAAAATACTAGATGTAACGTTGGTAAATGTGTTAGAGAATTTAGAGACTAATATAGAGAGTATTATGGTATGGGAAAAGGAATATACAAAAAGTCAAGAAAATATAAGGCATTAATGTTTAGGCAGAGATGATATTTACAAGGGAGAAGTGAGAATATTTCTGCATATTAGGGCGGTAAGATAAGATAGTATAATGAGAGAAATTAAAAATGTAAAAGGAGCAATGAAAAGAACATGAGAGCAAATTGACTATTTTAGTACAGCATGTAGAAAATTATTTGTAAGAGTATAAGGATGAAAGTGAGAGAAAATAGAAAGTAAATAAATTTCCAGAGCAAGTTGAGGAAGAATTTGAAAAGCAATTAGTAGTAGTGAATTGGATGACGTACTTAAAAGTTAATGTTTCATTATCAAGCCTGAATGGTATAAGGTATGGAATATAAAATAAATTAATGGAGTGGTAAAGAGGGTATTTTGTAAATATACTCCAATGAATGGTTGAAGGAAGGTTTTGTTTATGATGAGTTATGTAGTGGGATATTAAAATTTATGTGGAAGAAAGATGAAAATAATTAAAAAAAAATGGAGACTCATGCTAAGTAACACTGATTTCTTTTTTAAGGGAATAATTCATAGGAAAATAGGAAGGATGAGAGATATTATGAAAGATAGTTTATATGGTATAAAATTGTCATTGGTCATGGGAAAAATTGTGGATAATATAAGTAAAAGGGAGGATGTGGAACTTATGGCAGGTGATATTAGCAAGGTATTTGATGCAGTGGAATATGTTGCTTTGTGGAATGTCATGTAGAAGTGTGGAATAGGTAGTAGAATTGGGAAGATATGTATGTTGGCATATAAGAATAATAGAGTGGGAGTGTTGGAGAATGGGTGGTTGAGTAAAGAAGTATGAATGAAGCGTGGTATAAGACAAGGATGTCCCATGAGTGAAATATCGTTTGCACTGGTGACAAATGTGATAATGACTAAAGTAGTTTATAAAATGAAACTTACAAGATATATGATGCAAAAGGAAGTGATGATACTGGTAGTTTTGATGTACACAGAAATAGTTGTAGTTACTTAAAAACTAAATGTGGATGAGGGAAATCTTGGTTTAACTGGATGTTTAAAGGAAATGTGAATGACCTTGACTAATGATAAAAGTAAGAGTTAAGATGATGTGAAACTTGGTGGTGGTAGATTTTTAAATGGAGTGTCTTTGCTAGGAACTAAATTTAGGAAAATAATGTTGTTGTGATACAATGTGCAGGGCCAATGAAAGAAATGTCTTCTGTGTAGGACATGCAAATTGACATTTATGAAAAAGATCCATCTGTTGAATTTGGTTTTAATGGGAAAAATAGCATATATGTCAAATGTTTGTATGATCCCAGTAAAATATGAAAAGGAAATTTGTGCAATTGGTATTTTCTTTCATATGGGGTCCAAGATTAAACCCATTGAAAAGAGGTTTGTGCTATATGAGTGAAGATGATGGGGGGGGGGGTTACTAAATCTAGTTTTGTTCTGTTTATTTAAACTTGTGTAGAGTATTAAAGTGGGTAAAGAAGAGAATGCAAATTTAATAGTGAAACAGTTTAAATACAAAACTTCTGATGGATTATGAGAATAAGAGAGATGATATGTGAATAAAGTAATTAAAAAATTAAGAAAAATACTAGCATGGAAAATAAAAAAAAAAGTAATGATAGAGAATCATAGAGGGATGTATATGTATGTGAATTATTTAAATCCATGGGAAATTTTACCAGGAAAAGTGATTAAAACCATTAAAGTAAGGAAAAAATGGTGTACCAACATAGTGCCAGGATTTCCTTTGGAGACTAGCTGTAAATAAGTTGCCAGTAAAGGAGGCTATGCCATATAAACAAAAGTTGAGTGTGTTCATTTTGATGAGAGGAGCAACAACAGAGACTTTTACTGAAATGTAAAAGATTGTTGAAATTCTGGAAAAAGTTCTGTGAAGAAAATTTTTTGAGAATTAATATAAACAATATAGATATGAATATGCATGGGTGTTGTAAGAATGAGAAGAATATGTGAGATAAGTAGATAAGAAATTATTTTATGTAATATGTGTTTGCAGTGAAAGATTGAAATTTTGTTTAATGAGAAATTGATTTAGGCAGATATACAACTAAAAATTAGGTTATTGTTGAGCGGGGGTGAGTTATGAAGAATTACAATTAGGATGTTATAAAAAAACTTCTAAATAGTAAGAAATAGAAATGTGCATATATGTGCTTATAAATATGTAAATGTTTTTATGTTGTGCTAAGTGAAGGACCCCTACTCTTTATGATAGATACCATGTGATCCTTTACCTCCATTCCAGCTACTACCAAATCAAGCAGATGGGACCTCGGTTTAATGTTTCATCAGAAGGACAACCTACTCAGGAGTACAGCACACCCTTATGCTGCACTGCTGTCAGCGGTCCTCTCATACGGGAATAGAACTCGCAGCCTTTTGCACCAAAGGCCTGAGTGCTGCCTATTGCATCACTAACCATTTCATACCCCTTCCCCCACAATTTCTCAGATTATAAACCAGTATCTGATCCTCCTCCTCCTTTTCAGATCTCCCAAGAGCAAGTCCTCAAAGCACTGTCCAACCCCAAGAACATTGCTTCTGTTGGGCTGGATGACATACTAGGGTGCGTACTGACAAGCCTGAAAAGGACCTAACATGCATAAAACAGAGACTATTTAATGTCAGTTTGTACCAGATATATGGAGGACAGTAACAGTCACAGAGGTGTACCATCAGTGGAACTGAGTAATTATAGACCCATAAGTCTGACCAGTCTCCTCTGTAAATTCTGGACAGGATCATTGTGAAATTAAATGAATAAGTAAGGACATAGGTACCCTACAAACTCTTGACACTAGCCAGTTCGGTTTTGCCTATTAACCTGGTCAACGACTTTGAAAGGATTACCGAGGCAGTGAATGAGGGAGATTCAGCACACACTGCATATCTACACTTCACAAAGGTGTTCAGTACCATCCTACACTTTGGTATAGATGCTAAACTTGCCCAGCTAAATGTAAATCCTATGCATCTTGTTGGATAGCATGATACTGCCTCCTCCAAAAGACGTGTCTGTAGCAGTGTATCCCAGGTTCAGTCCTTGGGCCACTCCTCTATGGCCTTCACTTCTAGGAGGACAAACCTAATTTTAAGGGTTTATGGTTAACCAAGTTTGCAGATGATTGTCAACTTGGTGCTGTAATAAACACTCTAGAAGATGAGATCTTCCAAGAGAGCCTTTCCCAAACACAGATGGTGTTAAAGCCATGACCTAAAACTGTATACCATAAGGTGTATAATAGTATTCTTCGGCAAGCATGTCATATCCTGTAACTGCCATATCGACAACACACCCCTGAAAATTGATAAGGGAACTAGGAGTCTATCTAGACAATAAACTCTTTCATTTGCCATGTAGCCACTATTGTAAGAAAGTTCATCTCTGTTGTACAGCTGTCAGTAAAGGTATGACATCCATGTGTACGACATCCAGGTGTAAGGATGTCATCATTCCACTGTATTTAGTACTTATTAGGTCTTTCATTATGTGCCCCCTTTGGCATGTACCTGTCCAAATACTTGACATAACTTGAATGACCACAACACTTACTCTTAAAGAAAGTGAAGGGCTTAAATCATAAAAGCTACAATGACCATCTCAATGCCGGTTCCTGTTCTTGGTATTTTACAGGCCATGGAGGGGAGATCTCTGCCTCATTTACAGAGCTTCAAATGACTCCATCCTTTGAGAGCTACTGCACATTCAGAAGTCCAGTGGTGGTATAAACACCTGCACAAAGGGATCTTAATCTCTTCTGCAATATAAATTGAGCATGTTGGAGGACTAGATGTGTATCACAGAGAGCGCTTCTGGACTAGTGTTCATCTCCACATAAAGCAAAATAGGTATCTTACTGTGTTTAACAGTAATGTAGATGAATGGATGAAAAACTGCACCCTGATTTAGCACCATTGTGGATATGGGTATCATGCAAAATGTCTGGGCTCTGGGCTGTTCATATTAAAAACACAAGGCCTCTGGGGTATTGATATTTATAATACAAGGGCTGTAAACTCTTTTGGAGTGCATGGCTAGGCTTCAAATGATTCCCCATGCATTAGTTGGCTAATAAGCACCTATGAACCTGTTTAGGAGTAGTGGGTGAAAATGAGTGTATTGATTTGTTATTCAGATGGCTGTTTGTTTTACAGGTTAAATTGTAAGTTTAGTTGTGTAATGGATTTGATTCTTTATTAGTTGAATTTGTCAGTTTGATATACGTCCAGAATTAGGAAATTGATTTAATAGGATTGTAATGAGGTGAAGTAAGTTTTCAGTCTGTGTTGTTGAATTTATGCTGGTTGGTGTTTTTCCACTATTTCTAAGTATTGTTTTTTTTATGCCATTTATTTTTGTACCTATAGGTAAGCCAGGTGCTGTTATGTTTGATTCTTCTACATAAGACAGCTGTGTAGTTGAGAAGTTGTAGGAATGCTTTATTAAAATAGACTGCATCATCAAGGGTGAGATTTTAATATGTTCTGGCTCTAGCTGGGCTTATTGAAACTTTGATATGGCAAATATATATATTTGTGCAGTTGTGTTACTTTCCAGGTCATGTATGTTGGATTATGATAAATTGTACCAGGGAGTACACCTGTTTCAGTGATACTGGTGTGCTTCAGACTTTGGTGGTATTCAGAGAACATATGTGACAACATGGTGGTAAATAACCAGATAAATTTTGCACTATGTGCTCTGCCTGGGATTAGTAGACATTTCTGAGAGTTGGCATGGAGTGATCAGCAAGGGACAGTGCTACTTAATGTATCTTTACAGCTGTGATATTTGCAAATGTTCTACTGGATTGACTAGGCAGTGAGTGATCACATACTATAGATTAAACCGATATGTAGGGGGCATGCCAAATGTTGCACATTCTTGTATATTTTGAAGCAGCTCATACCTGCTGTAGGGGCTCACAGAACCAAAGGAAGCTGTCTGCAGATTCTATCATATAAACTGAGAGACAGGACAGGCAGAAAGGGGGAAGAGAAGTAAGAAGATTATTGGGGGCTAGAAGGATATACTTTGATATAGGGTAGAGGGAGAAGGTTGCAGGGAGAGCAATGCAAATAGGAAGGAGAGGGTAAAATAGGAGTATCTTGCACTGCCCCTTGCTTATCTTAATCACTTGTTAGGTCTGACCATAAAAGATTCTCCTTCAAAAGAGATGCAGCTGTTCCCCATAGGAGGAAGTATAGGGCAAATCCACTTGCTGGAGCCATAATATCAGCAAGCTTTTATAATAAAAGAAAAATAATTTTGATCAAAGTTAAGAGCAATTCTCAGAATGTTAGAGCCCTTGACACTGAAACAAACACACGTTGAGGAGCTTAATAAAAATCCACCAAAGCAAAGTTTAAGGCTAAAATAGCTTCCCAAGCCAATGATAATTATAAGGCATTTTTTGTTTGTTTGTAATTTGAAAAGCACAACTCAGCAATGCACTGAAATGATTGTGAATGATGTTACCTACACTGAGGCTGAAGGTGTAGTGAACTACTGGCATATAACTTTAGCTCTAACTTTACTCCTCTTTCTCTCCTATGTTTATTCCTCAAGGTATACCTGAAGCTGGCTATCAAAAGCTAAAAATACTGCATGGATGTGTCCTGACAATATCCATGGATGCATCTTAAATAGCATGAAGCATGATTTTAGTCACACCTCTAACACTGTTCAGTCTCAACCTCTGTACACGTTTTCTACCAAGCAAATGGGGAGCAGCTGCATAAGGAAGAACCTTCCACAGACCCAGGCAATTACAGACCCATAAGTGTGTCCAGCCTCATGTGCAAAGCCATGGAAAGACTTATGGAATTAAGCAATCAGGACATAGGGAACCTCCAAACACTGGGCAAGTTTCCCTTTGGATTCATCAAGGTCAGATACTTAACTTGGTGGATTCTTTTGAAAAGGTCACCAAAGCAATGGATAAAGGCAGAATGATGCACACTACATACCTCGACCTGGTCAAACATTTTGATACAGTTCCCCACCCAGGCATAGTAGAAAAATGGAATAAACCTGTGTCCACCCGTTGGTTTGCCAACTGCTCACAGGATGCAATAAAGCAAAATAGGAAGTTACCTCCAAGAAAGAGACCAGTCACCCGTGGAGTCCTCCAGGGTTCTGTACTTGGGTCCTCTCCTGTTTGGCATCTAGTTTTCTGAAGTAGTGGTTTGGCAGGAGACTGTGGCTGACTAAGTATGCAGATGACTGCAAGATAAGAGCAGTTATTGAATCCCCAAATGACTTGTCCATACTAAAGGAAGGTTTGTCCCAAGTAACTGGTGCTGAAAACATAGACTGCAACTAAATGCCAAAAAATGCATTATTGTATCCTTTGGGAAGCATTTGTGACAAGGAACTACTACATTAACAATATACCTCTAAGAGTTGAACCAGTTGTTTTGGGATTTGGGAACGTGTAGACAGTAACCTAACTTTTGACCAGTATGTGTCCATTGTTGTAAGAAAGTTCTTCTATATTGCACAGCTTCTAAACAAAGGGATTTGAGTCTAGATCTAGGGTTGTCATTGTCCCCCTTTGCTCAACCCTCAGTAGGCCAATCACTGAATGTAATGCTTCCTTTGGCAAGTATCTCTCCAGACACATGCAACAACTGGAATGGCCACAGAAACGCTTTGCTAAAAGGATAGAAGGCCTAAACAGCATGTCCTATATGGGTCGACTCAAACCTGGTCACTGTATTCGCTGTCTTACAGCCTGCTAAGAGGTGACCCATTTCTGGCATACAAGGTATGCCATGACCGAGTACTGATGGGTTTATTGCACATAAAGTCAAATGGGCATTAGAAATACTCTTGTCTAGGGATCTAAGCCTTTTCTGCAACATCAACAGAATGGTTTGGAGGGACAGGTGTGTCTCGCAGAGCCTATCGCTGTTCTGGAACAGACTCCTCATCCACATAAAACAGTTAATCCCTATCCATATTCTGTCTTGGATCTGTGGATGGGAAACAGAAAATTTACCCAAAGACTGCTCCCTGTACTATTAATAGACAGAGACCACTCCTAAATGCTTTATTCCATGCACGCCTCCCCTCAAATTATCAATAGTATGATCCCAGTTAATCTCATTAGGGATAATATACAATTATTGAACATGGGATGGGTATAGCTAATCTCGAACCAAATTGGATAGGTTAGTAGGTTAAATGGGTTAGGCAGAAAAAGGGAAAATTGGCTAAGCTTAAACTGGTCCACAAGGTCAGCTAGCCAAGTACTTGCCTATAAGCCTGTAAAAGTAAGGAAGCAGAAGCAGACAAAAACAGAACTTGGGCAAAGAGTGACGGGGGTAGTGCTACGTAAGTGTGGACAAAAGAGGAGAGACAGCCTGACAGAGGGTAGATGACTGCTGATTGGGAGGCTTGATTAATAAATGGGGGATGGGGAGTGACAAAAAAGTATGGGAAACCATTATGGGAATACAGAGGGGGTGAGTGAGGCCTTCAGACTGGTTCAGAGAGTAACCTACCTAGAAGTATGTCATCTGTGTGTCTGACATACTGGGCAGGCTCTTCCTGAAGTGGCCACTGGTCAAGGCTGACCAGAATGCAGCTCTGTAAGACTTGCAAGGAGACTATATGGGATGCCAGTGCTGACACTCAGCTGCTAGTACATTTTGGTTCTCACCAGCTATCACACTTCCTGCATTAGCTTATGGGGGGGACCTTCTACACCACTCTGAGGAGCTTTTGCTCCCCTGTTCTGAAAGGTGCCCACAGAACCCTCCAGGTTGCCTGTATCACCTTGCAGAGATGGGCCTAGGAGCGAGTGCTGGGTACCCAGTGCTAGGCAAGGTGGCCTGTGCACAACACTATGGCTGCTGTATCACATTTGCTTCTTTGATAGCCGACATGCAGAAAGACATTAAGTATAGCAAGCCAAGTAAATGGTGGAAAAAAGACACAAATGCATCTATTTAGTTATGTTTGGTACAGTTAATAAAATATTGCATTGCTGCCAGCAGTAAACTAAACTTATCCTGTTGCCTCGTGAGCATGTCCTTACTCATTTGGCAGACATTTCTGTTCTCTTTGACCTCCTTTGGCTGGGAGAAAGTAAATGGTAATGAAACCTCATATCTCCAACTGCAGAACACATTTTCATCTAATTGTTAGGTCTACTAAACCGTGCCAAACCAAGTACAGAATGCTGACTGTGAAATGGATGACTACCCCTCCAAGCTTCTTTCCACTGACATTGAAGATCTGGGTGATGCCTGCTCATGTTATTGTTTTTGTGCCTTCGCTACTGGTCTGATCAGGTGATGACAGTGGCTTTAATTACTGTGCTGGGTAGCTGGTGTCAAGAATCTACTTTTTAAAGGTGGGCCTTCATACTTCCCTAGCAGGTGCTCCTCATGATCCTTGTGCAACAGGTGAAGAAAGATTTTGCCTTCCCACATTAGTAAAATTAAGGTGTTAATGGATTATTTTTATTCACTCCTTCATTTTCTTGAGGGGATGTGATTCCATTTCATAATACATATGTAATCACAGTCATAGCTGTTTTGTATTTTACTTGTGAAATCCAAAAAAGCAGTTTGTTTCATTTATTTTTCTTGTTTAATACAGAAGTCCTTTATATGAATCTCTTCCAGCTGAGTTCTTCATTGTATGGCTGTATTTTGATTTATGTGTTAACATTACCAACCCACTTTTCTCTGTGAAGAATGACAGAGGTGGGCTGTGCAGGGCTTCCTATTGAGTCACTCAAGTTTACTGTTGGTAGTCTGTCAGCAGGTTGATGCAGTCATTTTTTTACAAGCAGCATAAATGCTTTTATTTTTGCTGCTGTTCAACAGCCAGCACTCAGTGAAGTATAATTTTGGCATGCAAAGTAAAACAAGAACCATGATTAAAATAGTGTACTGTTGGAAGACCAGTTTCACTAATTATGCAAGTTAAGTAGCTTTGTATAAAAAGCAGTCTGCCTTTTTTTTTTTTTTTGCTACAGTGTCGAGGAAGACATTTTTAGTGAGCAGTGAGTGCAGAATGTGATTTTCTTCAGCTGTACTACAATGTGTCTGATTTTTACTAGAAAACCATTTTGTGTCATTGAATAGCAGATGCTGTTTGTGGTTCCTTCACATGTATTGAAGAATTTTCCATAGAGGTAATTTAATGGTATGAATCTAGAGTAAGTCAAATCAGCATTTATTATTAATGAAGGCTTTTTACTTTGATATTTTTAAGACTTTCTAGATGAATTCTTGAAGAAGTATGGCAGTTTAATTCCGCTCTGTGAGAAGGATATACTGACAAGACTGAAGGAAGTCTTCAATGAGGATTTTTCAAACCGGTGAGATTGTCAGTTCATATTGCTATTCCCTGCTGGGATCATGTTGTAAATATGTCCTTGTTTGTAAAATTGCAACTGATTTTGTACAAAAATAATTCAGAAAAGCTTTTTGGTTTTAAATGTTTTAGGAGGTCATTAATCATTGGGGAAATAATGAAATACAGGAAGTCTCAGAAGAAGAAAAATACATCGTACCATTTCCAGGTCAATTACAACAAACATGTACTTGAAGTGGAGGACCTGGCCACGCTGGCTGGTCAGAATTGGCTCAATGATCAGGTTAGACAAGTGATGAATTCTGTGGTTACTTTTAATATGGATACTGTTATAAGAGGAAGGCATTTAATTATGTAGTTATGATAGTTGCTGAAGTGTTGTAATTGTTGATGTTTTCTTTAGTTCTGATAAATTCATAGTAGATTAGCATATGTGGTGGTTTGCCTAGAGTGAACAGGAATGAATCACTGTTGATTTGGTGTCCTAATAATTAACGCTTCCAGTAATGGCCATACACATGTATCAAATGACAGCAGGGACTTTGCACACTTGAGTCTTGCTGATCATTGGAAAAAGTCTTTCATCAGGTAAAACTAAAATGGGGAAATGCATAACTAATTTGTTACAGTGCTGGTAATTCATGCTTTGTGGTTGGGTGTAATTGCAGTTATAAAAAAAAAAAAAGTTAGTGTTTCCAGGCTTTTTCCATGACAATTACCCAGCAGCATCTCAAAATGCTTAACTGTGTCCTTTTAACTCTCACTGGTCATACTTCAGACTTTATTATTGTCACTGCTGAAGTTTACTGCATGTTTGTAAAAAAAAAAAAAATAATAATTTGTAGGGGCTAGCTCAAAGAAGGACAATGCCATTACGTGTAGCATAAGTAAAATTGTAGCATGTTAAATGTAAACAACCGTCTTTGGTTTGTTTGCCTGTTAGTGGCTGCCAAAATGGCAGACCATAGATGTTGGAACTGTATGCATAGACCTTATTTTTCATTAGTGTGCATGAATTCATTCACCCTTTGTCCACAGTGTTTCAGAGTAGTCGTGAGCATGTCACACAGGTTAGTACATATCTCGAGACTGTTTTGCTTATTATGTTGTCCATTTTGAGTTCATTTTTGGCAGGTTGCAAAAATTAACGTTAGTATACCATTAAAGTAGTTAAATGACAGTTGCCATACTGACATTTGCACTGTGCTTCTGTTGGTCTTTTATTCACTGTTATGTGCTGCCCTGACTGCACTTGTGCACGAGCACCCATACTGGAATGTGCAACAACTTAAATGCATTTAATATCCATCTCCGTTTTAGAGCATAATGTTGTACCTCAAGCGTAGTAGGCATTGGAGTGATTTGCTACTGAAAGTGAAGCAGGTGGGATGAAAGCTTGCACCTCCAGATTGGAGGTTATGGTTTTCCCTGAGATAGAGTAGCACACTTCTGTAGGTTGGGGGAGCAGCTACCTAATGTGGAGGGGATGGTACAGCAGCAGCAGTACTGCAGATTTTTGTACTGGCCTACTGTGCTAAAGTAAGAGCCAAAACGCAGTATGAAGCTCCTCATTTTTCAGTCTGTCTGTGCCTCTATCCCTTATGGTTATGCACTGTAGGTAACAACTTTGAGAATGGCATTGCTTATACAAGTAGCAGAAATTATGTTCATTATATTGATGACTGCTGCAGTAGCCTTGGCAATGTAGGTTATATCCTGCCAAGAATATGACAGCTGCCAAAGCTTCAGGGCACTGTCCTTGTGCCCAAACTGTCAGACAGCTTGAGCTGAGCTAACTAAAAGACATGTTTGGGCGCAAAGCTGTCCGGAGATTTATTACCGCCGAAGACTACTCTACTCTGAGGCTTTCAAGAACCACCTGTCAGCTTGTTGTGTTCCTTTGCTAGGCAGATAAGGAGGTCCCGTTGGAGAAAAATAAACTTCCATTTTTCTTATTTGTGTTGCTGTTTTATTACTTTTCTCTTCAGGAAAGTTATTTTAAAGCTAGAAGTGTTGTGTTTTAATGTACTTTCATGAAACTGTATTGTACTTATTTAAATGCAATGCTAATTTTTCCTGTCATTTTAAAACTGGTACAATATAACTAAACCATTTTTTTCTCTGGAGAAATTGTATTTATTTTGCTTCTGTGGGGCTGGCATGGCATTTTAAAGTGCTTTTTACTTGCTCTTTTTCTGTCAAAAAAATTAAGTTTTGTAGACCGTTACTGTTCACCAGTATTTCTTGCTTGTCTTCCCTGGGAAAGAGGAACAATTTTCTTGTTGACCATGGAACAGACTTACTGGTCCCATGAGGTCGGTCCTTTTAGTAACAAATAGAAAAAAATTAAGCAAACCGCCCATAACACTACAGCGTGCGAGCAGCTTGCCTTAACCACAGGTGGGTGACTCTGCTGTGGTCATTTGTTGTACCTCAGACCACTCATCTTTTACCCCAAATCCCTATGGTGTGTAGCACCTACAGCCACTATGGACTGGGGGGGTTAGTCACATCCTGTGTGAATTTTGAGGTCCCGTCAGTGGGCCAATCTTGTCAGTCCTGGGACAGAGAACAGGAAAGGTTTCCATGTTGTGTCGTATTACTGTACCCATCCCTGGGGAAGCTGCTGCCGCCATTAGTAACACAGTGACTCCATGTTTCCTGTCAAAAAGAAACCGAAAACCAAGCATGTAACTACTTCTCCTCAAATCATTTTGGGTACTGGGTCTGGCTAAGGGTTTAATTCAGGTCATTGATCCTTCATGTAAAGTAGTTTCTTGTAAAAGAAATAGGGATACTTCTTTTCCTGAAAAGATTCAAGATTCTGAATCTGAACTGAAAGATGCAAGGATGGATACTTAATATTTCTAATTCAGGCTTGAAGGGAGAGCTCAATTTCTGATTCTTCCTGTGGGGTTTTCTCTTTCTTTAAGACTATTGCTAGAATGTGCCAGTGACTTTAGTGGGAGAACACTGAGGTTGCTCAGTCCTTCAGAAAATACTGTAAGTTATTAAAGAAGGATTTTCTGGAAACTACACCCATTCCTCCTGTTCTGTCTGCTTTAGAGAAAGTGTGTTGTGTCTTTTGGCTTTTCCCAGTTAGGGGTCACCACAACGGAACTCCAGTCCGCTAATAATTGGCAGTAGATTTTTGCGTGCCGAGTTGCCGGCCCTGACACAACCTTCAACGAAGGTGCACCCATTCATGCATGTCTCCACACAGAAGACGCTCTAGCTGAGAATCGAACAGGACAATGTCTTACTGTGAGGCGACAATGCTACTGCAGCACCACCACCACAGTAACTTTAGAGAAAGTGTGTTACTGCCTGCAATTTTCCTGATGGTCTGCCAGCTGTCCCTAAAAATAAAGATAGAATGTATAAAGTTCCTCATGTCTTTACATTTATATATACTACTCCCAAAGCTAACTCAGCAGCTATAGCTTCAGTTGGTTCCACTGCCGCTAAGCACCTAGTTAAGTCCAATCCTATAGTTTTTGATAAGGATGGGAAAATTATTGTTAGGTGTTTGGGCGGGGGGAGTGTATACTTTTGCAGCTTTAATTTTCAGAATGTTGAATTGTCAGGCTAATTGTTTGATGTTAAGTTGTCTATCTCACCTTCATTCTTGCTGGTTGGGTTCGGAGCCGATCCTTGGCTCCGACTCGGCCAACTTCAATAGCTCGAGAGCTGTTTACTGGCTCGAGTCTACCCCATATCCCATGATGCCTGGCGCTAGCTACCCAGATCTCGTTTGCCGCTTCAGACTGCGAGGATGTCTTACTGGCTCAGGCTCGTATACTTTTTGTATTTCTACTAATTTTGCTACAGTTTTTTTTTTCTTTATAGTGTACCTAATTACTTAGTTTTACTATTCCCCAAGCTAGATTCCCTAGATAGCGTTTATCCCTCTTGTTTTTCTTGAAAACTCGTTTTACTTAGAAAGTTTTCCCCACCCCTCCCCCTCCCTTCTTTTAGTGGTAGCCGTTAGAGGCATAACCCTTTTTTGTTTTATTCTAGTTTAAAAATAAATAAATACTATAGATCGTTTTTAGGCAGTAGTAGTAGACTTAGTTGTTTTTTAGTGTGTGTTAGCTGTATAGTTTAGTTAGTTATACCTGCTAACTTGTTTTTTGCTTGTAAGTGTGCGTGTTTTCTCCTTGGTGTGTGTGTGTGGTAACATCTCCAAGGATGCTAAAGTGTCCCGATTCAAGAAGTGTGACTCATGCTGTCAGAAGATGTCTCTGACAGATGGTCACACTTCTTGTGTCTACTGTCTGGGCGCGGTGCACCTGCAGGACTCTTGTTCGATCTGTCATGCTTTTAGCCTGAGGGTCCTGCAGGAGCGCAAAAATAAGTTAATCCTTCAGGGTTTGCTTAAGCCACAGGATTCATCAGCTAAGGCTCAGCCTGTGAAATCCTCCAAGCCACCCAAGTCTTTGGCTCCAAGTTCTGAGCTGTCGTTGGGTGAAGCACCACCATCCGCCTCGGCTCCGGCCGGAGCCCATGTGCCACCCTCACAGTTGGCTCCAACACGAACCTCCGAACCATCCGTGAGTCGAAAAAGATCTAGGTCTCCCTCCTTGGAGTCGATATGCTTGGCTCCGCGGTCACCTCTGCTCCAATCGGAGCGCAGTCATAAGTCCTCTCACTCCTCTCGGTCCTCCAGACTTTCAGGTCATGATTTGGAGAGAGTGGTCAGCAGGTTGCTGAAATCGCAGGCCTTAGCAAAAATGTTGTCCAGCCCCCCTCATCAGGTGTCTGCTCTGTCCACTTCTGCAAATATTCCTCCTCCGACTCCTCCCTTGAGTTCGGAGCCGGAGTTCATTGGGGTTCGAGTCGTGGAACCGTCGGCTCCGATACCTTCTCCTTCGGTTCCGTCGTCGGCTCCGATCCCATCCTTGGTCCTGTCCTTGGAGGGATCTGGGTGCCGGCACTCCCTTGTCGGCTCCGAGGGGGCAAGTGGCATCGGACTCTTGTCCGACCCCGCTCTCCCTCTCGGAGCTTCAGCGCAGGTGAGCTCGGCTCCTATATCTGCTTCGGAGCCGTCCCCCCTCGGTGCGGAGAGGGATTCCGATTTCTTCGGAACCGGAGCCTTCTCTGCGTCCAGGCAGGGATGCCTTCGAGGTCATGAGGAGTGTACTGGCCCCTGAGCCAGTCCCACGATCAACCCCATCGGCTCCTCCCCCTATGGTGCCTGTGTCTGCCTCTGCCCCTCCTCCTGACCCCAAGCGTGGGGAACCAGCACTCCAGGGCACCCCTTGGGGTGCTTCTTCCTCTTCCGAGGCCTCCCCTGATCACTCAGAGGAGCCACCTCGTAAGAGGAAGTGCAAGAGGAAGCACGTTGACTCCCCTGAGTCTGTCACATCAGATACCGACTTAGAGGATTCGGAAGGGTCCCTGAGATCCCCCTCTGAAGATGTCTCCTTTTCAGACATCCTTGAAATCCTTAAGCAGCGGAGGAACTGGAATACCCTAGCCCCTTCCGAGGATGAGTCAGTATTTCTGGACGCGTTTGGTTCCCGACCCTCCACCTCCTGGGTGTCTCCGCCTTTCGACCCACTTATGTCGGTGGTGGCTCGGAAGACGTGGTCAGCTCCAGACACAGTGGAACCAACCCCCAGGAGACCTGCTAAATTTATAACTGCACATCAAGACAAACAGTTTTTATCTAAGGGCGTACCTGTTGATGCCATGGTGGTAGCAGCAGCCACAAAAAAGGAGTTGGCAGAAACTTTGTCATCTGTCCATCCTCCTAACCAGGAGTCTAGGACTATGGACAGATATGGGAAGCGAATGTTTGCTTCAGCGACCTTCTCGATGAAGTCTCTGTATTATTTGTGCCATTTCACCCGCCTTCAGATGGATCTCCTTAAAGAGCTTGGAGATACCCTCCAAGATCCATCAGCTGTGTGGGCTCAAGCTAAGGTGACTCCCAGCTGGCGACTCTTAATTCAGTTGTTAACTCCTCCATGAGGCTCATTTCTTATGCAGCTGATGGTGCGAGTAGAGCCGCAGGCACAGGCGTCGCCCCTTAGGAGGCACGCATGGATGTGGCTATGTAATTTTGCGGAACCCTTCAGAGTGTCTTTCACCAATACCCCCTTTGATGACTCCGCTCTCTTTGGACCACAGGTGAAGGACACACTAACCAGGTGTGAACAGGAAGGCAAGACTCTTTCTGCCATGGGAGTCCGTTTTTCCACTCAGAAGAGTGGAAAAATGTGGTTCCGTAAATCCCAGGGAGCCTTGCCTGACACACGTGGTGAGTTCCCCTCCAGGGGCAGAGGAGGGAACAATAACAGACGCCACCCTCGTGGCCGGGGGGGGGGGGTCCGCAGAACCAGGGCAGCAGAGAATCCTTCTCTGAGAAGCCTTTTCAGCATCCCTGAAGGGTTGCCCGCCTCTGGAGGAAGTCTGGGGAAGACTTTCGCTGTACCCCAAAGCCTGGCAGAATCTAACTCAAAACAAGTGGGTACAGTCTATCATATCCGGAGGTTACAGAATCCCCTTTGCTCAACCCCTGTTATCGTCAAATAAGTCCCTTCCAGATGTTCCACCCAATCTAAGGGACCAAGCAGCCAAAGAAATTTCAAAGCTGCTACACAAAAGGGTCATCCAGGAAGTCCCAACAGACCAGATCGGATCTGGAACTTACTCCAGGTTCTTTTTGGTACCAAAAAAGACAGGGGACTGGAGACGCATTCTGGATCTCGGCAGACTAAACAGGTCTGTACAAAGAACAAAGTTTCAGATGGTCACGCTACAGTCCATTCTACCCTTCCTGGGTCAGGACAGTTGGATGTGCTCTGTAGATCTTCAGGATGCGTACTACCACATCAAAATGCACAGGCGCTCCAGAAGATTCCTTCGCTTCTGGCTGGGAGCCAGTCATTATCAGTTCAGAGCTCTGCCCTTTGGTCTCACCACTGCCCCCAGGGTGTTCACCAAATGCATGGCAGTGGTTACTGCTCCCCTGAGATGTCAGGGATTCCAGGTGTTTCCATACCTAGATGACTGGCTCCTCACTGCTTCCACCAGGCATCACCTCCTGCAAGCCAGGGACTACACTATCAAAACTTGCTCCAGCCTAGGTATCACAATAAATTTTGAAAAATCTGCATTGTTGCCCTGTCAGCATATCACTTATATAGGCACAAATCTAAATACCAGGAACATATTTGTGAACCTTCCACCAGACAGGATATCATCACTAATTCGCCAACAAGTACAGATTTTATTAACATCAAAACGATTCAAGTCAAGTTCGTCCTCCGAACACTGGGTTCCATGGCATATGCAATTCTTCGTGTCCCCCTGGTCCGCTTTCACATGAGAATCCTCCAGTAGCTTCTATTCACACAGTGGTCCTTCCAACAGCTTCCCATGCCTCACAAGATTATGATTACAGAAGCATGCAAGAAGCACCTCGCTTGGTGGATGGTCTCTCCATCAGTGTCCCGGGGCAGACCATTTGTGCCATACCCTCCAGTCGCCACAGTGACCACGGACGCCTCCCTGATAGGGTGGGGGGGGGGCATTATCAGGGCAGGACAGTCCAAGGCACCTGGCAGCCTCACGAGTACCATTTGCATATAAATGTCTTGGAGATGAGAGCCGTGCTTTTAGAGTTGCAAGCCCTTCAGGACTCTCTCCCTCCCGGGACCATTGCAGTTCAAACGGACAATATGTCAGTGGTATGGTACATCAACAAGCAGGGGGGAACCAGATCCTATCCTCTATGTCGAGAAGCACTCAGACTCTGGCAGTGGGCGATCTCTTCCCAACATTTTCTGATCGCAATGCACATCCCTGGGAGTTCCAACATCATCGCAGACAGGCTCAGCAGAGCAATTCTCATGCCTCACAAGTGGTCTCTGAATCGGGTAATTGCGGAACAAATCTTTTGCAAATGGGGTCAGCCTTGCTGCGACCTGTTCGCCACACCTTTCAACAGCAAGTGCAGCAATTTCTTCTCCCTTCTACTTCCTGGCTACTCCCCCAGAGATGCTGTAGTCCATGATTGGCCTCTGGGACTTCTTTATGCCTTTCCTCCGTTTCCCCTAATACCCAAACTCATGCAGAGAGCAACTGCGTTGGGTTGCAAAATGATCCTCATTGCCTCTTACTGGCCTCGACAGATATGGTTCCCATTCCTGCATCATTATTTTCTCGAGCAGCCTTGGATTCTGGATCCTATTCCAGATCTACTGATTCATCAGTCGGGCAGACTGCCTCGATCCCTTCAAACACTCCAGCTCACAGCTTGGTTGCCCCACTTCCAACCTTAGCCAGGCTTCCTAATATTTCCTCCTCTGTGTGGGAAATTATCTCATCGCACAAATCCACAACTAGGAAAACTTACGCTAGCAAGTGGAAATGTTTTTCTTGCTGGGCAGAGGCTAAAAATATAGATCCCTTTTCAGCCCTTGTGCACGAGATTCTGGAATTTTTAGCGGAACTCTTTCATTCTGGTTCTGCTTCTGCTACAATCAGGGTTCAGTTAGCTGCCATTTCGAATTTTCACATTGGGTTGTCTTCTAATAACATCATGTCTCATAAGCTGTGTAAAGCCTTCCTCAAAGGAACCACTCTGCTTAGGCCCCCAGTGAGGGATCCCCCACCTCCATGGGATCTAAACTTGGTGCTAGCTTCCCTAGTCTTGCCACCTTTTGAACCTGCAGCATCTTGTTCCGTTAAGTTTTTATCCTGGAAGACTCTCTTTCTGGTAGCCATTACTTCTGCCAGACGTGTTTCGGAGCTTCAGGCCCTATGTATTCATCCCCCATACTTAGTTTTCCATAACGATAGGGTCGCTCTAAGGACCAATCCTTCCTTCCTTCCTAAGGTCTGTACACAAAATAATTTGAATCAGTCCATAGACCTTCCTGTGTTCTTTCCTAATCACACCAATAACGCAGAATATAAATTGCACCAGTTGGATGTTCACAGATAGCTGTGTTTTTATTTGCATAGGACAAAGAACATCAGGAAGTCGGACCAACTCTTCCTTTCCTATGCTGAGGGCAGACAGGGCCTTCCGGTCTCAAAGGTAACATTATCTAGGTGGTTGTCTCACATAATTTTTTGTTTCTCAGCTGGTAAATAAATGAAATAATTTACCAAACCTAAAGGCCACTCTACTAGGGCATTGGCTACCTCGGTGGCCTTCCAATCTAGGTTGCCCATGGAATCTATCTGTGCAGCTGCTACGTGGGCTAACCCACATACCTTCATTTCTCATTGCAAATTAGACATTGCTTCCAGAAACAGGGCTGATTTTAGTTCCACTGTTCTGAAGAGTCTGTTCCATTGAGCCACCCAGGGTAGTAGGTGCTAGGGACGCTGTCCCAACCAACAAGAATGAAGGCGAGATAGACAACTTAACATAAAGAAGTTATGTACCTACCATAACGCTCCATGTAAGTTGTCTTCTTCTCGCCTTCTTTCTTGCGTCCCACCCTCCATTCCCCCTATCCTAGTGGATCGAGAGGAGCTCCCTTATTCAGATTTCATTGGCTGAACTTTCTCTGGTTGTCCTCTCTGCTTAGATAGCTTCATAGTTAGGTCCAAGGGGCTACTAGGGCAGAATTCTTCCTTAGTTATGTCAGGAATAGCTTTTTCAAACGAGAGCTGGGTAGCTAGCACCAGGCATCATGGGATATGGGGCAGCCTCGAGCCAGTAAATGGCTCTCGAGCTATTGAAGATGGCTGAGTCGGAGCCAAGGATTGGCTCCGAACCCAACCAGCAAGAAAGAAGGCGAGAAGAAGACAACTAACATGGAACGTTATGGTAGGTACATAACTTCTTTTTCTTAGTAATTGTGAAAGCATGAGGAATGTTTTGTCTGCAGTGTCTTATTATGAGGAAAAATGTACTTTAAATAATTTAGATGTCCTTCAAGGATGCATCTGCAGTCCTAACATATGGGTTGTCCTGCCTCAGGCAGCCCTTCGGTCGGCCGGATTCCAAAGTCTGGGTCTGGCCTCGGCTGACGTCGCACTTCACCCGACGTCATAGCTGCTGGGGTATAAAGGCATCAGCCGACGCCATTTTCCTCAGTCTTTCTTGCCGCGCGGTGCCCGAAGCAGAAGCTGTTTGCAAGTGCCGGTCGGTCAGATCCAGAGATTTCTACTACCGAAGACTTCTAAAAAAGCTAAGTACCCCGTTGAGGACTCTTTCTTGCCTCAGCCGATGTCAGACAAAGTAAATAATTGTTTAACTTGTGGGAAACAAATACCTCATAAGGATTTCCACTCTTACTGCCTTCCTTGCTTAGGCCCAGACCACGATGTATCAGCTTGTCTAGCCTGTGCTTCCTTCAACCGACGGACGCTTAGACGTCGGTCGGAGTTTGCAGAGGAGTTTTTGGTCCCGCTTTGCATATAAAATGCCGTCGGAGACTCCGACTACACAATTAGCTAAAAAGCGCAAGGAAAAGGACCGACACTCGCGGTCCGCGGTTTCGGCTGAAACCAAGGTTAGACCAACCGCGAGTGTCTCTGTTTCGGCTGAAACAGAGTCCTCGGTTCTTCCTTCGGCCGAAAGCATGCCTCCGATAACCGAGGCCTCACAGAGCATGGCTGAATCTGCTACTGAAATTACTGCTACAGAAGCAGGCACCCAGGATTTGTCAGACACTATTCCTTTATACATTTCTACCCCTGCACGTGGGGCTGCTAGACCCCCTGCTTCTATGTCTATCAAGGCCTTTTCCAGGGCTAAAGCAGCTAAATCTTCTAAGGCCTTACCTACAAAAGCTCCCTCACACAGGCCTACCTCTAGTTCCCAGATACTCAGCTTGGCTGAGGATCTTATTTCTTTGATCAGGGGATCCCAACCTCACCCAGACAGGGCCTCTCAACCTCCTCCAGATAAGAGGCCTAGAACTGAACCCCCTGAACCTTTCTCTACAGACTATTCCTCGGATGACTCAGATATTTCAGACCTTCAGGAAGGCCCATATTCTCCTTATGAGGATTCTGATGCAGAAGACTCCATTCCTTCTGCTTCTCCTCCTGAAGAATTTTCTTTTGGGGAAACCCTACACTCTATGAGGGAACACTTCCAATGGCAGGGCCAGGATTTTTCAGATTCAAGGAAAAGGCTAAGGACTTTTTTACACTTACACCAGCATAGGCCTTTAGCCATTCCTCCAGTACTATCAGTTGTTGATGATGCATATAATGATGCCAGTACTGCCCCTGATTCTCTTCCTCCGGCCCCTGCCAAGCCTGACAGATATTACAGGGTCCCGGACACACACTACCACTTGTATAAGGCTCATGTCGCAGACCTAGAAACCATTTCACAGGGCCCTAAAGGTGTGGCAGCTGCCTCTGCCAAAAACCCTCTTCCCTCTGAAAGGGAATCTAGAGCATTAGAGAGATGGGGTAAAAAGGTTTATACATCTGCTACTCTTTCGGCCAGGGCCTTAAACTGTCAATTTCACATGATTCAGTACCAGGAATTTGTTAGACCAGCTAAATAAAAAACTGTCCTCTCCTGAACCTATAGACCGCAAGTCCCTTCAGGATTTGGTACATAACTCTCAGCAGGTCAGTAATTTTTTAAAATGTGGCTATGATGCACTGGAGGCTTCCTTTAGATCAGCTATGACTGGAGCAGTGATTCGAAGGCATGCCTGGTTAAAAGAGCAATCCTTACCAGACCATGTTAAGTCAAAACTCCTAGATGCTCCTATGGAGAAACAAAGTTTGTTTGGCTCCCCGGCATAGGAGGTTCTAAAGAAAGTGGAAGAAAAAGCAAAATCTGTCCAAACAGTCAAGGATTTCTTACAGGTCCAACCTCCGAGGTTTAGCAGAAATTGGCCTTCGAAGAATTGGTCCTTTCCAGACACCTCCAGAGCACAGAGAGGCAGAAATAGACGCCCAAGAGGCAGAGGTCAATCTAGGGTTGCCTACAGGGGACGTCGGTGGCAACCTGCCAACCAGAGAAGTGCTGCCACAGCTGCAACTACAACCACTTCCACAGGACAGACACAATGACTTGTCTCTGGTTCCGCCTACCAGGGAACAACTGGAAGCACCCTTGGGCGGAAAGCTAGCCTTATTTTCCGACAACTGGCATTGCATTACAGGAGACAAATGGACTTTACAAACATTAGACAAGGGCTACAGGTTTCACTTCCACACTCTACCAAAAAAGAGAGGAATGCCAAACCTTCCACCAAGCCAAAAAACAGAGGCTCAAAAACAAATCAACAACTTACTAAGGATGAGAGCTATAGAAAAGGTACCACCTATGGAACAAGGCCAAGGATTTTACTCCAGACTATTCCTTGTACCAAGAAAAGAAAATCAATGGAGACCTATTCTCGACTTGTCCGCACTGAACACAGACCTCATTGTTCCAAAATTCAAAATGCTGACCCTCCAGCAACTTCTTCCCATGCTGGGCAAGGAGTCTTGGCTGGTGACTCTAGATCTCAAGGAGGCATACCTGCACATCCCTATACGACCAGATTGCAGAAGACACCTCAGATTTCTTGCAGGATCAGAGCATTATCAATTCTCAGCATTGCCCTTTGGCTTATCTACTGCGCCCAGAGTATTCACGAAATGCCTGGCATCAGTAATTGCTCATTGCAGGCTTCAGGGAATTCAAATTTACCCATACCTGGACGACTGCCTAATACAAGCGGACAACAAGACAAAGTTAACAAAAGATTTGGCAAATGTCATACAACTGCTGCAAGCCTTGGGATACACAGTCAACATTCAAAAGTCAAGGCTAGTACCATCCTAAAGGATGACATTTTTGGGTGCAGAACTGGATACAACAACTCAGATGGCTTTTCTCACAGAGGAAAAACAAAAGCAACTACCAGTCTATTTCATGACATTAACAACACAAACTCAGCTTACTGCAAGGAAAGTCCTGCAAGCCCTGGGTTACATGGCATCCTGCATAATATTGATCCCGCATGCCAGGCTGCATATGAGAAAGTTGCAATGGTACCTAAGGAATGTATGGTCTCAACACAAGCACAGTCTAGAATCCCAGATTCCAATAATTCCATGCCTGAAAAAAGAATTCCTGTGGTGGGCCCAGGCCTGTCAGATGAACAGAGGATTGCCTTTCCACAAACCACATCCAAGCCAGACCATCACCACGGACGCCTCAGACCTAGGCTGGGGGGCACACATGGAGGACAAGTGTATACAAGGCCTATGGACCCAAGACCAGCTGAATCTACACATAAATCTAAAGGAGATGCTGGCAGTGAAACATGCAATCCAGGCATTCAGACCATTCCTCCAATAAGGTCACCTGCTGATAAGGACGGACAATACCACAGTCATGTGGTACATCAACAAACAGGGAGGTACACACTCATATCCTCTATGCCGGATGGCAGTGGACCTGTGGAATTTGGCCCTGAATCTCAACATTCAACTACAGGCCAGATTTGTACCAGGAAAAGAAAATTCACTAGCAGACACCTTAAGCAGAACTACCACGGATGCTCACGAATGGATGCTGCATCCAGATATCTTCAAAACCATAACAAAGAAATGGGGAATGCCAGAGATAGACCTGTTCGCCTCCCACACAACCACCAATTGAAGAAATTCTGCTCAAGACCATACCACCCACTTGCCTCAAGCGTGGACTCCCTTTCCTTCAGCTGGAAAACCTGACAGCATATGCATTTCCACCTCTTCCTTTGATGTACAAAGTCCTACTGAAGATCAGAGAGGAACAGCCAAAGGTAATCCTGATAGCTCCAGACTGGCCAAGGCAACATTGGTACCCGCTACTGAGAAGCATGTCTCGGACACACTCATGGCCTCTACCTCTATGTCCCTTACTTCTAACACAGAACAACTACAAGACCCTGCATCCAAACTTGAAAGCACTGCAGCTAGCTGCTTGGAATATTGCATAAAACAAAATAAACCAGATTTATCTCAGAGGGTTAAGGACATTATCCTGTAGGCACGCAGACCCTCCACAAGGAAAACTTATTCAGCCAAATGGAAAAGATACCTCATTTGGAGTGCAGCAAAGGGAGAAAATGTCTCATTGGCAAACGTAGCACACATCCTGGAATACTTAGCAGAACTGTTCCACAATGGCCTGTCCTACTCCTCCATTAAGATTCATGCTTCAGCAATTTCAGCAGAGTACAACATGGATCCTCCTGTCTTCTCTCATCCTCTACTCAGGCAGTTCTTGAGAGGAATCAAAAATGTAAAGCCTCCAAGGAAACCACCTTTACCTACATGGGATCTCAACTTTGTGCTGGAAAAATTAACACTTCCTCCTTTTGAACCAGCAGCAACAGCAGACTTACAGTTCTTATCTTGGAAAACTGCTTTCCTGCTAGCAATCACTTCAGCAAGAAGGGTATCTGAGTTACAGGCATTAATGGCAGTACAGCCTTTCCTTATCTTCCATCAGGATAGAGTGTCTCTGAGAACTAATCCTACTTTTATGCCAAAAGTGGTCTCCAGGGTATCATTGAACCAAGCGATTCATTTACCTACATTCTTCCCCAACCCACAGAACAGGGGGGAAAAACTACTACATACCTTGGATGTGCACAGACAATTACTCTACTATCTGGACAGAACTAAGACCAACAGAAAAACTGACCAGCTTCTGGTAGCATATGCAACAGGAGTGCAAGGAAAAGCAATTTCAAAACAGACAATCTCAAAATGGATAGGAAATTGCATTAGATTTTGCTACTCTTTTCATGGAAAGACAACTCCTGAAAATATCAGGCCTCACTCCACAAGAGCTACAGCCACCACTACAGCTTTCCTACGAGGAGTGGCTACCAAAGACATTTTAGAAGCTGCTACTTGGAGCTCCGTGCATACATTTGCCAAGCATTATAATCTTCCTTTATACTCCAGATCCCGAGCAGGTTTTTCAACTGCTGTTTTGCAAGGGATCTTAACTACACCATCTTTATCTTAGTGCCTCCTCCCCTAGTTTGGCTATGGTATTCTACCCATATGTTAGGACTGCAGATGCATCCTTGAAGGACATAGTACAGTTTTGTACCTACCATAAATGTAGATGTCCGATAGGTATGCATCTGCAGTCAGGATTACCCACCCTCCTTCCCCTCTGTGGTATTCCTAGGGTACTTACCCCTCTTTTAGCTAGCTGGGGGAATCTATTATGGTGTATTTGTTTGTATGTATATATGTATATATATATATATATATATATATATATTGCTTTATACTGTTTGGAATTATTTGCATTTATCCAAATTTAGCCTTCCTAGAGGGCACCTGGCATCTGGGGCAAGAAACACTGAGGAAAATGGCGTCGGCTGATGCCTTTATACCCCAGCAGCTATGACGTCGGGTGAAGTGCGACGTCAGCCGAGGCCAGACCCAGACTTTGGAATCCGGCCAACCGAAGGGCTGCCTGAGGCAGGACAACCCATATGTTAGGACTGCAGATGCATACCTATCAGACATCTACATTTATGGTAGGTACAAAACTGTACTTTTCTTCTATTGTGCAGGGCACTACTCATTGTTTACAGTATATGTATGACTCTATTGATACTTCTTCCAGGGCTTTGGTCACTGGTATTGTTTTGAGGAGGCTTGCATTGCTGCATTCTCAGAACCTCCCAGATGATAAATATGAGATTTTAAATTCACACTTGAATAAAAGTTTAGTGTTTAGCCCTTCTGCAGATGTGATCAAAAAGTGTGATGAAAGGGGCAAGCTGATCCAGGGAATTTAAGATGTTTCAGACCTTCCTTTCCGGATTTTCCTAAGAGATTTTTCTCCTCATCCAGTATTGGCAAAAAGCAGAATAAGCAATCTGAACAAGATACAGGTAAATAGATGTTTAAGAAGAAATGGCTTGGGGCTGGGGGGGGTTCCCAAAAGGAAGTCTCGAAAGACAGTCCAACAAGTCTGAATGACTCTTCAAAAAGACCTTGTGACCCCCTGCCACCCTGGCCCATTTTTTTCCTTCCAGAAATTCAGAATCTCAGTTTTTCTGTTTGGCAACAGGTAGGTTCAGAAAAATGTCTTCTGAAAAAATTATTCATCATGGTTACAGATGGCACAGGGAGGAAATTCCTCCTTTCCAGGGGGTCATTCCTCAACCTCCAGATCGCAGTTACTTATGAGGATTCTGATGCAGAGGATTCCATTCCCTCTGCTTCCCCTCCAGAAGATTTTTATTTTGGTGAAACCCTGCATATCCTTGGGGAGCATTTCTGCTGGGAAAGCCATGACTACTCTCAGTCCAAAAAGAGACTCGGGAATTTTTAAACCTGCCGCAGCACAGGACTTTAGCTATTCCTCCTGATGTTCTTCATCTCACATTGCTGCAGTCCTTACTTATGGGTAGTCCGCTGTCCTCGGTCGGCCCGAATACCAAAGTATTAGGCTGACGTCGGTCATGGGCGCACAGACCTGACATCAGAGCGTCAGGGTATAAAAGCGCATGACCGACGTCATATCCTCAGTCTTTTTTGCCGCATGGTCCGATGCAGAAGCAGAGTTGCAAGTGCCGTTCGGCTTTCTGAAATTTTTCGCTGGAGTTTCAGACATACCAAGTTGGCTAAGTACCCGTTGGGAGCATTTTGTTTTTCTTGCCTCAGTTATTTACCGGATGTCAGAAAAAGTGAATAATTGTATTTCTTGTGGGAAGCAGATACCGCATAGGGATTACCACTCTTTGTATCCTTTGCTTGGGACCGAGCACGACGTAGTTGGGTGTCGGTTTTGTGCTAGGTTTAATAAGCACTATTGAGAAGGCTAGATTGAGCTAGGTTAGTCTTTGGCAAACGGTGTAATTATAATATGCCGCCGGATCCTCCGACGCTTCCACGAAGAAGCGTAAAGACAAATCTGTAAAGCCTAGACAGGATGATTCGTCCATTTCGGACGCCGGTCCTTTAGAGACTGCAGTGGAACAGGTGGATCCGCTGAAGTTTCTGTTGAGTCTCAGGGGAAACCTTGATTTTACAGGATGTGGCCTCACAGGAGTCAGGTCAGGCTGAAGGGGCCTCTCAGGTTACTATTCTCCTTCTTTGCCTAAGGGGTTAGGCCTTCTGCTACTGTTTCTAGGGCTCCTTCTAAGGGCAGGTCTGTTTTGCCTTCTTCTGGAGTTAGTTCTGGTTCTTCAGGGTCTGTACCTAAGAAGCATATGCTTAAAATGGCAGAAGATTTGATTACTTTAATTAGAGGTTCCATGCCCCCTCCTGATAAGAGGCCCAGGGTAGAGCCAGAGTTGGAAATTTTGGAGCAGGCCTCAGATGATTCTGAGTCTTCTGCTGAAGATATTCAAGATTTTCCTCCTTATTCGATTCGATGCAGAGGATTCTACTCCTTCTGCTTCCTCCAGAGGATTTTTCATTTTCAGAAACCTTACACTCTATGAGGGAACATTTTAAGTGGGAAGGACAGGATTACTCAGATTCCAGAAAGAGGCTTAGAGAGTTCTTGTTTTACCACAGCACAGACCCTTGGCTATTCCTCCTGTTTTGGAGGTTGTTCAGGATGTTTTTCGAGGCTTCATTTAATCCAGATTCTATGCCTCCTGCACCAGTTAAACCGGACAGGTATTATAGGGTACCTGAGGCTCATAAATACCTATATAAGAGTCCTAGGGCGGACCCAGAAACTATTAGTCAGGGGCCTAAGGGTGTTAGGGCTTCTGTTGTAAAGAATCCGGTTCCTCTAGATAAGGAAGCTAGAGCTTTGGACAGATGGGGTAAGAAGGTGTACACCTCTTCTACTTTAGCAATGAGGGCTTTAAATTGCCAGTTTCATATGTTGAAATATCAGAATTTCCTCCTTTCTCAGCTAAAATCTAAAGTGGATGCTTTGGCAGAGGGCATAGAGTGTAAAGAATTGCAAGATTTGGTGCATGTTTCTGAACAGGTGGGGAAACATTCTTTGCAGTGTGGCTTTGATGCTTTGCAGGCTTCTTCTAGAGTGGCTGCCACTGGTTCAGTTCTTCAGGCATGCCTGGCTTAAGGATCAGAATTTATCTGAGCATGTTAAGTCTAGAATTCTGGATGCCCCTTTACAGTCCGAAGTTTTGTTTGGTCCTCCTGTGGAGTCTGTTTTGAAGAAAATGGAGGACAAGGCTAAGTCTATGCAGACTGTTAAAGATTTTTTGCAGGTTCAGCCTCCTAAGTTTAGTAGAAATTGGCCTGCTAAGGGGTGGACGTGCCTTCTTCTGATTCCCAGTCTAGGGGTAGATCTAGGCGTGGTAGGGGCAGAGCTCAGAGTACCTTTAGGCCTAGAACATGGAGTTCGCCTGCTCAATCTGCTGGTGAGGGTAGGGGCCAGTCCTTTCGTAAACAGGCCCAATGACCTGCATTTTCAGCTGCCAGATTCTTCTTGCCTGGCAGCTCCTTTGGGAGGAAAGCTAGCTCTCTTCAAGCAAAATTGGTTTTAATCACCCAAGACAAATGGGTGTTGGACATTATAAACAAAGGTTACAAGTTTTATTACCATACAGTGCCACCTTACAAGGGTATGCCAGACACTAGGCACCGGCAAAGGATGGAGGCTCACAAACAGATTTCATTACTTCTTCACATGGGAGCCATACAGCCAGTACCTCCTTCAGAAGTGGGTCTAGGGTTTTATTCCCGCCTGTTTCTAGTACCAAAGAAAGGGAACACGTGGAGACCGATTTTGGATTTATCTCTCCTCAACACTTATTTGGACATTCCAAAGTTCAAAATGTTGACATTACAACAGCTTTTGCCTCTGCTGGAAAAAGATCACTGGATGGTAACTCTGGATCTAAAAGAGGCTTATCTTCATGTTCCTATCAGGCCCAGTTGCAGGAAGTACCTGCGTTTTCGAGCTGGAAATTTACATTATCAGTTCTCTGCATTGCCTTTTGGCTTATCTACTGCGCCCAGAGTGTTCACAAAGGTTCTGGCTCCAGTGATAGCCTTTTTCAGGATGGAAGGAATACAAATTTATCCTTATTTGGACGATTGCCTGATTATTGCACAAGACAAGGACGAGCTTCTTCAGCATCTACAGTATGTGATGGTAGTGTTAAGATGCCTAGGGTATTCTGTGAACGAAACAAAGTCCAGTCCAGTACCCTCTCAGGACATGTGCTTTCTGGGTGTGAGACTGAATACAGCTTCCCAGATGGCCTTTTTGTCCCTGGACAAACAGAAAAGTCTTTCACTTTATTTCCATCAAATGTCTCTACAGTCCAGGCTGACTGCAAGGACAGTCCTTCAAGCCTTGGGGTCTATCCCTTTACTTCCATCAACTATCTCATCAGTCCGGGCTTCAATGGTATCTCAAAAATCTATGGACACAACACTGCCAGGATCTAGACACTGTCATTCAGATAATACCTTGCATTCAGAAGGAATTTTTGTGGTGGGCTCAGGAATGTCACCTAAACAAGGGACTCTCTGTGACCCGACCAGAGGCGAGTCAGATTCTAACGACGGATGCCTCGGACAAGGCTTGGGGAGCACACCTCAATGGAAAATGGGTGCAAGACACGTGGCCTGCCAGACTTCAACATTTGCATATCAACTTGAAGGAGATGTTAGCAGTACAATTTGCATTGATGGCTTTCAAGGATTTACTTCACCCAGGGCAGGTGTTGATTCTAACAGACAACACAACTGTCATGTGGTACATCAACAAGCAAGGGGGAACTCATTCGTACCCTCTTTGCAGACAAGCGATGATTTTGTGGGAGACAGCTCTCAGTTACAACCTCAATCTTCAGGCAAGATTTCTACCAGGAGCACAGAACTCCTTAGCAGATGTATTGAGCAGACAAATAGTGGATCCTCACGAGTGGAAATTGGATCCTCAGGTATTTCAAAAGTTGACAGTGTCATGGGGAACTCCAGACATAGATCTGTTCGCTTCTCCACTAAATTACCAGTTGCCAAAGTTTTGCACAAAAAGGTTTCATCCCACAGCTTGGAAGGTGGACGCTCTGTCATTCAGTTGGAACAATCTTCATGTATATGCCTTTCCACCTCTACCTCTTCTGCCCAAGGTTCTCTTGAAGGCCAGACAAGACAAGCCATCCATGATCCTGATAGCACCGGATTGGCCTCGACAACACTGGTACCCACTACTCAGGAGTTTGGTCCGGGAGCCTCCATGGCCTCTGCCTTTGATTCCACACCTTTTGTCTCAGGAGGGCAATTACTTTCTCAATGTCAGAATTCAGTCTCTGCATCTAACAGCCTGGCATATTCTGTTTTAGATTCTGGAGGTTCTCAGCTTCCACAACAAGTTTTGAATGTTATTTTGGAGGCCAGGAGGCCTAGCACAAGGAAAGTTTATGCTGATAAATGGAGGAGATTTTTTATTTGGAGCAAAGGGAAGGGCTTTGATGATGTCCTTCATGGATGCATCTGCAGTCATAACAAGTGGGTTGTCCTGTCGTCAGGCAGCCCTGCAGTCGGCCGGATTCCAAAGTCCGGGTCCGGCTTCGGCTGATGTCGCACTCCACCCGACGTCATCTCTGTTGGTCTTCGGGTATAAAAGCATCAGCCGACGCCATTTTCCTCAGTCTTTCTTGCGCGTGGCCAAGCAGAAGCTGTTCGCAAGTGCCGGTCGGTCGGATCCAGAGATTACTTCTACCGAATACTACTTCAAGACTTCTAAAGCTAAGTACCCGCTGGGGACTCTTTCTTGCCTCAGCCGATGTCAGAAAAAGTTAACAATTGTTTAACCTGTGGGAAACAAATACCTCATAAAGATTTCCACTCTTACTGTCTGCCTTGTTTAGGCCCAGCCCACGGCGTAGCAGCCTGTTCGCCTGTGCCTCCTTCAACCGACGAACGCTTAGGCGCCGGTCGGAGTTTGCAGAACAGTTTTTCGGTACTGATTTTGCGTACATTATGCCGTCGGATCCTCCGACTACCCAATCTTCCAAAAAATGCAAAGATAAAGACCGACACTGCGGTCCGCGGTTTCGCCGAAACCACGGTAAAGCAAACTGAGTGTCTCGGTTTCGGCCGAAACCGAGAAAACTGATCAAAGTACAGCTGAACCTATTCTTACAACTGAGGCCCCTGCTACAACTCTTGAATCGACCTCAGAAATTTTACCCACTACGGTGGTTGACTTATCAGACACCATCCCTTGGATGTGTCTACCCCAGCACGTGGTGCTGCTAGGCCTCCAGCAGCCATGTCCATTAAGGCCTTCGCCAGGGCTAAAGCAGCCAAGACTTCTAAATCAGTGCCTGTTAAACCCCCCACATCCAGGCCCTCTTCTAGTTCTCAAATGCTTTCTTTGGCAGAAGATTTAATTTCTTTAATTAGAGGATCTCAATCTCACCCAGACAGGGCCTCTCAGCCCCAGAGAAGAGACCTAGGGCAGAGCCCCTGAGCCAGTGTCTTCTGATGATTCTGCTGATGAATCAGACATTACTGACCAGCCAGAGGCTCCTTCTCCAATTTTGAAGATTCTGATGCTGAAGAATCCATTCCAGCTGCTTCCCCACCAGAAGAATTCTCCTTTGGGGAAACCTTGCATGCCATGCGAGAACAGTTCCAATGGCAGCAACAGGATTTTTCAGACTCCAGAAAAGACTTAGGACCTTTCTGCACCTCCCACAGCACAGGCCCTTAGCTATACCTCCTGTTCTCTCTGTGGTGGATGATGCTTTCAATGATGTTTGCTCGCTCCAGATTCTTTACCCCAGCCCCTGCCAAACCAGACAGATTTTACAGGGTGCCAGATACTCATCACCACCTTTACAAGGCCCCACTTGCAGACCCAGAAACTATATCCCAGGGTCCCAAGGCAGTAGCCGACCTCAGCTAAAACCCTATTCCTTCTGAAAGGGAAGCAAGGTCATTAGACAGATGGGGTAAAAGGTCTACACTTCAGCTACTCTCTCAGCTAGAGCTTTAAACTGTCAGTTTCACATGATACAATACCAAGAGTTTATGCTTGATCAGTTAACTAAAAACTAACCACTGATGAATCTCTTGATAAGAAATATGTATTAGAGATGGTAAATAACATACAACAGGTTAGCAACCATTCCTTAAAATGTGGCTATGATGCACTGGAGGCTTCATTTAGATCAGCCATGACAGGCACAGTGATAAGAAGGCATGCATGGCTAAAGGAACAAGCTTTACCGGATCATGTTAAAGCTAAGTTGCTAGATGCTCCTATGGACAAGACAAGTTTGTTTGGTACACCTGCCCAGCAGGTTATGAAGAAAATGGAAGAAAAGGCAAAATCTGTTCAAACTGTTAAAGATTTCTTGCAGGTTCAACCCCCAAGGTTTAGCAGGAACTGGCCTGCCAAAAATTGGTCCTTTCCTGACTCCACAAAATTTCAAAGGGGCAGGAATAGACGCTCCAGAGGCAGAAACCAATCCAGAGGAGGTGCCTACAGAGGACGACAGTGGCAAGGTAACAACAGAGGCACAGACGCAGCCACTGCCACTACATCAGCACAACCACAGTGACTTAATCCTAACTCCGCCTACCAGGGAACAAATAGCAGCTCCTCTAGGCGGAAAGTTAACCTTATTTTCAAAGAACTGGCACTACATAACAAAAGACAAGTGGATTTTACAAACCATAGATCAAGGTTACCGGTTTCACTTCCACACTTTACCAGTCAAAAGAGGAATGCCAAATCTACCTCCAAATCAAAAAACAGAGGCTCTATGCCAGATAATGGAGTTAGCAAACATGAGAGCTGTGGAAAGAGTGCCAACAGCAGAACAAGGAAAGGGGTTCTATTCCGGACTATTCCTAGTTCCAAGAAAGGAAAAAAGTTGGAGACCAATTCTCGACCTGTCCACCTTAAATACATACATCATTGTCCCAAAATTCAAAATGCTGACCCTACAGCAACTTCTTCCCATGCTGGGCAAGGAGTCTTGGCTGGTAACTCTAGATCTCAAGGAGGCATACCTGCACGTCCCCATTCGACCAATCTGCAGAAGATACCTCAGATTTCTTGCAGGATCAGAGCACTATCAATTCTCAGCATTGCCCTTTGGCTTATCTACTGCGCCCAGAGTATTCACAAAATGCCTGGCATCAGTAATCGCCCATTGCAGACTACAGTGAATTCAGATTTACCCATACCTGGACGACTGCCTACTACAAGGGGACAACAAAAGCAAGCTGACAACAGATTTACAAAGGGTCATTTACTTGCTACAAGGACTGGGATACACAGTCAATTTACAAAAGTCAAGGCTGATACCATCCCAAACAAGGACATTCTTGGGCTGAATTGGACACAGTACAACAAATGGCATTCCTGACTACAGAAAAACAAAAGAACTTCCTCTTTACTTCTTGGCACTAACAAAACTGAACGAGTTAACAGCAAGAAAATTTCTGCAGGCCTTGGGCTTCATGGCATCATGCATAATCTTGGTCCCATTTGCCAGACTACATATGAGGAAACTACAGTGGTACCTAAAGAATTTATGGTCCCAACACAGACACAGTCTAGAAACAGAAATCCCACTAATTCCATGCTTAAAACAGGAGTTCCTATGGTGGGCTCAGGCATGCCAGTCAAACCCAGGCCTACCCTTTCGCAGATGTCAACCAAGCCAGACCATCACAACAGACGCTTCAGACCTAGGATGGGGGGCCCACATGCTGGACAAATGCGTGCAAGGATTGTGGACACAGGATCAACTTCACCTGCACATCAATCTAAAAGAAATGCTGGCAGTAAAACTGGCAATCCAAGAGTTCAAACCATTCCTCAAAGAGGGCCAGTTGATAAGGACAGACAACACCACAGTCATGTGGTACATCAACAAACAGGGAGGCACTCATTCATACCCCCTATGCAGGATGACCTTGGAGCTGTGGACCCTGGAACTCAGCTACAACATTCAGTTACAGGCAATGTTTGTACCGGGGAAAGACAATACTCTAGCAGACATATTAAGCAGAACCACTTCGGATGCCCACGAATGGAAGCTGCACCCGGACATCTTCAAGACCATCTCAAAGAAATGGGGAATGCCACAGATAGACCTATTCGCATCACCTCTCAATCACCAGCTCAAAAAATTCTGCACAAGGACATTCCACCCACTAGCATGGAAAGTGGACTCACTCTCCTTCAACTGGAAAGGCCTAACAGCATATGCATTCCCACCTCTTCCTTTGATACACAAGGTACTACTAAAAATCAAGGAAGAACGTCCAAGGATAATCCTGATAGCCCCAAACTGGCCAAGACAACACTGGTACCCACTACTGAAGAGCATGTCTCGAACAATATGTGGCTAATACCCTGATGCCTTTGATGTTAACTCAGAACAACTACAGCATCATACATCCAAACCTAAAACGCTGCAACTGACTGCATGGTTCATCTCATAGCAGCAGCTAATCCAGAACTTTCCCAAAGAGTTAAAGACATTATTCTTGAAGCACGCAGACCTTCAACAAGAAGGAACTATGCTGGACAATGGAAAAGGTTTGTCATTTGGAGTACCGAAAGAGGAAAAGATGTGTCAAACATAGATATGCCTAACATTCTGGAGTATCTGGCCGAACTTCTTCATTCAGGCCTGTCCTACTCCTCCATCAAGATACATGCATCAGCTATTTCAGCAGAATACAGCTTTGATCCACCTGTTTTTTTGCACCCTTTGCTCAGGCAGTTCCTCAGAGGAATCAAGAATGTAAAACCTCCAAGGAAACCACCATTACCAGCCTGGGATTTAAACTTTGTGCTAGAAAAGTTGACACTATCACCCTTTGAACCAGCAGCAACAGCAGACCTACAACACCTGTCATGGAAAACTGCTTTCCTACTGGCAATTACTTCAGCAAGGAGGGTTTCAGAACTACAGGCCTTAATGGCAGTGCAACCCTTCCTAATCTTCCACCAAGATAGAGTGTCCATGAGAACTAATCCTACATTTATGCCCAAGGTGGTATCCAGAGTATCTTTAAACCAGGCAATCCACCTACCTACCTTCTTTCCCAACCCACAAAACAGAGGGAAAGAATACTGCATACCTTGGATGTACATAGACAGCTACGCTACTACTTGGACAGAACAAGAATAGCAGAAAGACTGACCAACTTTTTGTAGCCTATGCAACAGGAAGGGAAGGAAAAGCTATTTCCAAACAGACAATCTCCAAATGGATAGGAAATTGCATACGATACTGTTACTCCTTCCATGGAAAACCAATTCCACAGAACATAAGACCTCATTCTACAAGGGCAACAGCCACTACCACAGCCTTCTTACGAGGAGTGGCAACCAAAGACATTATTGAGGCGGCTACTTGGACCTCCGTGCATACATTTGCCAAGCATTATAATTTGCCTCTATATTCCAGATCCCGAGCAGGGTTTGCCACTGCTGTACTGCAAGGGATCCTAAACACACCATAATCTACTTTTATCCTCCTCCCTAGTTGGCTATGGTATTCTACCCACTTGTTATGACTGCAGATGCATCCATGAAGGACATAGTACAGTTTTGTACCTACCATAAATGTAGATGTCCGAACTGGATAGCATCTGCAGTCAGGATTACCTCCCTCCTTCCCTCTGTGGTACTCCTAGGGTGTTTACCCTCCTAATAGCTAGCTGTTGGGGAGTCTTTTATGGTGTATTTGTTTGTATATATGTACATATATGCTTATTGTTGTGTTTACCTCTATCTATTTGGAAACATTGGCATCTATCCAAATTTTAGCCTGCAAGAGGGCTACTGGCATCTGGGGCAAGAAACACTGAGGAAAATGGCGTCGGCTGATGCTTTTATACCCGAAGACCAACAGAGATGACGTCGGGTGGAGTGCGACATCAGCCGAAGCCGGACCCGGACTTTGGAATCCGGCCGACTGCAGGGCTGCCTGAAGACAGGACAACCCACTTGTTATGACTGCAGATGCTATCCAGTTCGGACATCTACATTTATGGTAGGTACAAAACTGTACTTTTCCAAGCCTAATTTGAGTGCTTCCTTACAATATCTTACTGAGTTATTAGACAAAGGTTTGTCCTTCTCCTCCATAAAGGTTCATGCTGCAGCCATTTCAAGCATTATGACTGTGACCTCCTTTATTCTCTCATCCTTTGTTTAAGCAGTTTCTCAGAGGGGCAAAGAACATAAGACCCCCACGTAGAGCTCCTACTCCTGCTTGGGATCTCAATTTTGTGTTGGAAAAGCTTACTCTACAACCTTTTGAGCCTGCAGCTACTGCCGAGTTAAAGTATTTGTCATGGAAAACTGCTTTTTGTTGGCCATTACTTCTGCAAGAAGGGTTTTGAATTACAGGCCCTTATGGCAGTGGAGCCTTTCTTGATTTTTCATAAGGATAGGTATCTTTGCATACTAATCCTTCCTTTACGCCTAAAGTGGTTTCTAGGGTGGCCTTAAACCAAACTATTCATTTGCCTACTTTTTATGCAAATCCTCAAAATAAAGCGGAGAAGATTTTGCATACTTTGGGTATTCACAGGCAGATGCTATTATTTGAGCAGAACCAAGGAGTTCAGACAGTCTCAGCAGTTGTTTGTTTCTTTTTGCTTTGGGTACACAGGGTAGTCCTGTTTCAAAACAAACTATTTCTAAATGGATGGGGTTTTGTATTTCTTTTTGTTGTAGCCATCATGGTAAAGAGATTCCCTGGAATCAGACCTCATTCCACTAGAGCTACTGCAACTTCTACTGCCTTTCTAAGGGGTAGCTACAAAGGATATTTTGGAAGCAGCCACTTGGAGTTCAGTACATACTTTCTAAACATTACCACCTTCCTCTTTATTCTAAGTCTAGGGCTGGATTTGCCACTGCAATATTACAGGGCATTTTAGCAGCCCCTAATGCTTTATGATTTTTCCAACCTCCCTTTCCCGTTGCTTTGGGATTCTACTCATAAGTAAGGACTGCAGCAATGTGAGATGAAGAACATAGTACAGTTTTGTACCTACCATAAATGTAGATGTTCGAAGATCCACATTGCTGCAGTCCAATTTTTCCCTCTCCTTCCTCTGTAGCTTAGCATGGTTATATGGTTGGGGTGATGGCTGTAGTTGGGCATATCTTTTGGGAAGGTACTCTGTTTTTTGACTGGGGCCTTTCTTTTAGGGCCTTCTGACATCTGGGGCAAGAAAAGACTGAGGATATGACGTCGGTCATGCGCTTTTATACCCTGACGCTCTGTTGTCAGGTCTGTGCCCATGACGCCAGCCTAATACTTTGGTATTCGGGCCGACCGAGGACAGCGGACTACCCATAAGTAAGGACTGCAGCAATGTGGATCTTCGAACATCTACATTTATGGTAGATACAAAACTATACTTTCTGGAGATTGTACATGGTTTTCTTGGAATCCAGCCTTACCCAGGATACTTTGCCTCCAGCTTTCAGGAAACTTGACAGGTACTATAGAGTACCTGACTCTCACAAATTCCTTTGCAAGAATCCTACTGCGGATCCAGAGACCATTTCCCAAGGACCAAAAGGCATTAATGCTACTACTGCCAAGAATCCTACCCCTTCTGACAGGGATTCTAGGGCTTTAGACAGATGGGGTAAGAAGGTATTCACCTCTGTTACTCTGGCCATTAGGGCTTTAAATTGTCAGTTTCATATGTTAAAGTATCAGCAGCATATTATGGGGCTAATTAAACAGAAAATTATGTTGATTCCTGACTGTGCAGAACACAAAGATATTTACAAGAGTTAATGCATTTTGCTGGCCAAGTTGGTCAACATACTTTGCAGTGTGGTTTTGATGCTTTAGAAGCATCTTGTAGGGCTGCTGTCAATGGGTCTGTTCATAGAAGGCATGTTTGGCTTAAGGAGCAAAACTTGCCAGATCATGGAAAAAAAAAAAATTACTGGATGCACCCTTAAAGCAAGAGCGCCTATTTGGCAATAAAGCAGAAGTTGTTCTCAAAAGGATGGAGGAGAAAGCTAAATCTATGCAAACTGTTAAAGATTTCTTACAGGTACAACCACCTAGGTTCAGTAGGCATTGGCCTTCAAAAAACTGGTCCTTTCCAGTCCCTTCCAGGCCTTCTCAGTCCAAACCCAGGGGCAGCAGACCCCCAGTCTTCAGTCTCAGGTTATGCTCAGATCTAAGCAGTGGGGTGCTCCCACATCCACGCCTGGGAGTAGTAAGCCACCCCCTATGGTAAACTTGCACAATGACTTATCCTTACCTTCCCCAAGCCTTGCTCAAGTACTTGCACCTTTAGGAGGAAAACTCGCCCTGCATGCAAAAAACTGGGAATACATTACCCAAGACAAATGGGTTTTAAACATTGTTTCCCTAGGATACGGATTCCACTTCCACTCACTCCCAACCCTAAGTGGATGGTCAGACCTCCACTAAAACCAGTGTGTAGAGGCCCAAAAGCAAGTACTTTATATCCTCAGCATCAAGGCTATTCAACCTGTCCCAGCAGAACAAAGGGGACAAGGCTTTTATTCAAGACTGTTACTGGTTCCCAGAAAACAAAACTCCTGGCATCCTATCCTGGCTTTATCTATTGTCACCGCCTTTCTGGTGGTTCCAAAATTCAACTTTCCAATAGCTGCTTCCTATGCTAGCTAAGGATGCCTGGCTGACAACCCTAGACTTAAAAGCTTACCTGCACATCCCCATAAGGGAATCTTGCAGGAAATACCTTCGCTTCAGGGCAGGCTCTATGCACTATCAGTTCTCTGCACTTCCCTTCGACTTATCTACTGCGCCCAGGGTATTCACAAAGTGCCTAGCTCCAGCCATTGCTTTTTGCAGGCAGAGAAGTATTCAGATTTACCATACTTGGACGATTGCCTGATTCAGGTGGAAAGTCAGGACTTGCTACTACAGCACCTGGCATTTGAAAAGAGACTTATAACTTCACTGGGGTACACCATCAACGAAAAGAAATCCCACCTAGCACCCTGCCAACATATTGTATTCCTGGGAGCAAGCTTGAACACAACTTCCCAGATGGCATTCCTTACTCCAGAGAAACAAATTTATTTGACAACTTACTTCAACCTACTGGCCACAAAAATCCAGCTATCTGCAAGGAAAATACTGCAAGCTCTGGGGTTCATGGCCTCTTGCATTCTGTTAATTCCATATGCAAGACTGCATATGAGGAATCTTCAGTGGTATCTAAAAAGTCTATGATGTCAACATTCTCAGGACCTGGAAACAATTCCTATCAGTCCGTGTCTAAGGACAGAGTTCCTTTGGTGGGCAGAGGCCTGCAACCACAACAAGGGACACTTTCACTCTACCCCCTACCACCCAAACCCTAACAATAGATGCATCAGACTATGCATGGGGGGCTGACATGGCAGGGCAGTGCATTCAGGGCAAATTGAACCCAAAGCAGATGGACCTGCATATCAATCAAAAAGAAATGTTAGCTGCACAGAATGCTCTGACAGCCTTCAAAGGCCTTCTTCTTCCATGACAACTATTGGTAAAGACAGACAACACAGTTATGTGGTACATAAACAAGCAGGGAGAACACATTCCTACCCACTCTGCAGACTAGCCATGGCTCTGTGGGACACAGCCTTGAGCAACCAAGTGCACCTACAAGCTCATTTCCTGCCAGGCAAACTAAATTCACTGGCAGACGACTTAAGCAGAAATATCATGGACCCTCACAAATGGAAACTGGAACCCAAAATATTCAAGCTTTTGGGGAACAGATGGGGGACACCAAAGGTGGACCTGTTTGCTTCCCCTCAGAACTATCAATTGAACAAATACTACACCAGAAATCCCCACAGCCAAGCTTGGAAGGTGGAGGTCCTGTCCTTTTCCTGGGAAAGCCTGTCAGTCTATGCCTTTCTCCCTCTGCCTCTCCTCTCGAAGGTTCTACTCAAGATCAAACAAGCCAAGCCAAGGACAATCCTGACTGCACCAGACTGGCCACGCCAGCACTGGTATCCGCTTTTGCGCAGTCTGACAGTGCTACAACCATGTCACCTGCCTCAGACCCCTTCCCTGCTGCCCCAGCAGGGGGGCCAAATTATGCACCCTCAGCTTCAGACCCTGAACCTTGCAGCCTGGCTAATTCCCTGAACTCACCTCTACCAATCCTCAGTAAGTAGGTGCTGGATGTCATTCTTGAGGCAAGGAGGTCTAGTAATAGAAAATCCTGTTCAGAAAAGTGGAAAATATACTGTTCCTGGAGCCAGTCTCATGGGATGGGCACAACTGATTACTTAACAGAAATGCTCCACAAGGGCCTATCCTTCTCTTCAATTAAGATTCATGCCTCTGCCACCTCCGCCCATTATAATACTGAGCCACCCCTCTTCTCTCATCCTCTGGTAAAACAGTTCCTTAGAGGGGCCAAAAATTTAAGACCCCCCCCGGAGAGCTCCCACTCCAGCCTGGGACCTTAAATTTTTATTGGAAAAACATACTCTTCCCCCCTTTGAACCGGCTGCTACAGCAGAGTTGAAATTCCTCTCATGGAAAACAGCTTTACTTCTAGCCATCACTTCAGCAAGAAGAGTGTCTGAACTGCAGGCCCTTATGGCAGTGGAACCCTTCATTATCTTCCATGCGGACACAGTTTCCCTCAGGACTAACCCATCTTTATCCCCAAGGTGTTGTCTAGTGTGGCTTTAAACCAGTCCATTCATTTGCCTACTTTTTCCCTAATCCTGAAAATAAAGGGGAAAGGATACAGCATTCTCTAGACATGCGCAGACAGCTTAGATTCTATTTGGACAGGACTAAGCCTGTCAGAAAATCTGACCATCTGCTAGTCAGCTTTGCTCCGGGGCAGAGGGGAGGGCCATTTCAAAGCAAACCACATCTATAAGGATAGCACACTGCATCCATTTCAGCTACAAGCACCATAGAAAACCTACCCCACAGGGAATAAAAACACATTCCACTAGGGCTGTATCTACATCTACTGCATTTCTCAGAGGAGTCCCTACCAGGGACATCCTGGAAGCTGCAACCTGGAGCTCTGTACACACTTTCATCAAGCATTACTTGCCTATCTTTTATAAATCCAGAGCTGGATTTGCCGCAACAGTCTTACACGGCCTGATTACCAGGCCTAATGCTTCTTAAACTACCTCTACCCTTCCTTAGCTTTGGGAATCAACCCAAATGTGATGACTGCAACAGTGAAACACGAAGAACATAGTACAGTTGTGTACACTTACCATAAATGTAGATGTTCGAGTGTATTCACTGTTGCAGTCCTGGTTACCCTTCCTCCAGGTCTTGGTCGTCTTTGCATGTTCTTCATCTCACATTGCTGCAGTCCTTACATATGGGTAGTCCGCTGTCCTCGGTCGGCCCGAATACCAAAGTATTAGGCTGACGTCGGTCAAGGCGCTTAAAACTGACATCAGGATGTCAGGGTACAAAAGCGCATGACCGACGTCATTTCCTCAGTCTTTTTTGCCGCATGGTCCGATGCAGAAGCAGCATTGCAAGTGCCGTTCGGCGTTCTGAAATTTTCGAATTGAGTTTCAGACCGAATCCAAGTTGGCTAAGTACCCGTTGGGGAATATTTTGTTTTTCTTGCCTCAGTGTTTTACCGGATGTCAGAAAAGTGAATAACTGTATTTCTTGTGGGAAACAGATACCGCATAGGGATTATCATTCTTTGTGTATTCCTTGTTTGGGGCCTGAGCACGGCGTTGTTGGGTGTCGCTTTGTGCTAGGTTCAGTAAACGCACTATTGCGAAGGTTAGATTGTGCTAGGCTGGTCTTTGGGAAGCGGTGCAATTATAATATGCCGTCATTCTCCGGCCCGCTTCTCAAGCGCAAAGACAAAGCAGTTAAACCCAGGCAAGATGAGTCGTCCGTTCCGGACGCCGGTTCTTTAGAGGCTTCAGTGGAACCGGTGGTTCCGACGGAGACTTCTCTGGAGTCTCAGGGGGAGACTTTGATTTTGCAGGAAGTGGTCTCTCAGGAGGCAGGTCAGGCTGAAGGGGCTTCTCAAGTTACTGCAATCCCTTCCCTTCCTAGGGTGGTTAGGCCTTCTCCTTCTGTTTCCAAGGCTTCTCCCAGAGGCAGGCCAGTTTTAGCTTCTGTTGGTGTCACTCCTAGTTCAGCAGGGTCTGTGCCTAAGAAGCACATGCTTAAAATGGCAGAAGATTTGATTACTCTGATTAGAGGTTCTTTGCCCCCTCCTGATAAGAGGCCTAGGGTGGAGCCAGAGTTAGGAAGTTTTGAGCAGGCTTCGGATGTTTCAGAGTCTTCAGCTGAAGACTTGCAGGAGTACTCTCCTTATTCTGATTCTGATGCAGATGATTCCACTCCTTCTGCTTCTCCTCCAGAGGATTTTTCTTTTCAGAGACCTTCATTCTATGAGGGAACATTTTAAGTGGGAAGGTCAGGACTTCTCTGATTCTAGGAAAAGGCTTAGGAGTTTTTGCTGTTACCCCAGCATAGGCCCTTGGCTATACCCCTGTTCTGGATGTTGTGGAAGATGTGTTTGCAGAAGCTTCACTTAATCCTGATTCTCTGCCTCCTGCTCCTGTTAAACCGGATAGGTATTACAGGGTGCCTGAGGCTCATAAATATCTTTATAAGAGTCCTAGGGGACCCAGAAACTATTAGTCAGGGACCTAAGGGTGTCAAGGCCTCTGTTGTAAAAAAATCCGGTTCCTCTAGATAAAGAAGCCAGAGCTTTGGATAGATGGGGAAAGAAGGTCTATACATCTTCTACCTTAGCTATGAGGGTTTGAATTGCCAGTTTCATATGTTGAAATATCAAAACTTTCTTCTTTCTCAATTGAAGTCTAAGGGGGATGCTCTGGCGGAAGGCATTGAGTGTAAAGAATTACAAGATTTGGTGCATGTCTCTGAACAGGTGGGTAAGCATTCTTTACAGTGTGGTTTTGATGCTGTGCAGGCCTCGTCTAGGGTGGCTGCCACTGGCTCAGTTCTTCGCAGGCACACCTGGCTGAAGGATCAGAATTTATCTGACCACGTTAAGACAAGGATTTTGGATGCTCCTTTGCAGTCTGATGTGTTGTTTGGTTCACCTGTGGAGTCAGTCTTGAAGAAAATGGAAGACAAGGCTAAGTCTATGCAGGCTGTTAAAGATTTTTTGCAAGTTCAGCCTCCGAAGTTTAGTAGGAATTGGCCTGCTTAAGGGGTGGACGTATCCTTCTTATGATTCTCAGTCTAGGGGTAGATCTAGACGTGGTAGGGGCAGAGCTCAGAGTTCTTTCAGGCCTAGAACAGGGAGTTCACCTGCACAATCTTCGGTGAGGGCAGGGGCCAGTCCTTTCGTAAACAGGCCCAATGACCTACTTGTCAGCTGCCAGATCCTTCTTGCCTGGCAGCACCTTTGGGAGGAAGGTTAGCACTCTTCAAGGAAAATTGGATGTTGATTACCCAAGACAAATGGGTATTGGATATCATACACCAGGGTTACAAGTTTTATTTCCATACCTTGCCTCCTTTCAAAGGCATGCCGGACGTTCCTCCTCAGCAAAGACTAGAGGCTCGCAAACAAATTTCTCTATTACTTCAAATAGGGGCCATACAACCGGTCCCTCTGCCAGAAGTGGGCCTAGGATTTTATTCTCGCCGGTTTCTAGTACCAAAGAAAGGAAACACGTGGAGACCAATTTTGGATTTATCTATCCTCAACACATATCTGGACATTCCCAAGTTCAAAATGTTGACGTTACAACAGCTTTTACCTCTGCTGGGCAAAGATCACTGGATGGTGACTCTGGATCTCAAGGAGGCTTACCTTCATGTTCCTATCAGGCCCAGTTGCAGGAAGTATCTGAGTTTTCGGGCTGGGACTTCACATTATCAGTTCTCTGCATTGCCCTTTGGCTTATCTACTGCCCAGAGTGTTCACGAAGGTTCTGGCTCCAGTGGTAGCTTTCTTCAGGCTAAGAGGAATACAGATCTATCCTTATTTGGACGATTGCCTGATTCTGGCCCAAGAAAAGGACTAACTTCTTCATCATTTACAGTATGTGATGGCAGTGTTAAGATGCCTGGGGTATTCTGTGAACGAAATAAAGTCCAGTCTAGTACCCTCTCAGGACATGTGCTTTCTGGGTGTGAGACTGAATACAGCATCCCAGATGGCCTTTTGACCCCGGACAAACAAAAGAATCTTTCTCTTTACTTCCACCAGTTGTCTCACAGTCCAGGCTGACTGCAAGGACAGTCCTTCAAGCCTTGGGGTTCATGGCATCTTGTATTCTGGTACTTCCCAATGCCAAACTGCATATGAGGAAGCTACAATGGTATCTCAAGAATGTATGGACACAGCACTGCCAAGATTTGGACACTGTCATTCAGATAATACCTTGCATTCAAATGGAATTTTTGTGGTGGGCTCAGGAATGTCACCTAAACAAGGGACTCTCTGTGACCCGGCAGAGGCGAGTCAGATTTTAACGACAGATGCCTCAGACAAAGCTTGGGAGCTCATCTAAATGGAAAATGGGTACAAGACACGTGGCCTGCCAGACTTCAACATCTACATATCAACTTGAAGGAGATGTTAGCAGTCCAATTTGCATTGATAGCTTTCAAGGATTTACTTCTTCCAGGGCAGGTGTTGATTCAAACAGACAACACAACTGTCATGTGGTACATCAACAAGCAAGGGGAACGCATTCTTATCCTCTGTGCAGACAAGCAATGATTTTGTGGGAGACTGCTCTCAGTTTACAGCTAAATCTTCAGGCAAGGTTTCTGCCAGGAGCACAGAACTCCTTAGCAGATGTGTTGAGCAGACAAATTATGGATCCCCACGAGTGGAAATTGGATCCTCATGTATTTCAGAGATTGACAGTGTTATGGGGAACTCCAGACATAGATCTGTTCGCTTCTCCACTAAATTACCAGCTGCCAAAGTTTTGCACAAAAAGGTTTCATCCCACAGCTTGGAAAGTGGATGCTTTCTCATTCAATTGGAGCAATCTTCACGTGTATGCCTTTCCACCTCTGCCTCTCCTCCCGAAGGTACTGCTGAAGGTCAGACAGGAGAAGCCAAACATGATTTTAATAGCTCCAGATTGGCCTCGACAGCACTGGTACCCATTACTGAGAAGTCTGGTACAGGAGCCTCCATGGCCTTTGCCTTCGATTCCTCACCTGCTGTCTCAGGAGAACAGTCATTTACTCAATGTCAAACTTCATTCTCTACATCTGACAGCCTGGCATATTCTGTTTTAAACCCTGGAGGGTCTCAGCTTCCACAACAAATTTTGAATGTTATTTTGGAGGCCAGAAGGCCTAGTACAAGGAAAGTTTACGCAGATAAATGGAGGAGATTTTTATTTTGGAGTACAGCAAAGGACTTTGATGTTTCTAAACCTAATTTAAGTGTTGCGCTTCAATACCTTACTGAGTTATTGGACAAAGGTTTGTCCTTCTCCTCTATAAAGGTTCATGCTGCAGCAATTTCTGCTCACTATGACTGGGACCCACCATTATTTTCTCAGCCTTTGTTTAAGCAATTCCTTAGAGGGGCAAAGAATATAAGACCCCCACGTAGAGCTCCTACTCCTGCTTGGGATCTCAATTTTGTGTTGGAGAAACTCACTCTACAAACTTTTGAGCCTGCAGCATCGGCAGAGTTGAAATATTTATCATGGAAGACTGCTTTTTTGTTGGCCATTACCTCTGCGAGAAGGGTTTCTGAATTACAGGCCCTTATGGCAGTTGAGCCTTTCTTAATTTTCCACAAGGATAGGGTGTCTTTGCGTACTAACCCTTCTTTTATGCCTAAAGTGGTTTCTAGTGTGGCTTTAAACCAAACTATTCATTTGCCTACTTTTTATGCAAACCCCCAAAATAAAGGGGAAAGGATTTTGCACACTTTGGATATACACAGACAGTTGCGATATTATTTGAGCAGAACTAAAGGGTTCAGGCAGTCTCAGCAGTTGTTTGTTTCTTTGCTTTGGGTTCTCAGGGCAAACCTGTTTCAAAACAAACTATTTTTAAGTGGATTGGTTTTTGTATTGCTTTCTGTTATTCCCATCATGGTAAGGAGATTCCAGCTGGGATTAGGCCTCATTCCACTAGGGCTACTGCCACTTCTACAGCTTTTTAAGGGGTGGCTACTAAAGATATTTTGGAAGCAGCTACTTGGAGTTCAGTGCATACTTTCTCTAAGCATTACCACCTTCCACTTTACTCTAAATCTAGGGCTGGATTTGCCACTGCAATTTTACAGGGCATGTTGGCAGCTCCTGATGCTTTATAGTTTTGCCATCCTCCCTTACCTCTGCTTTGGGATTCTACCCATATGTAAGGACTGCAGCAATGTGAGATGAAGAACATAGTACAGTTTTGTACCTACCATAAATGTAGATGTTCGAAGATCCACATTGCTGCAGTCCACTTACCTCCCTCCTTCCCTCTGTTGTTGAAGGTGGTGGTGTGGTTTGTGTTGTACTTATTGTAAATATGGTTATTGCACGGGTGGTTGGTTAGGTTTTGCTGGTTTTTGGCTTTGGCCTTTCTTGTTAGGGCCTTCTGACATCTGGGGCAAGAAAAGACTGAGGAAATGACGTCGGTCATGCGCTTTTGTACCCTGACGTCCTGATGTCAGTTTTAAGCGCCTTGACCGACGTCAGCCTAATACTTTGGTATTCGGGCCGACCGAGGACAGCGGACTACCCATATGTAAGGACTGAAGCAATGTGGATCTTCGAACATCTACATTTATGGTAGGTACAAAACTGTACTTTTCACCTATCCTTTTTGGTTGAGCATATCTTATACTATGTGTATTTGCTTTTTGCTAAGGGTGTTCCACATTGGGGGCACCTGACATTTGGTGCAAGAAAAAAACGATGTAATGGCATTGGCTACATGTTTTATACCCCTGACGTCATGGAAGAAGCGACAGCATCCGACTCAGAAATCCAAAGTCTCTGGTATTCAGGCCAGCTGAGGACTGCCTGCAGGCCGATAACCCAAATGTGATTACTGCAACAGTGAATACACTCGAACATCTACATTTATGGTAAGTGTACACAACTGTACTTTCCCACTGGTTTTTCATCACATACTGTTCCCAGGGGCAATAAAACCAGATATCCTTCTATTCTCATGTTGCAGTATTCCAAACCCTAGGGTCATCCTCTGCTTACTACTCGAATGTCCAGCCAGTATACAAAAGCTTATGTTCACTTCTGTATGTGGGATGTCTGATGTTGACCAAGGGAGCATGGGCCATAAAAGTGACATCTGCACATACCATTCCTCAGAACCTCTCTCCTGCCAGTCGAACATCAGCTGTTGTTGCCGTCCCGGCCATCTGTTCTTCCCATTTAAAGATAAGAAATAAGTGGGGACTTTTTTTGTTTCCTTTGGGTCACTGCATGTCTGTTTAGGTTTGTCATCCAGGAAAGGAAAGTGCAGGTGCAGTTGTCGGGTCCCCATAAGGATGCCCATGAGCTCTGCCTTTTCTGTTTAGGGCCTACTGACTACCATAAAACCTGTGCGATCTGTCAAGCCTTCATCCCTAAGACACACTGCAGCCGTCTGCACGCCCTCAACATTTATTTGGAAAACCAGCGTCTCCAACGCTTAGCACTTGCTACAGTCCATCAAGCCACCTAGAAAGAAGGCCAAAGTTTCTAGGCCTGAATCTGCTACTGGACTTCCTCCACCCAACGTCAGCCTGCAGGAATGTTCAGAATCTGCAGATATGGGTACAGTGGGTACTTTTCAGGAGGCCACAGAACCTAGAGCAGAAGGCATGTCTGTGGAGGCTTCGCAGACGGCTGCCGATGATGAGGGGGAACCTCTGCTTGTACTGGCTGCCCAGACAGATCCTTCCACAGCTCCAGAGCTTACCAAAACTAGGCTTTCCTTATTCCTTACACCTTCTAGGCCTTCCCTGAAAAGGAGACAAAGCATGTTTCATCCTCTGCAGAAAGCCAACCAGACTGGAAAGCCTTTTCACAGTTTATTTAATGCATTCATGGCCCTGAAGCCTGCTATGCCTGCCTCCCAACAATTGCTCCTCCACTAATTTGCCCCTGGCATCAGGCTAATGACATCCATCAACCTGAAGGTGAGGATTCCTCTGACTCTTCAGAGGTCTCTCTCTTCCTGTGTATCTCAGTTGCTATCTCTCTTGGTTATGCTTCCCCAGAGGAGGATTCTTCTTTGGCCGACTCCCCAGGTGAGGATCTCATCTCTAAAATGAGGGAGTTCTTATTCCAATCAGATGTCAGAGGTCCAAAAAAAGATATTACAAACTCCTGCAAATGGGCACTCCTGCTCCTTCAGCTATTCCACCTGTTTTGCCAGCCTTTTTGGATGCTTTCAATGCAGCCTCTGTGAACCCTCATTCACAACCCCCTGCCACTCGAAGGCCTGACAGGTTCTATAAGGTCCCTGAGGGGGCCAAATTTCTTATCAAATGCCCTGTTGCAGACCCTGGCACTGTCTTAGTCTCTGCTGATAAGCCTTCCAAACTGCTTCCTTCCACATCTGTCCTTACAGACAGGCTTTGGAGTGTATTGGCAAAAAAGTGTATACTTCTGCTACCCTGGCCTTCAAGGCAGTTAATTACCAGACACACATGTCAGTGTGCCATAGTCCTGTTGGCCCAGGCCACTAAGCTGTTGTCAAGACCTCCCTGACTCTCTTTCTAAGGCACAAATTTCTAGTCTCCTTTCCTTGTCTTCCCAGGTCACAAGGCATTCAATCCGATGCAGCTGTGCTGCTGCTGAAGCTTCTGCCAGATCTGCTGCATCTGCTTTAGTCCTGAGAAGATATTGTTGGTTAAAATTGCAGCCTTTGCCCAATGACATTGGGGCAAAACTTCTGGGTACACCTCTGGATAACTCTGCTCTTTTTGGGACAAAAGTGGCTGAGTTATTCAAAATGCTGCAACAAAAGGGGAAGGAGCTACAGGACCTAAAGCACTTGTTTAGAGCTCCTATCCCATTATTTCACAGGGACTACCCCTCCAAAACCCAATTTATCAGAAAACATTCTGCCCCACCACCTCTTTCCAGGGGTAGAAAGAGCACCAGGAAGCAACAGGCTCCTTCCAGACCTGCTCTGACCTCTGCCCAGAAACCTCAGTTTCAGGACAGGGTAGATAGTCTGTGATTACCCTGCCTTTGCTGCCCAAACTTCTCAATGTCATTCCCATGTCCCTAAGGGTCTGTATCACGTTGTCAAACTCTTAAAAGTTCGAACGCCATATGGTCGACACCATATGATCGAACTTTTAAAAGTTTGAACGTTTCAATGGATACCTCCGTACAGTGCAGATTGGGAAGATTTCCCTTTTCTGCACTTTAGTGTGATCTCAGAGTTGGTATATTTAAAGAGCGGGGGGTGTAGGGGGCCTTGCCCCCCCTGCTTAAACCATTCACGTAGATGTTCTTCATGTTTCACTGTTGCGGTCATTACATTTGGGTAATCTGCTGGCAGGTTGCCCTCAGTCGGCCTGATTAACAAAATCTTGGGTCCTGCGTTGGTTGCTGTCCCTTCTTCCATGACGTCAGGGGTATAAAACATGCAACCGACGCCATTACATCAGTCTTTCTTGCCCATGCGGTGCCCGAAGCAGAAGCAGTTCGCAAGTGCCAGTCAGCCGACTCCTGAATTTTTTGTTTTCGAGTTTCAGAACAGAAGTATTCTACTAAAAGCAAAGTACCCCGTTGGGGAAACTTTTTCTTGCGCCTTACCGATGGCAGTAAAAGTTAATAATAGTATTACTTGTGGGAAGCAAATACCTCATAAGGATTTTCATTTGTACTGTATTCCTTGCCTAGGCCCTGACCACGATGTACCTTGCTGTCGGTTTTGTGCTTTATTTAATCAATGCACTATCCATCATTAGTACATTTTTGCCTCTAAATATTTTGGTTTAATTATCCAGAAATGACGTCTGTTAGCCATCCGGCTACCGGAATACCGAAAAAACACAAAGAAAAAGAGACAGGCCGTTGAGGTCCAAAACTGCCGACGACACTTCTCCTAAGCCACTCACCAGTTCGTCAATACTCAGTGAGGCGCTTTCGCAGCCCCTGATACCCACTACTTCTGATTCGCAGGCCTGTACTGAGACCCATTCAGAGCCCGGTATGCCGCGAGATGCTTCTCATATGAAACCTGCAGATGTCTCTAAATTGGATGGGTCCAGAGCCGCTGAGCAAGCACTGGCTTCTAGGGGTGTATTCAGGCCTACAGACTTGCATATTAAACCGACTCTAACTTCAATACTAAGGCCTAAATCTCGATCTATGTCCAAAAAAACAACGCCCAGGCCACATGTTCAGGCCCCTGTGCCTAAAAAAAAAAATGATCAAAATGGCTGAAGATTTAATTACTCTAATCAGGGGTAGTCAAACCCCCCCCCCCCCAAAAGGCCTAGGATTGAACTTAACTATGAATCTTCTGAACAGGACCCTGTTTCTTCTGACTCTTCTAATGATCTGGATTTGTCCATACCTTCTTGTGAGGACTCTGATGCAGAGGGTTCCATTCCCTCTGCTTCTCCGCCTGAGGATTACTCTTTTGGGGGAAAATGTACCTTAAGGGAGCATTTCCACTGGAAAAGTCAGGATTTCTCTGAATCCAAAAAGAGGCTTAGGGATTTTCTTCTTCTTTCTCCTCAGCATAAGCCTTTGGCTGATGCCTCCTGTTCTAGACATTGTTGATTATGTGTTTTCGGAATCCAGTATGGCCCCTGATTCCTTGCCTCCAGCCCTTAGCAAACCAGACAGGTACTACAGGGTTCCTGAGTCCCACAAATTCATTTTTAAAAATCCTACCCCTTCTGATAGAGACTCCAGGGTGCTGGATAGATGGGGTAAAAAGGTTTATACTTCTGCAACCTTGGCAATCAGGGCTTTAAACTGTCAATTCCATATGCTAAAATATCAACAGCATATAATGGGACTGCTTAAACAGAAAATGATGTTGATTTCTGATTGTGTGGAGAATAAAGATTTACAGGATTTACTGCATTCAGCTGAACAAGTTGGCAAACATACGTTGCAATGTGGATGTCCTTCATGGATGCATCTGCAGTCATAACAAGTGGGTTGTCCTGTCGTCAGGCAGCCCTGCAGTCGGCCGGATTCCAAAGTCCGGGTCCGGCTTCGGCTGATGTCGCGCTCCACCCGACGTCATCTCTGCTGGTCTTCGGGTATAAAAGCATCAGCCGACGCCATTTTCCTCCGTCTTTCTTGCAGTGGCGCCAAGCAGAAGCTGTTCGCAAGTGCCGGTCGGTCGGATCCAGAGATTACTTCTACCGAATACTACTTCAAGACTTCTAAAGCTAAGTACCCGTTGGGGACTCTTTCTTGCCTCAGCCGATGTCAGAAAAAGTTAACAATTGTTTAACCTGTGGGAAACAAATACCTCATAAAGATTTCCACTCTTACTGTCTGCCTTGTTTAGGCCCAGCCCACGACGTAGCAGCCTGTTCGCCTGTGCCTCTTTCAACCGACGAACGCTTAGGCCGGGTCGGAGTTTGCAGAGCAGTTTTTCGGTACTGATTTTGCGTACATTATGCCGGATTCTCCGACTACCCCCAAAAACGCAAGATAAAGACCGACACTTTCAGCGGTTTCGCCGAAACCACGGCAAAGCAAACATGAGTGTCTCGGTTTCGGGCCGAAACCGAAAACTGCTCAAAGTACAGCTGAACCTATTCTTACAACTGAGGCCCCTGCTACAATTCTTGAATCGACCTCAGAAATTTTACCCACTACGGTGACTGACTTATCAGATACCATCCCCTTGGATGTCTCTACCCCAGCACGTGGTACTGCTAGGCCTCCAGCAGCCATGTCCATTAAGGCCTTCGCCAGGGCTAAAGCAGCCAAGACTACTAAATCAGTGCCTGTTAAACCCCCTCATCCAGGCCCTCTTCTAGTTCTCAAATGCTTTCTTTGGCAGAAGATTTAATTTCTTTAATTAGAGGATCTCAATCTCACCCAGACAGGGCCTCTCAGCCCCCAGAGAAGAGACCTAGGGCAGAGCCCCCTGAGCCAGTGTCTTCTGATGATTCTGCTCATGAATCAGACATAACTGACCAGCCTGAGGCTCCCTTTCCCAATTTCGAAGATTCTGATGCTGAAGAATCCATTCCAGCTGCTTCCCACCAGAAAAATTCTCCTTTGGAGAAAGCTTGGATGCCAAGGAAGAACAGTTCCAATGGCAGCAACAGGATTTTTCAGACTCCAGAAAAAGACTTAGGACTTTTCTGCACCTACCACAGCACAGGCCCTTAGCTATACCTCCTGTTCTCTCTGTGGTGGATGATGCTTTCAATGATGTTTGCTCCGCTCCAGATTCTTTACCCCCAGCCCCTGCCAAACCAGACAGATTTTACAGGGTGCCAGATACTCATCACCACCTTTACAAGGCTCCTCTTGCAGACCCAGAAACTATATCCCAGGGTCCCAAGGCAGTAGCCGCAACCACAGCTAAAACCCTATTCCTTCTGAAAGGGAAGCAAGGTCACTAGACAGATGGGGTAAAAGGTCTACACTTCAGCTACTCTCTCAGGTAGAGCTTTAAACTGTCAGTTTCACATGATACAATACCAAGAGTTTATGCTTGAGCAGTTAACTAAAGAGCTAACTACTGATGAATCTCTTGATAAGAAATATGTATTAGAGATGGTAAATAACATACAACAGGTTAGCAACCATTCTTTAAAATGTGGCTATGATGCACTGGAGGCTTCATTTAGATCAGCCATGACAGGCACAGTGATAAGAAGACATGCATGGTTAAAGGAACAAGCTTTACCGGATCATGTTAAAGCTAAGTTGCTAGATGCTCCTATGGACAAGACAAGTTTGTTTGGTACACCTGCCCAGCAGGTCATGAAGAAAATGGAAGAAAAGGCAAAATCTGTTCAAACTGTTAAAGATTTCCTGCAAGTCCAACCCCAAGGTTTAGCAGGAACTGGCCTGCCAAAATTGGTCCTTTCCTGACTCTGCAAAATTTCAAAGGGGCAGGAATAGACGCTCCAGAGGCAGAACCCAATCCAGAGGAGGTGCCTACAGAGGACGACAGTGGCAAGGTAACAACAGAGGCACAGACACAGCCACTGCCTCTACATCAGCACAGTCACAGTGACTTAATCCTAAATCCGCCTACCAGGGAACAGATAGCAGCTCCTCTAGGCGGAAAGTTAACCTTATTTTCAAAGAACTGGCACTACATAACAAAAGACAAGTGGATTTTACAAACCATAGATCAAGGTTACCGGTTTCACTTCCACACTTTACCAGTCAAAGAGGAATGCCAAATCTACCTCCACATCAAAAACAGAGGCTCTACCAGATAATGGAGTTAGCAAACATGAGAGCTGTGGAAAGAGTGCCAACAGCAGAACAAGGAAAGGGTTCTACTCCAGACTATTCCTAGTTCCAAGAAAGGAAAAAGTTGGAGACCAATTCTCGACCTGTCCACCTTAAATACATACATCATCGTCCCAAAATTCAAAATGCTGACCCTACAGCAACTTCTTCCCATGCTGGGCAAGGAGTCTTGGCTGGTAACTCTAGATCTCAAGGAGGCATACCTGCACGTCCCAATTCGACCAATCTGCAGAAGATACCTCAGATTTCTTGCAGGATCAGAGCACTTTCAATTCTCAGCATTGCCCTTTGGCTTATCTACTGCCCAGAGTATTCACAAAATGCCTGGCATCAGTAATCGCCCATTGCAGACTACAGGGATTCAAATTTATCCATACCTGGACGACTGCCTGCTACAAGGGACAACAAAAGCAAGCTGACAACAGATTTACAAAGGGTCATTTACTTGCTACAAGGACTGGGATACACAGTCAATTTACAAAAGTCAAGGCTGATACCATCCCAAACAAGGACATTCTTGGGCTGAATTGGACACAGTACAACAAATGGCATTCCTGTCTACAGAAAAACAAAAGAACTTCCTCTTTACTTCTTGGCACTAACAAAACTGAACAAGTTAACAGCAAGAAAATTTCTACAGGCCTTGGGCTTCATGGCATCATGCATAATCTTGGTCCCATTTGCCAGACTACATATGAGGAAACTACAGTGGTACCTAAAGAATTTATGGTCCCAACACAGACACAGTCTAGAAACAGAAATCCCACTAATTCCATGCTTAAAACAGGAGTTTCTATGGTGGGCTCAGGCATGCCAGTCAAACCCAGGCCTGCCCTTCCGCAGATGTCAACCAAGCCAGACCATCACAACAGACGCTTCAGATCTAGGATGGGGGCCCACATGCTGGACAAATGCGTGCAAGGATTGTGGACACAGGATCAAATTCACCTGCACATCAATCTAAAAGAAATGCTGGCAGTACAACTGGCAATCCAAAAGTTCAAACCTTTCCTCAAAGAGGGCCAGTTGATGATAAGGACAGACAACACCACAGTCATGTGGTACATCAACAAACAGGGAGGCACTCATTCATACCCCTATGCAGAATGACCTTGGAGCTGTGGACCCTGGCACTCAGCTACAACATTCAGTTACAGGCAATATTTGTACCGGGAAAGACAATACTCTAGCAGACATACTAAGCAGAACCACTTCGATGCCACGAATGGAAGCTGCACCGGACATCTTCAAGACCATCTCAAAGAAATGGGGAATGCCACAGATAGACCTATTCGCATCACCTCTCAATCACCAGCTCGAAAAATTCTGCACGAGGACATTCCACCCACTAGCATGGAAAGTGGACTCACTCTCCTTCAACTGGAAAGGCCTAACAGCATATGCATTTCCTCCTCTTCCTCTGATACACAAGGTACTACTAAAGATCAAGGAAGAACGTCCAAGGATAATCCTGATAGCCCCAAACTGGCCAAGACAACACTGGTATCCACTACTGAAGAGCATGTCTCGAACAACATGTGGCCAATACCCTGATGCCTTTGATGTTAACTCAGAACAACTACAGCATCATACATCCAAACCTAAAACGCTGCAACTGACTGCATGGAACATCACATAGCAGCAGCTAATCCAGAACTTTCCCAAAGAGTTAAAGACATTATTCTTGAAGCACGCAGACCTTCAACAAGAAAGAACTATGCTGGAAAATGGAAAAGGTTTGTCATTTGGAGTACCGAAGAGGAAAAGATGTGTCAAACATAGATATGCCTAACATTCTGGAGTATCTGGCGAACTTCTTCATTCAGGCCTGTCCTACTCCTCCATCAAGATACATGCATCAGCTATTTCAGCAGAATACAGCTTTGATCCTCCTGTTTTTCACACCTTTGCTCAGGCAGTTCCTCAGAGGAATCAAGAATGTAAAACCTCCCAGGAAACCACCATTACCAGCTTGGGACTTAAACTTTGTGCTAGAAAAGTTGACACTAGCACCCTTTGAACCAGCAGCAACAGCAGACCTACAACACCTGTCATGGAAAACTGCTTTCCTACTGGCAATTACTTCAGCAAGGAGGGTTTCAGAACTACAGGCCTTAATGGCAGTGCAACCCTTCCTAATCTTCCACCAAGATAGAGTGTCCTTGAGGACTAATCCTACATTTATGCCTAAGGTGGTATCCAGAGTATCTTTAAACCAGGCAATCCACCTACCTTCCTTCTTTCCCAACCCACAAAACAGAGGGGAAAGAATACTGCATACCTTGGATGTACATAGACAGCTACGCTACTACTTGGACAGAACAAAAAATAGCAGAAAGACTGACCAACTTTTTGTAGCCTATGCAACTGGAAGGGAAGGAAAAGCTATTTCCAAACAGACAATCTCCAAATGGATAGGAAATTGCATACGATACTGTTACTCCTTCCATGGAAAACCAATTCCACAGAACATAAGACCTCATTCTACAAGGGCAACAGCCACTACCACAGCCTTCTTACGAGGAGTGGCAACCAAAGACATTATTGAGGCGGCTACTTGGACCTCCGTGCATACATTTGCCAAGCATTATAATTTGCCTCTTTATTCCAGATCCCGAGCAGGGTTTGCCACTGCTGTACTGCAAGGGATCTTAAACACCATAATCTACCTTTATCCTCCTCCCTAGTTGGCTATGGTATTCTACCCACTTGTTATGACTGCAGATGCATCCATGAAGGACATAGTACAGTTTTGTACCTACCATAAATGTAGATGTCCGAACTGGATAGCATCTGCAGTCAGGATTACCCTCCCTCCTTCCCCTCTGTGGTACTCCTAGGTGTTTACCCTCCTAATAGCTAGCTGTTGGGGAGTCTTTATGGTGTATTTGTTTGTATATATGTACATATATGCTTATTGTTGTGTTTACCTCTATCTATTTGGAAACATTGGCATCTATCCAAATTTTACCCTGCAAGAGGGCTACTGGCATCTGGGGCAAGAAACACTGAGGAAAATGGCGTCGGCTGGTGCTTTTATACCCGAAGACCAGCAGAGATGACGTCGGGTGGAGCGACATCAGCCGCGGACCGGACTTTGGAATCCGGCCGACTGCAGGGCTGCCTGACGACAGGACAACCCACTTGTTATGACTGCAGATGCTATCCAGTTCGGACATCTACATTTATGGTAGGTACAAAACTGTACTTTTTGATTCTTTAGAGGCCTCTTGCAGGGCTGCTGTTACTGGGTCTGTGCTTAGAAGGCATGCTTGGCTTAAGGAGCAATCTCTGCCTGACCATATTAAAGCAAAACATTTGGATGCTCCTTTATAGCAGGACCGCCTGTTTGGCAATAAGGCTGAAGAAGTTTTAAAAAAGATGGAAGATAAAGATAAATCTATGCAAACTGTGAAAGATTTCTTACAAGTACAATCTCCTAGATTTAGTAGGCACTGGTCTACTAAGAACTGGTCCTTTTCAGCTCCTTCCAGAGCCACTCCAGTCAAACCGAGACAGTCCAAAAGCACCAGGTTTTAGTCCCAAGGGACTTTCAGAACTAAGCACTGGGGTGCTTCCATTTCCAAATCTGGAAACAACAAGGCACCCGCCCTATGGTAAACAGTCTCAATGACTTCCCTTTAAAATTACCAAGCACTTACCTCTTAGCCGCCCCTTTGGGAGGAAAACTGGCTCTTCATTCAAGAAACTGGCAACTTATAACCCAGGACAAATGGGTTTTAAATATAGTGTCCCAGGGATACAGATTTAATTTCCACCCGTTGCCAACTCCAAACGGGTGGCCAGAACAGCCCCCAAATCAGTGGGCAGAGGCTCAGAAACAAGTACTTTCCCTACTAAACTTGAGGGCTATTCAGCTAGTACCAGAAGAGGAAAAGGGACAAGGTTTCTATTCCAGACTTTTCCTGGTAACCAGAAAAGACAAATCATGGCGTCCAATTCTGGACCTGTCTACTCTAAACACATTTCTGGACATTCCAAAATTCAAGATGCTGACTCTCCACCAGTTACTTCCTATGCTAGGCAAGGATGCCTGGTTGGCAACTCTAGATTTAAGAGGCTTGCCTACATATCCCAATCAGGGAATCTTGCAGAAGATACATATACTTCAAAGCAGGCTACATGCATTATCAGTTCTCTGCACTGCCCTTTGGCTTGTCTACTGCGCCCAGGGTATTCACAAAGTGCCTGCCTCCAGTAATTGCATTTTGCAGACAAAGAAATATTCAGATATATCCAGACCTGGACGATTGTCTAATTCAGGCAGAAAACCAGGCCACTCTTCTAAAACATCTGGTGTGTTTGTAAAAACTTGTCTAGGATACACCATAAACGAAAAGAAATCACAACTGGTACCCTCTCAATTACGATCCTGGGTGCAAGCTTGAATACAACTGCCCAGATGGCTTTTCTTAAGCCAGAAAAGCATATTCATTTGGTGACTTACTTCAAACGGGTGGCCACAAAAACCCTGCTATCTGCAAGACAAATACTGCAAGCTTTTGGGGTTCATGGCCTCCTGCATTCTTCTAATTCCATATGCAAGACTGCATATGAGGAAACTTCAGTGGTACTTAAAAAGTTTATGGAGTCAACATTGTCACAGCCCGGAAACAATGATTCCGATCATACCTTGCCTGTGTCTAGAGTTCCTGTGGTAGGCAGAGGCCTGCCACCAAAACAAGGGACTGCCATTCACACCACCCCCTGCCCCCCAAACCCTAACTACAGACACATCAGACTATGCATGGGGGGGCTCATCTGGCAGGCAAGTGCATTCAGGGCAAATGGAGCCCAAATCAAATGCACCTTCATATCAATCAGAAAGAAATGCTAGCTGTACAGAATGCACTGACAGCCTTCAAGGACTACCTTCATCCAGGACAACTACTGGTAAAGACGGACAACACCACGGTAATGTGATGTTCTTCAAGGATGCATCTGCAGTCATAACAAATGGGTTGTCCTGTCGTCAGGCAGCCCTTCGGTCGGCCGGATTCCAAAGTCTGGGTCTGGCCTCGGCTGGTGTCGCACTTCACCCGACGTCATCTCTGCTGGTCTTCGGGTATAAAGGCATCAGCCGACGCCATTTTCCTCAGTCTTTCTTGCCGTGGCGAAGCAGAAGGTGTTCGCAAGTGCCGGTTGGTGAGATGGAGAGATTACTACTACCGAATACTACTTCAAGACTTCTAAAAGCTAAGTACCCGTTGGGGACTCTTTCTTGCCTCAGCCGATGTCAGAAAAAGTAAATAACTGTTTAACTTGTGGGAAACAAATACCTCATAAAGATTTCCACTCTTACTGCTTACCTTGTTTAGGCCCAGACCACGACGTAGCAGCCTGTTTAGCCTGTGCTTCCTTCAACCGACGAACGCTTAGGTGTCGGTCGGAGTTTGCTGAACAGTTTTTCGGCTCAGATTTTGCGTACATTATGCCGTCGGACCCTCCGACTTCTCAAATTGTTAAAAAAACGCAAAGAAAAAGACCGACACTCGCAGTCCGCGGTTTTGGCCGAAACCACGGTTAAGCAAACCGTGAGTGTCTCGGTTTCGGCCAAAACCGAGCAAACGGGTCAATCTTCAGCCGAATCCATGACTACTACCGAGGCCCCTGCTACCCTAGTTGAATCGGCCTCTGAAGTTTTGCCTACTAATGTGGTTCCTATAGAATTATCAGACACCATCCCTTTGGATGTCTCTACCCCAGCACGTGGTGCTGCTAGGCCTCCTGCAGCCATGTCTATTAAGGCCTTTGCCAGGGCTAAAGCAGCCAAAACTGCTAAATCAGGGACTGTTAAGCCCCCCTCACACAGGCCCAGTTCCAGTTCTCAAATGCTTACTCTGGCAGAGGATCTCATCTCTTTAATAAGGGGATCCCAGTCTCACCCTGACAGGGCCTCTCAGCCTCAAGAAGAGACCTAGAGCAGAGCCCCCAGAGCCAGTGTCCTCAGATGATTCTTCTGATGATTCAGACATTACAGACCATCCAGAGGCTCCTTTCTCTACTTATGAGGATTCCGATGCTGAAGAATCTATTCCATCTGCCTCTCCACCAGAGGAATTTTCCTTTGGGGAAACCTTACATGCCATGAGAGAGCAATTCCAATGGCAGGGACAAGATTTCTCAGATTCAAGAAAAAGGCTTAGGACCTTTCTACACTTACCGCAACATAGGCCCTTAGCTATACCTCCAGTTCTGCCTGTTGTGGATGATGCAATTAAAAATGTTTGCACTGCTCCTGATACTTTACCTCCAGCCCCTGCCAAACCAGATAGGTTTTACAGGGTACCGGACACTCATCACCACCTATACAAGGCCCCACTTGCAGACCCTGAGACTATCTCCCAGGGCCCTAAGGCAGTAGCTTCCACCTCAGCAAAAAACCCTCTCCCTTCTGAAAGGGAATCCAGGTCCTTAGAGAGATGGGGTAAAAAAGTTTACACCTCTGCTACTCTCTCAGCTAGAGCTTTGAACTGTCAGTTTCATATGATCCAATACCAAGAGTTTATGCTTGATCAGTTAACTAAGAAACTGTCCTCTGATGACTCCTTAGATAAGAAATATGTTTTAGAAATGGTAAATAACATTCAGCAGGTTAGTAACCATTCTTTAAAATGTGGCTATGATGCACTGGAGGCTTCATTTAGATCAGCCATGACTGGCACAGTTATAAGAAGGCATGCATGGTTGAAAGAACAGGTCTTGCCGGATCATGTTAAAGCAAAGCTGTTAGATGCTCCTATGGATAAGGCCAGTCTATTTGGTTCTCCAGCTCAGCAAGTAATGAAGAAAATGGAAGAGAAGGCAAAATCTGTACAAACAGTTAAAGATTTCTTACAGGTTCGGCCCCCAAGGTTTAGCAGGAACTGGCCTTCCAAAAATTGGTCCTTTCCAGACTCCTCTAAACCTCAGAGAGGCAGGAATAGACGTTCCAGAGGCAGAAATCAATCCAGAGGAGGTGCCTACAGAGGACGCCAGTGGCAAGGCAATAACCAGCGAGGCACAGACACAACCACTGCCACTGCAACAGGACAATCACAGTGACTTGGCTCTGACACCGCCTACCAGGGAACAAATAGCAGCACCCTTAGGCGGAAAGTTAGCCTTATTTTCAAAAATTGGCACTATATCACAAAAGACAAGTGGATTTTGCAGACTATAGACCAAGGCTACAGGTTTCACTTCCACACCTTACCAGTAAAAAGAGTAATGCCAAACCTGCCTCCAAATCAGAAAACAGAAGCTCTAAAGCAGATAGCTCAATTAACAAAGATGAGAGCTGTGGAAAGAGTACCACCAACAGAACAGGGCAAAGGATTCTACTCCAGACTCTTCCTAGTACCAAGAAAAGAGAAAAGTTGGAGACCTATTCTCGACTTGTCCGCATTTAAACACATTCATCATTGTCCCAAAATTCAAAATGCTGACCCTACAGCAACTTCTTCCCATGCTGGGCAAGGAGTGTTGGCTGGTAACTCTAGATCTCAAGGAGGCATACCTGCACATCCCCATACGACCAAATTGCAGAAGATACCTCAGATTTCTTGCAGGATCAGAGCATTATCAATTCTCAGCATTGCCCTTTGGCTTATCTACTGCGCCCAGAGTATTCACAAAATGCCTGGCATCAGTAATCGCTCATTGCAGGCTCCAGGAATCCAAATTTATCCATACCTGGGCGACTGCCTGATACAAGCGGACAACAAAAGCAAGCTGACAAAAGACTTACAAAGAGTCATTTGCTTACTACAAGCCCTGGGATACACAGTCAATTTAAAAAAGTCAAGACTAATACCATCCCAAACAAAAACATTCTTGGGTGCAGAATTGGACACAGTAAAACAGATGGCATTCCTAACTGCAGAAAAACAAGAACAACTCCCTCATTACTTCTTGGCATTAACAAAGCAGAACAAACTAACAGCAAGGAAAGTACTGCAGGCCTTGGGCTTCATGGCATCATGCATAATCCTGGTCCCCCATGCCAGATTGCATATGAGAAAACTACAGTGGTACCTAAAGAATTTATGGTCTCAACACAGGCACAGCTTAGAAACCGAAATACCACTAATCCCATGCCTGAAGCAAGAGTTCCTATGGTGGGCTCAAGCATGCCAGTCAAACCCAGGCTTGCCCTTCCACAACTTTCAAGCAAGCCAAACCATCACAACGGACGCCTCAGACCTAGGTTGGGGGGCCCACATGCTGGACAAATGCATACAAGGATTATGGACCCCAGATCAACTGCACCTGCACATAAATCAAAAAGAAATGCTGGCAGTAAAACTAGCAATCCAGAATTTCAGACCATTCCTCAAAGAAGGCCATTTGATGATAAGGACAGACAACACCACAGTCATGTGGTACATCAACAAACAGGGAGGCACTCATTCATACCCCCTATGCTGAATGACTCTGGACCTATGGAATATGGCTCTGAGCTACAACATTCAGTTACAGGCAATATTTGTACCGGGAAAAGAAAACATCCTAGCAGACATGTTAAGCAGAACTACCTCGGATGCTCACGAATGGATGCTACACCCGGACATCTTCAAGGCCATCACACAGAAATGGGGAATACCACAAATAGACCTATTCGCATCCCCACTCAATCACTAGCTCAAGAAATTCTGCACAAGGACATACCACCCACTTGCATGGAAGGTGGACTCTCTATCCTTCAGTTGGAAAGGCCTGACAGCATATGCATTCCCACCTCTTCCTTTGATGCACAAGATACTACTGAAAATCAAAGAGGAGCGTCCAAGGATAATTCTGATAGCTCCAAATTGGCCAAGACAACACTGGTATCCATTGCTGAGGAGCATGTCACGGGGGAGAAACGTGGACACTACCCCTGATGCCTTTGATGTTAACTCAGAACGACTACAACATCATGCATCCAAATCTAAAAACTCTGCAACTAACTGCCTGGAACATTACATAACAGCAACTAACCTAGATTTATCCCAAAGGGTTAAAGACATTATCCTAGAGGCCCGCAGACCTTCTACAAGAAGGAACTATGCAGGGAAATGGAAAAGGTTTGTCATTTGGAGCACTAAAAGAGGAAAAGATGTGTCAAAGATAGATATTGCCAACATCCTGGAGTATTTGGCAGAGCTTCTCCATACAGGCCTGTCCTATTCCTCCATCACGATACATGCATCAGCTATTTCTGCAGAATACAGCTTCGATACCCCTGTCTTCTCACATCCTCTACTCAGGCAGTTCCTCAGAGGAATCAAGAATGTAATACCTCCTAGGAAACCACCATTACCAGCATGGGACTTGAACTTTGTGCTAGAAAAATTGACACTCCCTCCATTCGAACCAGCAGCAACAGCAGATCTTCAACACCTATCCTGGAAAACTGCTTTCCTACTGGCAATTACTTCGGCAAGAAGGGTTTCGGAACTACAGGCCTTAATGGCAGTGCAACCCTTCCTAATCTTCCATCAAGATAGAGTATCCATGAGAACTAATCCTACATTTATGCCTAAGGTGGTATCCAGAGTGTCTCTAAACCAGGCAATCCACCTACCTACCTTCTTTCCCAATCCACAGAACAGGGGGGAAAGACTGCTGCATACCTTGGATGTACATAGACAGTTGCGCTACTACCTGGACAGAACCAAGGACAATAGAAAAACTGACCAGCTTCTAGTGGCCTATGCAACAGGAAGGGAAGGAAAAGCAATTTCCAAACAGACAATCTCCAAGTGGATAGGAAATTGCATCAGATTCTGTTACTCCTACCATGGAAAGCCAATTCCACAGAACATAAGACCTCACTCTACAAGGGCTACAGCCACTACCATAGCTTTCTTACGAGGAGTGGCAACTAAGGACATTATTGAGGCGGCTACTTGGACCTCCGTGCATACATTTGCCAAGCATTATAACTTACCTCTATACTCTAGATCCCGAACAGGGTTTGCCACTGCTGTATTGCAAGGGATCCTAACTACACCATAATTCTTCTTCCTCCTCCCCTAGTTTGGCTATGGTATTCTACCCATTTGTTATGACTGCAGATGCATCCTTGAAGGACATAGTACAGTTTTGTACCTACCATAAATGTAGATGTCCGAACAGGATAGCATTTGCAGTCAGGATTACCCACCCTCCTTCCCCTCTGTGGTATTCCTAGGGTATTTACCCTCCTAATAGCTAGCTGGGGGGGATCTCTTATGGTGTATTTGTTTGTATATATGTACATACATGCTTATTTTTTGTGTTTGCCTACCTTTTTTTTTGGAAACATTGGCGTTTACCCAAAATTTAGTTTTCCAAGAAGGCAACTGGCATCTGGGGCAAGAAACACTGAGGAAAATGGCGTCGGCTGATGCCTTTATACCCGAAGACCAGCAGAGATGACGTTGGGTGAAGTGCGACACCAGCCGAGGCCAGACCCAGACTTTGGTATCCGGCCGACCGAAGGGCTGCCTGACGACAGGACAACCCATTTGTTATGACTGCAGATGCTATCCTGTTCGGACATCTACATTTATGGTAGGTACAACACTGTACTGTACATAAACAAGCAAGGGGGTACACATTCTTACCCCCTCTGCAGACTAGCCATGGCATTGTGGAACACGGCCTTGAGCTACCAAGTACAACTACAAGCTCAATTCCTGTCAGGAAAGCTGAACATTCTGGCAGACAAACTAAGCAGAAATCTCATGGACCCACACAAATGGAAACTGGAACCATGGTTTTTCAACATGTTGACACGCAAATGGGGGAGCCCAGACATAGATCTTTTTGCCTCACCCCAGAACTATCAGTTGGACAAATTTTTCACAAGAAACTGGAAAGTGGATGCTCTGTCCTTCAGCTGGAAAAAAACTATCGGTCTCTGCCTTTCCCCATCTGCCTCTCCTTTCCAAAGTTCTTCTAAAAGTCAAACAAGACAAACCAAAAATTATTTTGATTGCACCAGACTGGCCTCACCAACACTGGTACCCACTCCTGCGCAGTGTGTCACTAATTTCCCCATGGCACCTGCCTCAGGCACCTTCTTACTGTCTCAGCATTAGAACCAACTTCTGCGCCCTCAGCTACAAACATTGAATCTTGCAGCTTGGCTAATCATTTAAATTCCCCCTTAGCATCCCTGAGCAAACCTGTGAGGGATGTCATTTTGGAGGCGAGAAGACCTAGTACTAGAAAATCTTATGCTGACAAATGGAAAAGATTCTGTGCCTGGAATCACTTTCAAGGGATGAGCACAGCAGTGCCCAATTTACCTCAGATTTTGCAATACTTAACTGAGATGCATCATAAGGGCCTGTCTTTCTCCTCCATAAAAATCCATGCCTCAGCCATTTCAGCTCAGTACAACACAGAATCAACCCTCTTCTCTCTCATCCTCTACTAAAGCAGCATCTCAGAGGGGCCAAAAACTTGAGACCACTCAGGAGAGCTCCAACCCCTGCCTGGAACCTTAACTTTGTATTGGAGAAACTCACTCTACGTCCTTTCGAGCCAGCTGCTACTGCAGACTTAAAATTTCTTTCTGGAAAGCAGCTTTCCTTTTAGCAATCACTTTAGCTAGGATATCTGAATTACAGGCCCTTATGGCAGTGGAGCCTTTCATCATCTTTCATAAGGGGCAGGGTGTCACTCAGGACCAATCCATCCTTCATGCTCAAGGTGGTATCCAGTGTGGCTCTCTATCAGTTCATTCATTTGTCAACTTTCTTTCCCAATCCACAGAACAAGGGGGAGCGGATTCTGCATTCATTGGATGTACACAGGCAACTTAGATTCTACTTGGACAGGACTAAATCTCGAAGAAAATCTGCTGGTAGCATTTGCTGTAAGGGCAGAGGGGAAGGCTATTTCAAAACCATTTCTAAATGAATAAAGCATTCATTTCTGCTATAAGCACCATGGAAAACTTATCCCCCAAGGGATCGGATCTCATTCCACCAGGGCTGCATGTACTTCAACAGCCTTTCTTAGAGGTGTGCCTACCAGGGATATTCTAGAAGCTGCTAACTGGAGTTTATTTCATACTTTCACCAAGCATTATCACTTACCAATCTTCTCTAAATCCAGAGCTGGCTTTGCCACTGCTGTTTTGCAGGGCCTTATAGCTGGTCCTAATGCTGTATAAATCCATCCTCCCAACCATAGCTTTGGGAATCTACCCAAATGTAATGACTGCAACAGTGAAACACGAAGAACATAGTACAGTTGTCCACACTTACCATAAATGTAGATGTTAGAGTGTATTCACTGTTGCAGTTCTGGTTACCCTCCCTCCAGCCCCGTTTTTCTCTTACTATACCTCTACTTTCTTCTACTATGCTTAGAAGCCTTTTTGTTGTATTTGCTTTTGTTTGGAGGTATATTTAGGTGTTTTTAATTACTTCTATCTTTTGCTTCGCATTTGGGGGGGCACCTGACATCCGGGGCAAGAAAAACTGATGCAATGGCATCAGCTGCATGTTTTATACCCTGACGACCTAACATCATGGAAGAAGGGACAGCAACCGACGCAGGACCCAAGACTTTGTTAATCAGGCCGACTGAGGGCAAACTGCCAGCAGATTACCCAAATGTAATGACTGCAACAGTGAATACTCTCGAGCATATACATTTATGGTAAGTGTACACAACTGTACTTTTTTTTTCCTTTGGTTTATTTTATTTATTGTTTTTATTACATTTTCGAACTTTTAAAAATGTTATCATATTTTGTCGGCCATATGACGTTCAAACTTTTTAAAAGTTCGAGTATGTAATATAGACGCTGTCCCTAAGGCTCTCTCACTATCTTCCAGTTTAGAAAAGCATCACCTCAGACAGGTGAGCCTTATCCATTACAGAAAAGGGTTATTTCATGACCTGGATCAGCCCCCCCCCTCCTTGAGGGGCATTTCTCAGACACCCAAAGAACAACTCTCTCTTTTCCATCCAGTCATACACAGCCTGCTTGCTGAAGGACAATACAACCCATCCCCATGGCAGAAACAGGAAGGGTTTTTTATTCAAGACTCTTCCTAGTCCCAAGAAAGGATGGACCATAGAGACCAATCCTGGATCTCTCCCACCTCAGTCTTTTCCCACAAGTACCCATCTTGTGAATGCTTACCCTACAGACCCTCTTCCCCTTGATAATGCCTCCGGGATTTCTAGCCACTTTGGACATAAAGGATGCCTACCTGCACATACCCATAAGGAACAACTACAGGAGATATTTATGTTTCTGTGTGGGTTCCTCTCACTTTCCGTTTTCTGCCTTGCCCTTTGGACTCTCTACAGCTTACTGCAGAACCCAAGGGATTCAAATCTTCCCACACCTGGGCAACCTCTTCTGGCAGAATATTTCAGGTTCCTTCAGTGCCAACTGCAAACTGTCATTTCAGTCCTGCAAGCACTGAGATTTAAAGTCAATTACCCCAAGTCAAGTCTAAATCCCTCACAAGACCAAGTGTTCCTCGGGTGCAGAATAAGGACGGATGTCATGAAGACATTCCTTCCACCTCAAAAGATGGAAAACTTAAAGCAGTACCTATTCTCTGTCCTCCAAGCCACTACCTTAACAGCCAGGCAGTACCTCAGACTTTTGGGTCATATGGCATCCACTATTCTAGTGTTGCCATTGGCAAGGCTCCACATGAGAAAATGGCGATGGTACCTGAGGTCTATCTGAACACAACACTCACCCCCCCCCCCCCCCCAGAATACAGCATCCCTTTCCTTCCTTGCCTTAGGAAAGAGATCTTCTGGTGGTCGAACCAAGTGACATTTAACCCAGGGCTCCCTTTACATGTTCCATCCCCAGTTCAGGAGATGTACACAGATGCCTTGTATCTGGTTTGGGGAGTGGCCATGGGCACCCTAAGAGGACAGGGTATTTGGTCAGACTCCTTCAAACAGGAGCATATCAATATCAGGGAAATAAGAGAAATTTTATTTGCTCTGACAGCCTTCCAACGTACCCTAAATTTGGGCCCCGTAAAATTGTTCAAAGACAACACTACAGATGTTCTTCGTGTTTCACTGTTGCAGTCATCACACTTGGGTTAGCTGCAGGTAGCCCTCAGTCAGCCCGAATACCAGAGACTTAGTATTTCTGCGTCGCTTGCTGTCACTGCAGGACTGACGTCAGGTCGTCAGGGGTATAAAAACAGGCAGCCGACGCCATTGCATCAGTCTTTCTAACCGAGGAGCCTGAAGCAGAAGCAGTTCGCACAAGTGCCGGTCAGCCTCTACCTGAGTTTTCTTTTATGAATTGAATCATCCTGAAGTCTTCTAAAGCTAAGTACCCCATTGGGGATCCTTTTTTCTTGCTCTAACCGAATATCAATTGTCTTGTCTGTGGAAAGCAAATACCACACCGAGATTTCCATTCTTACTGCATCACCTGTTTAGGTCCAGACCACAATGTACCTCGCTGTCGGTTTTGTGCCTTGTTCAACGCCCGAAGTATTCGTCGTTGGGCCCTTATTGTCGCTAAATACTTTTGTTCTCGATCTCCGTATTCCGAAATGGCTTGGGTAAGTCATCTGACTACCGATCTTCCCGAAAAAACGTAAGGATAAAGACAAGACTGAGACCGCACAGATCCAAAGCTGCCAACGACACTTCCGTTAAGCTAGTCGCCAGTTCGCCTGTACTCAGTGAGGCGCTTTCGCAGCCCCTGAAGCCCACTTCAGTGGATTCTCAGGCCTCTAACAAGACCCATTTGGAGTCCGGTGTGCCGCGAGACTATTCTTCGACTACGGAACTTGCGGATGTCTCTACCTTGGATGGGTCTGGAGCCGCTGAGCAGGCACCGGCTTCTGAGGAAGTTCTTCGCACTACCAGTGTTCGACACAAACCGATGACTTCTTTTGCGTCTTCAGTCCTGTCTAAAACTACCGAGTTTCTAAGAACAAGAGTACATGCTACGCCTAAAAAAACGATGACCAAAGCTCATGCACCTGCTCCCTTGCCACAACATCAAATGCTTAAAATGGCAGAAGGCCTTATTATGCTGATTAGGGGAAGTCAGTCTTCCCATGCTAAGAGACCAAGAGTCCGACTCTGAGGTTTCTGATTACTGAAGACATGCCCTTATCTGCTTATGAGGATTCAGGGGAGTCCATTCCCTCTGCTTCTCCTCCAGAGGATTTTTCTTTTGGTGAAACCTTACATACTTTTAAGAGAGCATTTCCACTAGGAATGGCAAGACTATCCTCTGTCCAAAAAGAGACTCATAGAGAATTTCTAGATTTGCCACAACATAGGCCTTTAGCAATTCCCCCAGTCCTGGATGTTGTGGATGATGTCTTTATGGAATCCAGTTTAACTCCTGATACTTTACCCCCTGTTCCTAGGAAACCATACAGGTACTACAGAGTACCTGACTCTCAAATTCCTTTTTAAAAATCCTACTGCTGACCCAGAGGTCATCTCCCAGGGACCTAAAGGTATCAAAGCAACTACAGCTAAGAATCCCACACCTTTGGACAGGGATTCCGGAGCTTTGGATAGATTGGGTAAGAAAGTATATACCTGTGCAACTCTCGCCATTAGGGCTTTGAATTGTCAGTTTCACATGCTGAAGTACCAACAACATATTATGGAACTTATTAGCAAAAATAGCTACCTTTACAGACTGTGCAGAAAATAAAGAATTGCAAGAGCTTATGCATTCTGCAAGCCAAGTCAGCAAGCGCACATTGCAGTGTGGCTTTGATGCCCTAGAAGCATCTTGCAGGGCAGCAGTCACTGGTTCTGTATGAGAAAGCATGCTTGGCTTAAGGAGCAGATCTTGCAAGACCATGTCAAATCAAAGTTATTAGATGCACCTCTGAACAAGGACAATCTTTTTGACACTAAAGCCGAAGAGGTTCTTAAAAAGATGGAAGAAAAAGCTAAATCTATGCAGATAGTCAAAGAATTCTTGCAAGTACAGCCTCCTAGATTCTTTAGGCATTACCCCTCGAAACATTGATCCTTTCCAGCCCCCTCGAGGCCATCTCAAACTATGACCCAGGGGAAACCGACCCCCCCCAGACTACAGTCTCAGGGTATGCAGAGATCTAATCAATGGAGTACCAACAGCTCTAAAGCAGGGAGTGCTAAGCCACCCCCTTACGGAAAGAATTCCCAGTGACTTCTCAACTCCACTCCCCACCTCTGCCCAACTGCTTGTGCCCCTAGGAGGAAAACTTGCCCTTAATGCAAAAAACTGGATTGCCATCACCAAAGACTGATGGATTTTCAACATTGTATCCCAGGGTTACAAATTTTACTTCCACTCACTGCCAACCCCAAAAGGGTTCCCAGACCTTCTTCCAAACCAGTGAGCAGAGGCACAAAACTAAGTTCAATCCCTGCTCTCTCTAAGGGCAATTCAGCCTGTTCCTGCGGAACAGATAGATCAAGGATTCTATTCCAGACTTTTCCTAGTACCCAGAAAAGAGGACACTTGGCGCCCAATCCTAGATCTTTCAATTCCCAATACCTTCCTGGTGGTACCAAAATTCACAATGCTCACCCTGCAGCAGCTTCTACCTATGCTAGCCAAAGATGCCTGGTTAGTCACTGTAGACTTAAGTCTGTCTGCACATCCCTATAAGGGAGTCTTGCAGGAAATGTCTAGGTGCCTGGGCAGGATGGTATGCATCATCAGTTCTCTGAACTTCCCTTTAGCTTATCCACTGCTCCCAGAGTATTCACAAAATGCCTGGCTCCATCCATTGCTTACAGCAGACAGAGAAATATTCAAATTTACCTGTACTTGGACGACTGCCTGATTCAGGCAGACAGTCAGGAAATGCTGTTGCAGCACCTGACCTTTGTGAAAAAAACCTTCTAACCTCCCTGGGGTACACCATCAACGAAAATAAATCAAAACTAGTCCCCAGTCAAAAGATTGTATTCCTGGGAGCAAGCTTGGACACAGCATCCCAGATGACATTCCTCACTCCAGAAAAACAAACCTATCTGATAGACTATTTTACTCAAATGGCCACCAGAACCTAGCTAATCCGCAAGGAAATTCCTGCAGGCCCTAGTGTTCATGGCCTCATGCATCCTACTAATTCCATATGCCAGACTGCATATGAGGAAACTTCAGTGGTACTTAAAAAGTCTTTGGTGCCAACATTCTCAGGACCTGGAAACAGTCATTCCTATCATACCCTGTCTAAGGACAGAGTTTCTTTGGTGAGCAGCAGCATGCTACCACAACAAGGGACTGCCCTTTACTCAACCACGCCGCCCAGACCCTAACCACAGATGGATCAGACTATGCTTGGGGGACACACATGGACGGCAAGTGCATAAGGGGCCACTGGAGCCAAGTCAGATTCATCTGCACATCAACCAAAAAGAGATGCTAGCTGTGCAGCATGCTCTGACAGCTTTCAGATCCCTACTCTCACTAGGATACCTGCTAATAAAAACAGACACCACCAAAGATGTTCTTTGTGTTTCACTGTTGCAGTCCTCACACTTGGGTTATCTGCCTGCGGGTAGACCTCAGTCGGCCCAAATACCAGAGTCTTGGAATTTCTGCGTCGGATTCTGTCGCCTCTTCCATGACGTCAGGTGTATAAAACATGCAGGTGATGCCATTACATCAGCTTGTCTTGCCACATGGGAGCCCGAATCAGAAGCAGTTCGCAAGTGCCGGTCGGCTGCTACCTGAAATTTTCATTTTTTGAGCTTCAAACCTGAAGTCTTCTAAAGCTAAGTACCCCGTTAGGGATCCTTCTTTTTTTCTTGCTCTAATCGATGTCCGAAAAAGTTAACAATTCTCTTGCCTGTGGATAGCAAATACCTCACAGAGATTTTCATTCTTACGGCGTCACCATCACAGACCACAACATTCCTCGCTGTTGGTTTTGTGCCTTGTTTAATGCCTGAACTATTTGTCTTCTGGCTATCTTTGTCGCTAAAGTCTTTTGCTCTTTTTCTCTGTATTCCGAAATGGCTTCCATAAGCCGTCTGACTACCAATCTTCCGAAAAAAGTAAGGATAAAGACAGAGACAGACCACACAGGTTCAAAACTGCCGATGACGCTTTTGTTAAGCTAGTCGCCAGTCCGCCGATACTCAGGCGCCTATGTAGCCCCTAATACCTGCTTCTACAGATTCACAGGCCTCTGCTGAGACCCATTCGGAGTCCCGTATGCCGCAAGATGCTTCTTTGACTATGGAACCTGCGGATGTCTCTACCTTGGATGGGTCTGGAGCAGATGTGCAGGCACCGGTTTCTGAGGATGTATTCCAACCTTACAATGTTAGTATTAAAGCGACAACTTTCTTTGACTAAAACTACCGAGTTTCTCAGGCCCAGAGTTCGCACTACGCCTTGAAAACAGACTACCTAAGCGCATACTCAAGCTCCCATGCCACAGAAACAAATGCTTAGAATGGCTGAAGACCTTATAACTTTAATTAGGGGAAGCTAGCCTTCCCCCCTCTAAAAAACAAAGAATTGATTTTCCTTCTGATTCTACTGACCATTAGTCCAATGACTCTGATCCCTCTGATTGCCAGGACATACCTTTATCTACATATGAGGATTCAGATGCAGAGGATTCCATTCTCTCTGCCTCCCCTCCAGAGGACTTTTCTTTTGGTGAAACCTTGCATACCTTAAGAGAGTATTTCCACTGGGAATGCCAAGAATACCCCCAGTCCAAAAAGAGACTCAGAGAATTTTTAGACTTGCCTCAGCACAGGCCTCTAACTGTACCCCCTGTCCTGGATATTGTAGATGATGTCTTCATGGAATCCAGTCTTACGTCTGAACTTTACCACCAGCTTCTAGAAAGCCTGACAGGTACTACAGAGTACCTTACTCTCATCAGTTCCTCTTTAAAAGTCCCACTGCGGATCCAGAGACCATTTCCCAGGGACCTAAAGGCATTAAGGCTACTACAGCCAAAAATCCTACCCCTTCAGACAGGGATTCTGGAGCTTTAGACAGATGGGGTAAGAAGGTATATACCTCTGCAACTCTTGCCATCAGTGCTTTGAATTGCCAGTTTCACATGTTGAAGTACCAGCAGCATATTATGGAACTAATTAAACAAAAAATGTTGTTGCTTCCAGACTGTACAGAAAGTAAAGATTTACAAGAGTTAATGCTTTTTGCAAACCAAGTTAGTAAACATACTTTGCAGTGTGGTTTTGATGCCTCAGAAGCATCTTGCAGGGTTGCTGTCACTGGGTCTGTACTGAGAAGGCATGCTTGGCTGAAGGAACAGATCTTGCCAGATCATGTCAAAGCAAAATTACTAGATGCTCCATTTTAAACCAGGAATGTTTGGCACAAAAGCAGAAGTTCTTAAAAAGATGGAGGAAGAAGCTAAATCTATGCAAACTGTTAAAGCTTTCTTACAGGTGCAGCCACCTAGATTCAGTAGGCATTTACTTTCTAAAAACTGGTCCTTTCCAGTCCCTCCCAGGTCTTCAGTCCAAACCCAGTGGCAGCAGACCACCAAGACTACAGTCTCAGGGTATGCAGAGATCTAAACAATGAAGTGCTCCCACCTCAAAAACAGGACGTGGTAAGCCACCCCTTTATGGAAAAACTTCACAATGACTTGTTTTTCATCCTTCTCAGCCATGCCCAAGTACTTGCACCCCTAGGAGGAAAACTCACCCTGCATGCAAAAAACTGGATGGCCATTACCCAGGACCGATGGGTCCTAAACATTGTATCCCAGGAATACAGATTCTTCTTCCACTCACTGCCAACCCCAAGCAGGTTGGCAGACATTCCTCCAAAACAGTGGGCAGAGGCTCAAAAGCAAGTACTTTCTTGTCTCAATATCAGGGCTATTCAACCTGTTCCAATACAGCAAATGGGGACAGGGTTTCTATTCCAGACTGTTCCTGGTGCCTAGAAAAGAGAACTCTTGGTAACCTATCCTGGATATGTCAATTCTCAACACCTTCCTGGTGGTCCCAAAGTTCAAAATGCTCACACTGCAACAGCTTCTTCCTGTGCTAGCCAAGGACGCCCGGCTAGTCAACCTAGACTTAAAAGAAGCTTATCTGCACATCCCATAACGGAATCTTTAAGGAAATATCTACATTTCAGGGCAGGCTCTGTGCACTATCAGTTCTCTGCACTTCCCTTTGGCTTATCTACTGCGCCCAGGGTATTCACAAAGTGCCTGGCTCCAGCCATTGCATACTGCAGCCAGAGAAATATTCAAGTTTACCCATACTTGGATAACTGCCTGATTCAGGCGGACAGTCAGGAATTGCTACTTCAGCACCTGGCATTTGTAAAGAGACTCCTAACTTCTTTGGGGTACACCATCAACGAAAAGAAATCACAGCTGGTGCCCAGCCAAAAGATTGTATTCCTGGGAGCAAGCTTGAACACAACTTCCCAGATGGTATTCCTCACTCAAGAAAAACAGGTTTATTTGACAAACTACTTCAAACTAATGGCCACCAAAACCCAGCTATCTGCAAGACAAATACTGCAATCTCTATTCATGGCCTCATGCATTCTACTAATTCCATATGCAAGACTGCATATAAGGAAACTTCAATGGTACTTAAAAAGTCTCTGGTGTCAGCATTCTCAGGACCTGGAAACACTGATTCCTATCTTTCCTTGTCTAAGGGCAGAGTTCCTTTGGTGGGCAGAGGCATGCAACTACAACAAGGGACTTCCTTTCACTCAACCCTTTACCGCCCAAACCCTGACAACAGACGCATCAGACTATGCATGGGAGGCTCACATGGCAGGCAACTGCATTCAAGGCAAATGGAGCCCAGGACAAATTCCGCTGTATATCGATCAAAAAGAAATGTCAGCTGTGCAGAATGCTCTGACAGCCTTCAAATACCTTCTCCTTCCAGGACAACTCCTGATAAAGACAGACAACACCACAGTTATGTGGTACGTAAACAAGCAGAGGGGAACTCATTCCTACCCACTCTGCAGGTTAGGTATGGCCCTGTGGAACACAGCCTTGAGCAAACAAGTGCACCTGGAAGCTCAGCAGATGACTTAAGTAGAAATCTACTGGACCCACACGAGTGGAAACTGGTAACCAACTCATTCAAACTTCTAACCCACAGGTGGGGGACACTAGAGGTGGACCCCCCCCCCCAAAACCATCCATTGCACAGATTTTGCACCAGAACTCCTCACAGCAAAGTGTGGAAAGTGGATGCCGTATCCTTTTCATGGGAAAGCCTCTCAATTTAAGCCTTTCCTCCTCTGCCCCTCCTCTCAAAAGTACTACTCAAGATCAAACAGGACAGACCAAGGACAATCCTTATTGCCCCAGACTGGTCACGCCAGCACTGGTACCCAATGCTATCCTGGGACCTACATCAGACCCCCCTCCCTGCTGTCCCAGCAGGGGGGACAGATTTTTCATCCACAGCTGCAAACCCTAAACCTTGCAGCATGGCTTATCCCCTGAATACACCACCAGCGACCCTCAGCAAACATGTGCTGGACATCCTCCTGGAGGCCAGAAGGCCTAGTACTATTCAGAAAAGTGGAAAAGATATTGTTCTTGGAGCCAGTCTCAAGGAAAGGGCACAGGCGTGCCCACCTTATCTCCAACCCTAGACTACATAGCAGAGCTGCTCAACAGAGGCCTATCCTTCTCATCTATTAAGATTCATGCCACTGCCATCTCAGCTCATTACAATACTGAGCCAACTCTCTTTTCTCAACCTCTCATCAAACAGTTCCTGAGAAGAGCTAACAATTTAAGGCCTCCAAGGAGAGCTCCCACCCCTGCCTGGGACCTTCAATTTGTACTAGAGAAGCTCATGCTTCCCCCTTTTTAGCCTGCTGCTACAGCAGAGTTAAAATTCCTCTCTTGGAAAACAGCCCTACTTCTAGCCATCACTTCAGTAAGAAGAGTGTCTGAATTACAGGCACTAATGGCTGTGGAACCCTTCATTATGTTCCATGCTGACAGGGTTTCCCTCAAGACTAACCCATCATTTCTGCCCAAGGTTGTATCCAGTGTGGCTTTAAACCACTCCATCCATTTACCAACCTTTTTCCCTAATCCTCAGAATAAAGGGGAAAGGATCCTGCACTCCTTGGACATGGACAGACAGCTCAGGTTCTATCTTGACAGGACTAAACCTTTCAGAAAGTCTGGCCAGATGCTAGTCAGCTTTGCTACAGGGGCAGAGGTCAAGGCCATTTCAAAGCAAACCATTTCCAAATAGATAGCACACTGCATCCATTTCTGCTACAAACACCATAGAAAATCTACCCCACAGGGGATCAGAAGTCATTCCAATAGGGCTACCTCAACCTCTACAGCATTTCTCAGGAGAGTCCCTACCAGGGACATCTGGAAGCTGCCACCTGGAGTTCTGTACACACCTTCACCAAGCATTACCAATTGCCTATCTTTTTCTAACTCCAGAGCTGGATTTGCCACAGCAGTCTTATAAGGCTTGCTAGCCAGCCCTAATACTTTTTGACTGCCTTCACCCTTCCTCAGCTTTGGGAATCAATCCAAGTGTGATGACTGCAACAGTGAAACACGAAGAACATAGTACAGTTGTGTACACTTGCCATAACTGTAGATGTTAGAGTGTATTCACTGTTGCAGTCCTGGTTACCATCCCTCCAGACCTCTGAATTTTCTATACTTTCTACCTATCCTCTTTTTGGCCATATCTTATGGCAGTGTTATTTACTTTTTACTGGAGGTATTCCACATCATGTAATTGCTTCCTATTTTGGGGGCTCCTGACATGTGGGGCAAGAAAAACTGATGTAATGGCATCTGCTGCATGTTTTATATCCCTGACGACCTGACGTCTTGGAAGAGGTGACAGCATCCAACGCAGAAATCCCAAGACTCTGGTATTCGGGCTGACTGAGGGCTACCTGCAGGCAGATAACCCAAGTGTGATGACTGCAGCAGTGAATACACTCTAACATCTACATTTATGGTAAGTGTACACAACTATACTTTATGTAGTACTTCAACAAGCAGGGGGGAACCCACTCTGCAGGCTGGCCATGGCCCTGTGGAACACGGCCTTGGACATGCAGGTCCATCTGCAAGCTCAATTCCTGCCAGGCAAACAAAACTCACTGGCAAACGACTTAAGCAGAAATCTCCTAGACCCACGAGTGGCAGTTAGAGCCCAGGACCTTCAACCTTCTGATTCAGAAATGGGGAACCCCAGAGGTGGATCTCTTTGCCTCCCCCTGCAATCACCAGCTCAGCAAATTCTGCACCAGGACACCTCACAGCAGGGCCTGGAAAGTGGATTCCCTATCCTTCCAGTGGGTAAATCTCTCAATCTATGCCTTTCCCCCTCTGTCCCTTCTCTCAAGAGTATTGCTTAAGATAAGGCAGGACTGACCAAGGACAATTCTGATCGCACTGGACTGGCCACGCCAGCACTGGTACCCACTCCTGTGCAGCCTTTCACTGGTGCCACCTTGGCACCTATAACAGATCCCAACCATGCTCTCTCAGCAGGGGGGACAGAGCTTGCATCTGCAACTGCAAACCCTAAATCTTGCAGCCTGGCTTATTCCTTGAATTCTCCCCCAGTAACCAGCCTAAGCAGGCAGGTGCTGGATGTCATTCTTGAAGCCAGAAGACCCAGTACAAGGAAATCCTATGCTGATAGGTGGAAAAGGTACTGATGTTCTTCGTGTTTCACTGTTGCAGTCCTTACATTTGGATAATCTGCTGGCAGGTTGCCCTCAGTTGGCCTGATTAACAAAGTCTTGTTCCTGTGTCGGTTGCTGTCCCTTCCATGACGTCAGGTTGTCAGGGGTATAAAATATGCACCGATGCCATTACATCAGTCTTTCTTGCCGTGCGGTGCCCGAAGCAGAAGCAGTTCGCAAGTGCCGGTCGGCCGACTCCTGAAATTTTCATTTTCGAGTTTCAGAACCGAAGTCTTCAGCTTAAAGCTAAGTACCCCGTTGGGGAAACTTTTTCTTGCTCCTTACTGATGTCAGTAAAAGTTAATAATTGCATTACTTGTGGAAAGCAAATACCTCATAAAGATTTTCATTTGTACTGTATTCCTTGCCTAGGCCCTGACCACGACGTACCTTGCTGCCGGTTTTGTGCTTTATTTAATCAGCGCACTATCTGCCGTCGGTACATTTTTGCCTTTAAATATTTCTGTTCTCGGTTTAAGTATCCAGAAATGACGTCGGGTAGCCATCCGACTGCCAGGATTCCGAAAAAACATAAAGATAAATCAGAGACAGGCCATCGAGGCCATATTTGTGATGTTGATTTCAGAATGTGCAGAAAATAAAAAATTGCAGGAATTATTGCATGCAGCTGAACAAGTTGGAAAGCATACTTTGCAATGTGGTTTTGATTCCTTAGAGGCCTCCTGCAGGGCCGCAGTTACTGTATCTGTTATTAGGAGGTATGCCTGGTAAAAGGAACAAAATTTGCCTGATCACGTAAAAGCTAAATTGCTAGATGCACCTTTACAGCATGATTCTCTGTTTGGTATTAAGGCAGAAGAGGTTTTAAAGAAATGGAGGACAAAGCTAAGTCTATGCAAACTGTTAAAGACTTCTTGCAAGTGCAACCACCAAGATTCAGTAGACACTGGCCTACAAAAAATTGGTCCTTTCCTGTGTCAGACAGAGCTCAAAGGGGCAAATCCAGATGCCCTAGGTGTTCCAGATACCAGGCGCAAGATTCATACAGGTCAAAGCAATGGGGCACTTCCACCTCCAAATCTGGAGGAGATAAAGCGCAAACCTACAGAAAGCAATCCCAGTGACTTCCCTCTGCCGAAACGCAGAAATACTAAGTCTCTGGTATTTGGGCCGGCCAAGGGCTACCCAGGCAGGGATAACCCAAATGTGATGACTGCAACAGTGAAGACACTCGAGCATTTATGGTAAGTGTACACAACTGTACTTTTAAGTCACCACCCCTAATATTATTCACTATAGTCTCCATGACTCTAAATGTAAAACTATAGTCTTCAGCGTTTTCTTTTAAGTGCTGGGCCAAGGAATTACTCATAATACCCCTTTATATTTCAGACCTATGCGCTACAATTCTCTCTCTGTTTTTTGTTGACTTGCCAACATAAAAACTAGGACACACTTTGCATGTGGCTAGGTATATATTTATGGAATTATAACAATTACATGTATATTTTCTACCAGTAACTGGATGTATAAAATGTTTCTCATTGTTGATAATTGCACAACACAGCTCATGTAGTTGTGCAGTGAAAATTTCCTTCTTCAGGAGATTTATTGATGACATCTTTTTTTGTGTGAATGGGGAATGAATTAGAACTTTTAGAGTTTGTTAGTTTTTTTAATACTGCCACTGATGTCTTAAGATTTAAATTAACGTAGTCTAGATCTAAGATTAATTTCCTAGATTTTGAACTTTATTCCAATCAGTTAGGCCTGCATACTAGTGTCTATAAGAAACCATCTCATAAGGATAAGTACGTCCATAGAAATAGTGTGCATGCCCAACATGTTTTTAAAGGAATTGTGAAGGGACAGTGTACTCCAATTAGCAAATTAAATACTGAATAGGATAGATGTCTCATTCAGATGCAAGAGGAAACACAGGAATTCAAAGACAGAGGCTATGTTGAAGATGTATTAAATGCTACTTTTAATGAGGTCATTAATAATAGAAATGATAAGGCGTGACCGTATTTTACGGCTAATTATTCATACACCCCTAAGCTCAATAGTACTAACACTGTATTTCATTACAAGATACAGTAAAAAAATACAGAATATTATTCAAAATAACTGGTGCATTTTACAATCACTTTCTGAGCTGACTAGGGACATAGGAAACGCTCCTAAATTTACTTACAGGAACTGTGCAAGCCTTAAGAAATGCTTATGCTGTAAGGGATTCTCTCAAAACAGACGACCTATATCTACTAGGATTCTACTAGTTCCATGTTATAACTGTTCAACATGTGCGATTATCAATAACTAGAAACATTTTATACATCCAGTTACTGGTAGGAAATATACATGTAATTGCTATGCTAACTGTAATTCCATAAATAACATTCACCTGGCCACATGCAAAGTGTGTTCTAGTTTTTATGATGGCAAGTCAACCAGAAAACTGAGAGAGAATTGTACACCATAGGTCTGAAATACGAAGGAGTGTTATGAGTAATTCCTTAGCCCAGCACTTAAAAGAAAATGGTGAAGTCCTTAGTTTTACATTTAGGTTCATGGAGACTATAGTGAAGAATATTGGGGGTGGTGACTTGAATAGTAGTTTAGAATTGAAAGTGTATGAATGGATTGAACGTTTGAATGCTGACCATCCACCTAGAATTAATAAAATGGTTTCTCTTAAACCAGTTTTAAAACACAAACAAATGTGCTTAAAATGATTCTTGTTCTTTAAGTTTTAATATGTATGAAATTTATTGTATTTTATTGGCTGTGTGATATCATGTGATTAGATAATTTTTATATTTAGTTGTGGTTTTAGTTTAGATTGATGTTCTTCGTGTTTCACTGTTGCAGTCATCACATTTGGGTTATCTGCTTGCAGTAGCCCACAGTCGGCCTGATTAACAAAGTCTTGGGTCCTGCATCAGTTGCTGTCCCTTCTTCTGTGACGTCAGGTCGTCATGGGTACAAAACATGCAGCCAATTCCATTACATCAGTCTTTCTTGCTGTGTGGTGCCCAAAGCAGAAGTAGTTCGCAAGTGCTGGTCGGCCTTCTCCTGACATTTTCGATGTTCTTCGTGTTTCACTGTTGCACTCATTACATTTGGGTAATCTGCTGGCAGGATGCCCTCAGTTGGCCTGATTAACAAAGTCTTGTTCCTGTGTCGGTTGCTGTCCCTTCCATGACGTCAGGTTGTCAGGGGTATAAAACATGCAGCCGATGCCATTACATCAGTCTTTCTTGCTGTGCGGTGCCCAAAGCAGAAGCAGTTCGCAAGTGCCGGTCGGCCGACTCCTGAAATTTTCATTTTCGAGTTTCAGAACAGAAGTCTTCAGCTTAAAGCTAAGTACCCCGTTGGGGAAACTTTTTCTTGCTCCTTACTGATGTCAGTAAAAGTTAATAATTGCATTACTTGTGGAAAGCAAATACCTCATAAAGATTTTCATTTGTACTGTATTCCTTGCCTAGGCCCTGACCACGATGTACCTTGCTGCCAGTTTTGTGCTTTATTTAATCAGCGCACTATCTGCCGTCGGAACATTTTTGCCTTTAAATATTTCTGTTCTCGGTTTAAGTATCCAGAAATGACGTCGGGTAGCCATCCGACTGCCAGGATTCTGAAAAAACATATAGATAAATCAGAGACAGGCCATCGAGGTCCAAAACTGCCGATGATGCTTCTAAGCCAGTTGCCAGTTTGCCGGTACTCAGAGAGGCGCTTTCGCAGCCCGATACCCACTACTTCTGACTTGCAGGCCTCTACTGAGACCCATTCGGAGTCCGGTATGCAGCGAGATGTTTCACCTATGGAACCCGCGGATGTCTCTACCTTGGATGGGTCTAGAGCCGCTGTGCAGGCACCAGCTTCTGAGGGTGTATTCAGGCCTACAGACTTGCATATCAAACCTGACAGATACTAGTGGGTTCCTGAGTCCCACAAGTTCCTTTGCAAGAATCCTGTTGCAGATCCAGAAACCATTTCTCAGGGGCCCAAGGGCATTAAGGCTTCTACTGCTAAAAATCCTACCCCTTCTGATAGAGACTCCAGGGAGCTGGATCGATGGGGTAAGAAGGTTTATACTTCTGCAGGCTTGGCAATCGGGGCTTTAAACTGCCAATTTCATATGTTAAAATATCAACAGCATACTGTTGGACTGCTTAAACAGAAAATTATGTTGATTCCTGACTATGTGGAAAATAGATTTACAGGATTTATTGCATTCTGCTGAACAAGTTGGAAAACATACTTTGCAGTGTGGTTTTGATTCTTTAGAGGCCTCGTGCAGGGCTGCTGTTACTGGGTCTGTGCTTAGAAGGCATGCTTGGCTTAAGGAGCAATCTTTGCCTGATCATGTTAAAGCAAAATTGTTGGATGCTCCTTTAAATCAGGACCGCCTGTTTGGCAATAAGGATGAAGAAGTTCTAAAAAAGATGGAAGATGACGCTAAATCTATGCAAACTGTTAAAGATTTCTTACAAGTGCAACCTCCAAGATTTAGTAGGCACTGGCCTACTAAGAATTGGTCTTTTCCAGCCTCTTCCAGATCCTCTCAAGCCAATCCCAGACACACCAAAAGCACCAGGTTTCAGTCCCAAGGGACTCTCTGATCTAAGCAATGGGGGGGCCTCCTCTTCCAAATCTGGAAATAACAAGACACCCCCCTATGTTAAACAGTCTCAATGACTTCCTTTTAAAATTTCCAAGCACTTACCTTTTAGCCGCCCCTTTGGGAGGAAAAATTGCTCTTCATGCAAAGAACTGGGAACTCATAACCCAGGACAAATGGGTTTTAAATATAGTGTCCCAGGGATACAGATTTCATTTTCACACGTTACCAACACCAAACGGGTGGCCAGACCTGCCCCTAAATCAGTGGGCAGAGGCTCAAAAACAAGTACTTTCCCTCTTAAACATGTGGGCTTTTCAACCAGCACCAGAAGAGGAAAAGGGACAAGGTTTCTATTCCAGGCTTTTTCTGGTACCCAGAAAAGACAAATCATGGTGTCCAGTTCTGGACCTGTCTACTCTAAACACCTTTCTGGACATTCCAAAATTCAAGATGCCGACTCTTCACCAGTTACTTCCTATGCTAGGCAAAGATGCCTGGTTGGCAACTCTAGAGTTAAAAGAAGCATACCTGCACATCCCAATCAGGAAATCTTGCAGAAGATACCTACGCTTCAAAGCAGGCTACTTGCATTATCAGTTCTGTGCACTGACTTTGGCTTGTCTACTGCGCCCAGGTATTCACAAAGTGCCTGGCTCCAGTTATTGCATTTTGCAGGAAAAGAAATATTCAAATATATCCATACTTGAAAATGATTGTCTAATTCAGGCATAAAACCAGGGCATACGTCTCAATCATCTGGAGTTTGTAAAAAGGGTTCTAACTTGTCTAGGATACACCATAAACGAAAAGAAATCACAACTGGTACCCTCTCAACAGATTACATTCCTGGGTGCAAGCTTGAATACAACTGCGCAGATGACTTTCCACACTCTAAAGAAACAAATTCAATTGGTAACTTACTTCAAACAAGTGGCCGCAAAAACCCTGCTATCTGCAAGGCAAATACTGCAAACCTTGGGGTTCATAGCCTCATGCATTCTTCTAATTCCATATGCAAGACTGCATATGAGGAAACTACAGTGATACTTAAAAAGTCTATGGAGTCAACATTGTCACAGCCTAGAAACAATGATTTCTATTATACCTTGCCTACGCCTGGAGTTCCTATGGTGGGCAGAGGCCTGTCACCAGAACAAGGGACTGCCATTCACACTACCACCTGCCGCCCAAATCCTAACTACAGATGCATCAGACTATGCATGTGGGGGGGGGGGTGCTCACCTGGCAGGGAATTGCATTCAGAGCAAATGGAGCCCAAATCAAATGCACCTACATATCAATCAAAAATATGTTAGCTGTACAGAATGCTCTGACAGCCTTCAAGGACTACATTCTTCCAGGACAACTAATGGTAAAGACTGACAATACCACGGTTATGTGGTACATAAACAAGCAGGGGGGGTACACATTCCTACCCCCTCTGCAGACTAGCCATGGCATTGTGGAACACAGCCTTGAGCTACCAAGTGCACCTACAAGCTAAATTCCTGCCAGGAAAATTGAATACACTTACAGATGGACTAAGCAGAAATCACATGGACCCACACGAGTTTAACCTGGAACCACAGATTTTCAACATGTTGACAAGCAAATGGGGGAGCCCAGACATAGATCTATTTGCTTCCCCCCAGAACTACCAGTTGAACAAGTTCTGCACAAGGACTCCCCACAAAAAAGCCTGGAAAGTGGATTCTCTGTCCTTCAGCTGGAAAACCCTATCAGTCTACGCCTTTCCCCCTCTGCCTCTGCTCTCCAAAGTTCTGTTAAAGTCAAACAGGACAAACCAAGAATGATTTTGATTGCTCCAGACTGGCCACTCCAACACTGGTACCCACTCCTGCGCATTGTCACACATATCTCCATGGCACCTGCCTCAGACACCTTCCTTGCTGTTTCAGCAGGAGAACCAAGTTCTGCACCCTCAGCTTCCAACATTGAACCTTGCAGCCTGGCTGATCACTTAAATTCACCCTTAGCACCCCTTAGCAAACCTGTGATGGATGTCATCTTGGAGGTGAGAAGACCTAGTACTAGAAAATCTTATGCTGACAAATGGAAAAGATTCTGTGCCTGGAACCAATCTTTAGGGATTAGCACAGCAGCGCCCAATTTACCTCAGATTTTGCAATACTTAACTGAGATGCTTCACCCAAGGCCTGTCTTTTTCCTCTATTAAAATCCACACCTCAGCTATTTCAGCTCACTATAACACTGAATCACCCCTTTTTTTCCTCATCCCCTGCTCAAGCAGTATCTCAGAGGGGCAAAGAACTTGAGACCACCCAGGAGAGCTCCTACCCCTGCCTGGGACCTTAACTTTGTTTTGGAGAAGCTCACTCTACCTCCTTTCGAGCCAGCTGCTACTGCAGACATAAAATTTCTTTCTTGGAAAACAGCCTTCCTTTTAGCAATCACTTAAGCTAGAAGGATATCTGAATTACAGGCCCTTATGGCAGTGGAGCCTTTCGTCATCTTTCATGCGGACAGGGTATCTCTGAGGACCAATCCATCCTTCATGCCCAAGGTGGTTTCCAGTGTGGCTCTTAATCGGTCCATTCATTTGCCAACCTTCTTTCCCAATCCACAGAACAAAGGGGAACGGATACTGCACTCCTTAGATGTGCACAGACAACTTAGATTCTACTTCGACAGGACTAACCTCAAAGGAAATCTGACCAACTGCTGGTGGCATTTGCTACAGGGGCAGAAGGGAAGGCTATTTCAAAGCAAACCATTTCCAAATGGATAGGCCATTGCATTAATTTCTGCTACAAGCACCATGGAAAACCTATCCCACAGGTGATCAGACCCCACTCAACGTGGGCTGCATCTACCTCTGCAGCCTTTCTCAGAGGTGTCCCTACCAGGGACATCCTAGAAGCTGCTACCTGGAGTTCTGTACATACTTTCACCAAGCATGATCATCTGCCAATTTTCTCTAAATCCAGAACTGGCTTTGGCACTGCAGTCTTGCAGGGCCATATAGCTGGTCCTAATGCTGTCTAAATTCCTCCTCCCATCCTTAGCTTTGTGAATCTACCCAAATGTGATGACTGCAACAGTGAATCACGAAGAATATAGTGCAGATGTCCTTCAAGAATGCAACTGCAGTCATAACATATGGGTTGTCCTGCCTCAGGCAGCCCTCGGTCGTCTGAATTCCAAAGTCTGGGTCCGGTGTCGGCTGGTGTCACCCCCTCTCCGACGTCACAACGGCTGGAGTATAAAGGCATCGGCCGACGCCATCTTCTCCAGTCTTTCTTGCCGCGCGGTGCCCGAAGCAGAAGCAGTTCGCAAGTGCCGGTCGGTCAGCTCCTGTGTTTTCAGTACCGAAGTCATCTAAAAGCGAAGTACCCCGTTGGGGAACATTTATTCTTGCCTCAGCCAATGTCAGAACAAATTGAGAAAGTTAATAATTGTTTGTCTTGTGGTAAACAAATACCTCATAAGGACTTCCATTCTCTCTGCCTTCCCTGCCTGGGCCCAGACCAGACGTGCCTACTTTAATAAGCGCACTCTCAGGCGCCGGGCAGAATTCGCCGAGGACTTCTTAGGTGAATCTTTTGCGTATATCATGCCGTCGGAACAACCGACAACCCAATCTGCTAAAAAATGCAAAGACCGGGACCGACATCCTCGGCCCGCATCCACTACCGATGTTTCTGCTAAACCCTCTACTAGCACTCCGGCTCCTTCGGAAGGGGTAAATCTACCGCTATAGGCTGACGACACAGCGCTAACACGACATTCGGTCTCGGATACCTCTCCTGTGCTGGTTGTTGATTTTCCTCCGGAAACCGAAGTTCTCGATCTACCCGACACCATCCCGGTGGACAAGGTAACACCTGCACGTGGGGCTGCTAGGCCTCCTGTTTCCATGTCCATCAAGGCCTTTGCACGTGCTAAGGCCGCCAGTCAGGCCAAGGCCCATCCTAAGCCTGCCCAGGCCCCTTCCTCTGATAAGATCTGCAGCCAGAGACATGATCTGCTTATTTCCCTTATCAGGGGGTCTCAGCCTCATCCGGACAGGGGTTCTCAGCCACCTGCAGAGAAAAGGCCTAGATCTGAGCAGGCGGACGACCTCTCCTCGGATGAAGCCTCTGGGGATTCTGAGCACTCTTGACACTCAAGAAGAACCCTTCCAGGCCTACGAGGACTCTGATGCTGAGGAATCTATTCCCTCAGCCTCCCCCCCAGAGGATTTCTCATTTGGGGAAGTTCTGCATTCCATGAGGGAACATTTTCAGTGGCAGGGTCAGGAATTCTCTGACTCCAGGAAAAGGCTTCGTACTTTCCTCAAGCTCCCCCCAGCACAGACCTCTGGCTATCCCTCCAGTTATGGATGTTTTGGATGATGTTTTCTCTGACTCCAGTGCCAACCCTGACTCTCTTCCTCCTGCTCCTATCAAGCCGGACAGATATTATAGGGTCCCTGACACTCACAAGCACCTTTTTGAGGCCCACTCTGTGGATCTAGAAACTATTTCACAGGGCCCCAAGGGAGTGGCTTCCTCCTCTGCCAAAAAAACACTGCCAGCTGACAGAGAAGCTAGGTCCCTGGAGAGATGGGGTAAAAAAGTATACACCTCCACTACCCTAGCCATGAGGTCTCTTAATTGCCTTTTCCACATGTTTCAGTACCAAGATTTTCTCCTTGATGATTTACAGAAAAAGGTAGCCACTTCTGAGCCTATTGATAAAAAGGCACTGCAGGATCATATACATAGCACTCAGTAGGTTAATAACCATTTTCTGCAGTGTGGTTATAATGCACTGGAAGCTTCATGTAGGGCAGCTATGACTGGGGCTGTAATACGTAGACATGCTTGGTTGAAGGATCAATCTTTGCCTGACCATGTTAAAGTAAAGTTACTGGATGCACCTTTGGAGAAACAAAAGCTTTTTGGTGCTACTGCACAAGATGTTTTGAAATTCATAGAGGAAAAAGCAAAGTCAGTACAGACAGTAAAGGATTTCCTTCAGGTTCAGCCACCCAGATTCAGCAGAAACTGGCCCTCAAAGAATTGGTCCTTCCCGGGCTCTGACAAGTTTCAAAGGGGAAAAAGCAGACGAGCCAGGGTAGAGGACAACACCGAGGATCTTACAGGGGCCAATGGCAACCTCCAACCAAAAAAAAGTGGCAGACAGTTCAGCTGCACCACAGGGACACTCACAATGACTTCATTTCAGCCTACAAAGGTTCAAAGAGAAGGACCTTTGGGGGCAAAATTAGGCTTATTCTCACAAAACTGGCATATTTTAACCAAAGACAATTGGATTCTGGATTTGATAAACAAAGGCTACAGATTCCACTTCCACACATTACCAATAAGACAAGGCATGCCAAACCTGCCACATCATCAAAGGGCAGAGGCACTCTCTCAAGTTTTCAAGCTATTAAGTATAAAAGCAATAGAAAGGGTTCCTCCTCAGGAGCAAGGCCAGGGATTTTATTCAAGACTGTTCCTTGTTCCGAGAAAAGAAAACAAATGGAGACCCATACTGGACTTGTCAAATCTAAACACTTTTCTTATGGTGCCAAAGTTCAAAATGCTGACGTTGCAGCAGCTTCTTCCCATGCTGGGCAAGGGGTCTTGGCTGGTCACTCTGGACCTCAAGGAGGCATACCTGCATGTCCCAATCAGACAAAGCTGCAGAAGATACCTCAGATTTCTTGCAGGAACAGAGCATTATCAATTCTCAGCATTGCCGTTTGGCTTGTCTACTGCCCAGAGTGTTCACGAAATGCCTGGCATCAGTAGTGGCACACTGCAGACAGCAGGGGATTCAAATATACCCTACTTGGACGACTGCCTCATACAAGCAGACAACAAACAAACCTTAAAAGGGCATTTGGACTATGTCATGCATCTACTGCAGGCCTTGGGATACACAGTCAACATTCAAAAGTCAAAATTACTACCATCCCAACAGATTACATTCCTAGGAGCCAAACTGGACACGAAACACAAATGGCCTACCTCACAGAGGAAAAACAGCGTTTACCAGAGTACTTCAAAGGCCTAGCACGCCTTTCCCAGCTGACTGCAAGGAAAATCCTGCAGGCCCTGGGTTTCATGGCATCTTGTATTCTTCTGATACCTTTGGCAAGACTTCATATGAGAAAGCTGCAATGGTATTTAAAAAACTTATGGTCTCAACACAGCAACAGCCTAGAGGACATAATCCCACTTATTCCATGCCTGCAGAAGGAATTTCTATGGTGGGCTCAAGCCAGTCAACTAAACAAAGGCAGGTCTTTCAACAGACCTCAAGCAGGCCAAATGATCACGACAGACGCCTCAGACCATGGATGGGGAGCGCACATGGAGGGCAGATGCATTCAAGGCCTATGGACGCCAAAGGAAAGACATCTGTACATAAACCAAAAGGAGATGTTGGCAGTGATACAGGCCATCGAGACTTTCGAAAAATCACTACAAGAAGGACATTTGCTAATAAGGACAGACAACACCACTGTCATGTGGTACATAAACAAGCAGGGAGGCACTCATTCTTATCCCCTCTGCAGACTAACAATGCTTCTCTGGGAAAAATCCCTGAGCCTGAAGATACACTTACAATCCCAGTTTGTACCAGGCAAGGACAATGTACTGGCAGACAATCTGAGCAGAAACTTCATGGATCCACACGAATGGATGTTGCACTCACATTTTCTCCACTGACAAGGACATGGGGAAGACAGGACGTAGATCTCTTTGCTTCTCACCTAAATCATCACCTGGAAAAGTTCTGCACAAGGACTCATCACCCTCTAGCTTGGAAAACGGATGCCCTCTCCTTCAGCTGGAATTCTAAAAATTTATGCATTCCCTCCTCTGCCTTTGCTGACCAAGGTGATACTGAAAATAAAGGCAGAACAACCAACAGGCATTTTGATAGCGCCAGACTGGCCAAGGCAACATTGGTACCCACTGCTGTTGACCATAACTCGGACCAAACCATGGCCTCTGACCCTATGGCCCCTGCTCCTAACGCAACACAATTACAGGACTGTACATCAAGACCTGAAAACATTGCATCTGACAGCCTGGAGACTTCCATGACTTCAAAACCTAGCTCTCTTTCCAAATCTGTTCAAGAGATCTTGCTGGAAGCACGCAGACCTTCCACCAGAAAAACCTATTCAGCCAAGAGGAAAAGATTCAGCATCTGGAATGCAAAAAAGGGTCAGGACACAGAACTACTGAGTATTCCTCAGATATTGGAATACTTGGCAGAGCTATTTCATACTGGGCTTTCATACTCCTCAATAAAGATACATGCCTCAGAAATCTCAGCAAAATACAACTGTGACCCTCCAGTGTTTTCGCATCCTCTGCTAAGACAGTTTTTAAGAGGGATAAAGAATATCAAACCTCCCAGAAAACAACCAGTACCTGCATGGGACCTCAACTATGTGTTGGAAAAACGAACTCTTCCTCCCTTTGAGCCAGCAGCATCCTCAGAAATGCAATTCCTTTCATGGAAGACGGCCTTATTATTGGCAGTCACTTCTGCAAGAAGAGTTTCTGAGATACAGGCACTCATGGCAGTGCTCCCCTTCCTCATTTTTCATCAAGACAGAGTCTCCCTAAGAACAAATCCTACATTCATGCCAAAAGTTCTGAGATACAGGCACTCATGGCAGTGCTCCCCTTCCTCATTTTTCATCAAGACAGAGTCTCCCTAAGAACAAATCCTACATTCATGCCAAAAGTTATTTCCAGGGTGTCTCTAAATCAAGCAGTTCATCTGCCTACATTCTTCCCCAATCCTCAAAATAGGGGGGAAAAACTACTGCATACTTTGGACATACACAGACAACTATGCTACTACTTGGACAGAACTAAGAACACCAGAAAGTCTGACCAGCTGTTTGTAGCTTATGCTGCTGGAGTACAGGGAAAGGCAATCTCCAAACAAAGAATTTCAAAATGGATTGGACATTGCATCAGATGCTGTTACTCTTTCCATGGAAAAGGTGTGCCAGCCAATATTAGGCCACACTCCACCAGAGCTATAGCCACATCCACAGACTTTCTAAGAGGAATGGCTACAAAGGACATTCTAGAGGCTGCTACATGGAGCTCCGTGCATACATTTACCAAGCACTACCACCTGCCATTATACTCCAGATCCCGAGCAGGCTTTGCTTTGGCAGTCCTGCAGGGGATTATAGCTACACCATCCTTATCATAGTTCCTTCCACCCCCAGCCTGGCTATGGTATTCAACCCATATGTTATGACTGCAGTTGCATTCTTGAAGGACATAGTACAGTTTTGTACCTACCATAAATGTAGATGTCCGATAGATATGCAACTGCAGTCAGATTCTCCCACCCTCCTACCCCTCTGTATCCTTCTTTTTGGGGTCACTACCCCTCTTCCCTTCAGCTGGGGGTATCTCCTATGGTGTATCTGTTTATTACTGTTGTACATGCTTGGGATTATTTTTTATCCATTTACAAAATTTAGCCTCCTGAGGGGGCACCTGACATCTGGGGCAAGAAACACTGAAGAAGATGGCGTCGGCCGATGCCTTTGTACTCCAGCCGTGACGCCGGAGAGGCGACACCAGCCACGCGACCCAGACTTTGGAATTCGGCCGACCGAGGGCTGCCTGAGGCAGGACAACCCATATGTTATGACTGCAGTTGCATATCTATCGGACATCTACATTTATGGTAGGTACAAAACTGTACTTTGTGTACACTTACCATAAATGAAGATGTTCGAGTGTATTCACTGTTGCAGTCCTGGTTATCCTCCCTCCAGCCCCCTTACTTCTTTTGGCTATACCTCTACTCTCCTTTGCTATGCTCAAAAGCTTTTTGGTGTATTTGCTTTTTTGTTGGGAGGTATAACCTTGTATATTTATAGATTTAATTGCTTCCCATTATGGGGGCACCTGACATCTGGGGCAAGAAAAACTGGTGTAATGGTGTCGGCTGCATGTTTTATACCCCTGACGACCTGACGCCGTGGAAGAAGGAGCAGGAACTGACACAGGACCCAAGACTTTGTTAATCAGGCCAACTGAGGGCTACTGCAAGCAGATAACCCAAATGTGATGACTGCAACAGTGAATGCACTCGAACATCTACCTTTATGGTAAGTGTACACAACTGTACTTTCTACTGATGAAGGATTGTATCCGAAAGCTTTACTCTTATTTTATTAAACCAGTTTGACGTTACAGTGCTCGTTTTTTATCTTCCAGTTTATTTGTTGTATGTTGCTGTGCTTTACCACGCTTTACTGTTTGTTTTTTACAATCCTATTTGGACAGGAGAAAGAGCTTTCACAAATCTGGCCAACTGTTTGTGGCCTTCTCTATTAATATACTGGGTCAGGCGGTGTCCAAGATTACAATATCTCATTGGCTATTCCAGTGCATTTGTAAAGATGATACTTCTAAGGGATTACCTTTACCAGAACTTGTAAGAGCTCATTCCAGTAGATATGTGGCTGTGTCAGCTGCCTATTTAGCATGACATTCCTTAGATGGGATTTGCGCTGCAGCCACTTGGTCATCTCCTCACACCTTCACTACTCATTACAAAATCGACCTAGTTTCCAGAAACAGAGCTTCTTTTGCCTCCGCAGTTCTTCATCATGTCCTTCCACGAGGCTACCCAGGATTTTATGGTGGCTGAGGACTCTGACTTAGAAGTGAGGAATAGTGACATGGATAACATCAGATACAGTTATGTACTTACCATAACTTAACATCTGTGTTACCCTATGTCACTGTTCATCACTATCCCTCCCTCCCTCCTCCTCCATTTCCTCTAGATCCAACAGGATGGGTGATGTCCTGTCTGGTGGTTCAGGTCTACTCTGGCTGTCTTCTAGCTCTGGGGCAGACTTGATCTGAGGGGCCAGAGGGCCACAAAGGATTATGGTAGTGGGAGGAGCTCAAGCCTAGGATTTGACTGAAAAGTTGCCGGCTCAGATCCTACAACCCAGAAGTGACAAATACTGACATAGGATAACACAGAGGCTAAGTTATGGTAAGTGCATAACTTTTTTGGCAGTTCAGCTTCTGCCTTGACATCTGGGCTAGATGTAGTGCCGTTAAGCTCAGGTGTGTCACTGGTACCTTTGGGTACTGGGTCTGTCGGTTCTGGGAGGTCAACCTCCACTTCTTCCTTTGACGTTGTAGACAGGATGTTCTTCTCTAATGAGATGGGTTGGATTTCCCCAACCATTGTCCCATCCTCTTTCTCTTCTAGGCCTGCGACCAGTCCTCAATCTTCTCCTGGACAGCCTCTGTCAATTGGTCTCTGTTCTGCTTTTTTAGTGGAGCTTCTTGCCTCTTTCCCTTCTCCCCTGGCATCAATGGAGCAGAATGTTTTGGGGAAGAGGAGGTGTAAAAGGAAACACCTTGACTATCAAGAGGATACTGCCCTCTAGGAAGGAGAGGGGTCGCCTAAGTCCGTGGGATGATACCTTGTTTGCTGATCTCTTGGAGCTGCTGTGGAGGCTGGACCAGTGAAGCCTTCTCCAGAGGAGTCTGTATTTGTGAAGGCCTTTAACATGGGCCATTTTATGCCTTGGTTGGTTTCCCTCTGGATGTATTCATAGATCTAGTGTCCCAGAAGGCGTGGAAGGAATCTGACATGATGGAGCCCATTCTGAAGAAGACTGATAAGATTCTTGCACCCCCTCCCCCAAAGACTGGCTGCTTTTGAGTAAAGGTCTAGCCGTTAATGCGATTATGGTGGTGACTGCCACCAAGGAGATGATCTCTGAAGAGAACTCTTTAGTCCATCTCCCAAATAGGGAGTCTACATTTGCATTGAGAGTACTTAATTACTTATTGCAGTTGACCAGAATTCAACATGACCAGGTGTCTGAAGTATTGAGAAATGCCGAGAGACACCAATTTCTAGACATTCAAAAGACACTGGAGACTCTGCTGTCTACCCTGCTATTGCCAACATCTCCATCAGGCTCATTTCTAATGCAGCCAGTAGAGAGTCCTGAGCAGCTGGCTCTGGCATTGCCATGGGAAACCACACTTGGATACAATTATATAGCTTTGTGGGTTGCCTCAAAGCATCTTGTATTAACACCCTGTTTGATGGCTCTTCTTTTTTGAAACCAAAATTATAAACACTCTAAGAGCGAGCAAGACAGGAAGACACTGTCTGCTGTAGGAGTGCATTTTGCCACTCCTCAGGAAGGAATCAGAAGGGGTTCAGACTCCTCATTTTCCAAAAGTCAGAGCAGTTTTCTCTTGGTAATTCCAAATGTGGATTTGTAATTAGTAATTCCAGCAGAAACCGAGATAGTATGATTTATGGATACCATCACCAATGTTTCTAATTTAAGTAGTTACAATTTAAGACTTATTGAAGATTTTTATGAGGTGTGTTTTCTCCCAATTACCTCCGATCTTGTTTGACACTTTTGCAGACAGATGCATTTCCCATAGCTCTTGAGCTAAGTATAATTTTTGGATAGTTTTTCTTAAAATTTCGTCTTTTTTTCTATTATCTTATTAACTCTCTTTCTTTTTGCTTTTCCTCTACCCTTCTAGTTTTAATTGTTCTCCCTTTTCTGTACACGTCTGTGTTCTTTCCGATGTCATTATTGATGGCCTCATTTCTGTACACTTCTGTATATCCTTTTACTAATCAACATTGATGGTTTCTTTTACTCTCTCGCTCTCATTTTTGTTTAAAAAGACAGCTTTCCTGTCTGTTTTTTTCTTGTTTGAGTGCGTATTCTGTCTCCTTCCTTTTGGTGTGAGTGTGCTTTTTCCAGTCTGTCTTGTTATGGCTGAGAAAACTAAGGGTCCTTCTGTCTTCCAAGAAATGTCAGAAGTGCAACCATAAGATCACTCTCTCAGATTTGCCCCTGTTGTGCGTTCATTGTTTTGGGGTCTGTACACTTACAGGAAGATTGTAGTATTTGCCATGGCCTTAGTCATAGGGCCCTGGTTGAAAGAAAAAATTAATCATGAAAGGTCTGATTCCTCCTGTCTTTGGAGTGGCCATATCTGCTCATGACAAGAGTAAAATTAGAAGATGTTCTTCATCTCACATTGCTGCAGTCCTTACACTTGGGTAGTCCGCTGTCCTCGGTCGGCCCGAATATCAAAGTATAAGGCTGACGTCGGTCAGGGCGCATTTGACTGACATCAGAACGTCAGGGTACAAATGCGCATGACCGACGTCATATCCTCAGTCTTTTTTGCCGCATGGTCCGATGCAGAAGCAGTATTGCAAGTGCCGGTTGGCGTTCTGAGATTTTTCGATTTAGAAGTTTCAGACCGAGTTCGAAGTTGGCTAAGTACCCGTTGGGGAATATTTTGTTTTTTTCTTGCCTCAGTCATTTACCGGATGTCAGAAAAAGTTAATAATTGCATTTCTTGTGGGAAACAGATACCGCATAGAGATTATCATACTTTGTGTATTCCTTGCTTAGGGCCTGAGCACGACGTTGTTGGCTGTCGCTCTTGTGCTAGATTTAATAAACGCACTATAAAGAGAAGGTTGGATTGTGCAAGGTTAGTCTTTGGGAAGCGGTGCAACTATAAAATGCCGCCGGATGCTCCGGCCGCTTCTTCAAGAAGCGCAAGGACAAGGCAGTTAAGCCTAGGTTAGAAGAACCGCCTGTACCAGACGCCGGTTCTTTAGAGGTGTCGGTGGAGCCGGTGGCTCCACCGGAGGTTTCTTTGTGTTCCCAGGGTGAGACCTTATTATTACAAGATGTGGCCTCTCAAGAGAGTAGTCAGGCTGAGGGGGCTTCTCATGTTACTATACTCCCCTCCCTTCCTAAGGTGGCTAGGCCCTCTCCTTCTGTTTCAAAGGCTTCCCCAGGGGCAGGCCAGGTTTAGCTTCAGTTGGTGTTACCCCTAGCTCTTCAGGTACTGTGCCCAAGAAGCGTATGCTTAAAATGGCAGAAGATTTGATTACTTTGATTAGGGGTTCTATGCCCCCTCCTGATAAGAGGCCTAGGGTGGAGCCTGAGCTGGGGGTTTTGAGCAGGCTTCAGATGTTTCAGAGTCTTCGGCTGAAGACTTGCAGGAGTACTCTCCTTATTCTGATTCTGATGTGGATGATTCTACTCCTTCTGCTACTCCTCCTAAGGATTTTTCTTTTTCAGAAACTCTTCATTCCATGAGGGAGCATTTTAAGTGGGAAGGTCAGGACTTCTCTGATTCCAGGAAAAGGCTTAGGGAATTTCTGTTTTTACCCCAGCATAGGCCTTTGGCTATACCTCCTGTTTTAGATGTAGTGGAAGATGTTTTTACAGAAGCTTCTCTTAATCCTGATTCTTTGCCTCCTGCTCCTGTTAAGCCGGATAGGTATTACAGGGTGACTGAAGCTCATAAGTATCTTTTTAAGAGTCCTAGGGCAGACCCAGAAACTGTTAGCCAGGGGCCTAAAGGTGTTAAGGCTTCTGTTGTTAAGAATCCGGTTCCTGCAGACAAGGAGGCTAGGGCCTTGGATAGATGGGGAAAGAAAGTCTATACTTCTTCCACTCTTGCTATGAGGGCTCTGAATTGCCAGTTTCACATGTTGACATACCAAAACTATCTCCTTTCACAATTGAAGTCTAAGGTTGATGCTCTGGCAGTAGGTATTGATTGTAAGGAGTTGCAAGATTTAGTGCATGTTTCTGAACAGGTGGGTAAGCATTCTTTGCAATGTGGTTTTGATGCTGTACAGGCCTCGTCTAGGGTGGCTGCCACTGGGTCAGTTCTTCGCAGGCACGCCTGGCTGAGGGATCAGAATTTGTCTGAACATGTTAAAACAAGGATTTTAGATGCTCCTTTACAATCTGACGTGTTGTTTGGTCCTCCTGTTGAGATAATTTTAAAGAAAATGGAAGACAAGGCTAAGTCTATGCAGACTGTTAAAGATTTTTTGCAGGTCCAGCCTCCAAAGTTTAGTAGAAATTGGCCTACTAAAGGGTGGACGTATCCTTCTTATGACTCACAGTCTAGGGGTAGATCTAGACGTGGGAAGGGCAGAGCCCAGGGCTCTTTCAGGCCTAGAACTGGGAGTTCTCCTGCACAGGCTTCGGGTGAGGGCAGGGGTCAGTCCTTTCGTAAGCAGACCCAATGACCTACCTTTTCAGCTGCCAGAGCCTACTCGTCTGGCAGCACCTTTGGGAGGAAGGTTGGCACTTTTCAAAGAAAATTGGAGTTTAATTACCCAGGACAGATGGGTATTGGATATCATACACCACTGCTACAGGTTTTATTTCCATACCTTGCCTCCTTTCAAAGGCATGCCAGACGTTCCTCCTCAACAAAGAATAGAGGCTCACAAACAGGTTTCTCTGTTGCTCCGACTAGGGGCCATACAGCCGGTCCCTCTGCCAGAAGTGGGCCTAGGATTTTATTCTCGCCTGTTCCTAGTACCAGAGAAGGGGAACACGTGGAGACCAATTTTGGATTTATCTATCCTCAACACTTATCTGGACATTCCCAAGTTCAAAATGTTGACGTTGCAGCAGCTTTTACCTCTGCTGGGCAAAGATCATTGGATGGTAACTTTGGATCTCAAGGAGGCTTACCTTCATGTTCCTATCAGACTAAGTTGCAGAAAGTATCTGCGTTTTCGAGCTGGGGCTTCTCACTATCAGTTCTCTGCATTGCCCTTTGGCTTATCTACTGCGCCCAGAGTGTTCACGAAAGTTCTGGCTCCAGTGATAGATTTCTTCAGATTAAAAGGAATACAGATCTATCCTTATTTGGACGACTGCCTAATTCTGGCTCAAGGAAGAGAAGAGCTTCTTCATCATTTGGAATATGTGATAGCAGTGCTAAGATGCCTAGGGTATTCTGTGAACGAAATAAAGTCCAGTCTAGTACCCTCTCAAGACATGTGCTTTCTGGGTGTGAGACTGAATACAGCATCCCAGATGGCCTTTTTAACCCCGGACAAACAAAAGAGTCTATCCCTTTACTTCCATCAACTATCTCATCAGTCCGGCTGACTGCAAGGACAGTCCTTCAAGCCTTAGGGTTCATGGCATCTTGTATTCTGGTGCTTCCCAATGCCAAACTGCATATGAGGAAGTTACAATGGTATCTCAAAAATGTATGGACACAGTACTGCCAGGATCTGGACACTGTCATTCAAATAATACCTTGCATTCAAAAGGAATTTTTGTGGTGGGCTCAGGAATGTCACCTAAACAAGGGACTCTCTGTGACCCAGCCAGAGGCGAGTCAGATTTTAACGACAGATGCCTCAGACAAAGCTTGGGGAGCTCATCTAAATGGAAAGTGGATACAAAACAGGTGGCATGTCAGACTACAACATCTACATATCAACATGAAGGAGATGTTGGCAGTCCAGTTTGCATTAATTGCGTTCAAGGAATTACTTCTTCCAGGGCAGGTGTTGATTCTAACAGACAACACAACTGTCATGTGGTACATCAACAAGCAAGGGGGAACGCATTCTTATCCTCTATGCAGGCAAGCAATGATTTTGTGGGAGATTGCTCTCAGTTTACAGCTCAATCTTCAGGCAAGGTTTCTGCCAGGAGCACAGAACTCCTTAGCAGATGTGTTGAGCAGACGAATTATGGATCCCCACGAGTGGAAATTGGATCCTCATGTATTTCGGAAATTGACAGTGTCATGGGGAACCTCCAGACATAGATCTGTTCGCTTCTCCACTAAACCATCAGCTGCCAAGGTTTTGCACAAAAAGGTTTCATCCCACAGCTTGGAGAGTGGATGCTCTCTCTTTCAATTGGAGCAATCTTCATCTGTATGCCTTTCCTCCTCTGCCTCTCCTCCCAAAGGTACTTCTAAAGGTCAGACAGGACAAGCCAAGGATGATTTTAATAGCTCCGGATTGGCCTCGACAACACTGGTACCCATTGCTGAGAAGTCTGGTACGGAAGCCTCCATGGCCTTTGCCTTCGATTCCCCACCTGTTGTCGCAGGAGGACAGCCATTTGCTAAATGTCAAGCTTCACTCTCTGCACCTAACAGCCTGGCATATTCTGTTTTGAACCATAGTGGGCCTCCACTTCCTCAGCAAGTTTTGAATGTTATTTTGGAAGCTAGGAGGCCTAGTACAAGGAAAGTGTACGCAGACAAATGGAAGAGATTTTTGTTTTGGAGTGCAGCAAAAGATTTTGATGTTTCTGGGCCTAATTTGTGTGTGGCTCTTCAATATCTTACTGAGTTACTAGACAAAGGTTTGTCTTTCTCTTCTATTAAAGTTCATGCTGCAGCAATTTCAGCTCACTATGATTGCAACCCACCATTGTTTTCTCATCCTTTGTTCAAGCAATTTCTTAGAGGGGCAAAGAATATAAGACCCCCACGAAGAGCTCCTACTCCTGCTTGGGATCTCAATTTTGTGTTGGAGAAACTCACTCTACAACCTTTTGAGCCTGCAGCTACTGCTGAGTTGAAATATTTATCATGGAAGACTGCTTTTTCGTTGGCCATTGCCTCTGCAAGAACGCTTTCTCAATTACGGGCCCTTATGGCGGTTGAGCCTTTCTTGATTTTCCATAAGGATAGGGTATCATTACGCACTAATCCTTCCTTTATGCCTAAGGTGGTTTCTAGTGTGGCTTTAAACCAAACTATTCATTTGCCTACTTTTTATGCAAATCCCCAAAATAAAGGGGAAAAGATTTTGCACACTTTAGATGTCCACAGGCAGTTGCGTTATTATTTGGACAGAACTAAAGGGTTCAGGCAGTCTCAGCAGTTGTTTGTTTCTTTTGCTTTGAGTTCTCAGGGCAAGCCTGTATCAAAACAAACTATTTCTAAGTGGATTGGGTTTTGCATTGCTTTCTGTTATTCCCATCATGGCAAGGAGATTCCAGCTGGGATTAGGCCTCATTCCACTAGGGCTACTGCCACTTCAACAGCTTTTGAGGGGTGGCAACCAAGGATATTTTGGAGGCAGCTACTTGGAGTTCTGTGCATACTTTCTCTAGGCATTATCACCTGCCACTTTACTCTAAGTCCAGGGCTGGTTTTGCCACTGCTGTTTTGCAGGGCATTTTGGCAGCTCCTGCTTCCTTGTAGTTAGCCATCCTCCCTTACCTCTGCTTTGGGATTCTACCCAAGTGTAAGGACTGCAGCAATGTGAGATGAAGAACATAGTACAGTTTTGTACCTACCATAAATGTAGATGTTCAAGCTCCACATTGCTGCAGTCCAATTTACCCTCCCTCCTTCCCCTCTGTAGTTAGAGGTGGTTGTGTGGGTTGGGTTGTACATTTGTGTATATTGTATATATTGTACATATAGTTAGTGCAAGGGTGGTTGGTTGGTTGTTTGCTGTCTTTTGGTTTTGACCTTTATTTTTAGGGTCTTCTGACATCTGGGGCAAGAAAAGACTGAGGATATGACGTCGGTCATGCGCATTTGTACCCTGACGTTCTGGTGTCAGTCAAACCTGCCCTGACCGACGCCAGCCTTATACTTTGATATTCGGGCCGACCGAGGACAGCGGACTACCCAAGTGTAAGGACTGCAGCAATGTGGATCTTCGAACATCTACATTTATGGTAGGTACAAAACTGTACTTTATGTACTCACCATAACGTTCCATCTGAGTAGGTGACTTCATTTGGATGCAACCTGTGGGTATCGGATCCGACCTCGGATCCGAGCGGCCTTTCAAAAGCTTAGGCTCCGAGCTCCTAGCTCCTCCCTCTACCCATAACCCCTTGCCAAGCCCTGACTGACCTCAGATTGAGTTTGCCTATATAATACTGAATAAAGTATCTGAACAAAGCATAAATACTCGCTGTATAAAGGTCAGGGGGATGGAGGGGGGGATGGTTGCATCCAGATGAAGTCACCTACTCAGATGGAACGTTATGGTGAGTACATAACTCTAAATCTGAAGTAGGCAGACTTCATTTGTCTGCAACCTGTGGGACAGAGTCCCCAGCTACCTGAATCTTGGGCGGCCATCATGGAAGGATGTTCGAGCACCGCTGAGCCAAAGGATGCTCTTCCCTGGAAACAACATCCACCTTATAATGAGAAATAAAGGTATGAGGTGAGGCCCAAGTGGCTGCCGCGCAGATATCATCCAATGACACCACGGGACTTAAAGGCGGCTGGCGTGGAGACTGCCCTAGTAGAATGAGCCGTAACCCTCTGAGGAGCAGGTCTACCTGAAGTGTCATAAGCCTGCAGAATACAATTAGCAATCCATCTCGATAGTGTGACTTTAGAAACTGCTTTACCCAAAGCAAATTTAGCAAAGGAGATGAACAGCTGATCTGATTGCCTGTGACCAGCTGTTCTGTGAATGTAAAATCGTAATTGTCTATGAACATCCAAGGAATGCAATTTGTATTCTCCTTTGTTTGAGTACTTGGGAAAAACACAGGTAAGTTGATTGATTGGTTGATATTAGATTCTGAAGAGACTTTTGGAAGAAAGGATGGATTGGTCCTGAGGCACACCCTATCTGGAAAGAAGGAAAGGTAAGGCGGTTTGACGATACAGCCTGAAGTTCAGACACTCTTCTGGCTGAAGTGATAGCTACTAAGAAGGCAGTCTTCCAGGAAAGGTACTTCAGGTCTGTAGAAGCTGCAGGCTCGAAGGAGGAGCAGTAAGGGCTTGCAGAACTAAAGATAGGTCCCAAGGTGGTACAATCTCTTTGACTGGAGGCCTCAACAAAAATCCCTTTAAGAAAGGTTTTGCACAATTTCGCCGTCATGAGGGGAGCTGTCTCATGACCAATGTGATAATGAGAGATGGCTGCCAATTGTACCTTAATCGTGGAAGAACTTGCCCCTTGATGAAAGAGGTCTGTTAAAAAATCCAGCACTGCCGACATAGGTGCTGAAAAGGATCCAAACTTTTCTGGACCCCAAATAGAGAATCTCTTCCATTTACTCCGATAAACCTGCCTAGTGGAAGGTTTATGAGCCGCCACTAGGATGGCCTTGACCGGTGATGAGATACCGGGAGTCCTAATCAAGGATGGAACTGGAGCAGCCAAGCTGTCAATTTCAGGGTGCGTAGATTGGGGGCGGAATTCCCAGAGGGTGGGAGATGAGATCGGGATCGGATCCAGAATCCAGGGTGGATTCACTTTGTGAGACCATACAAAGGGGAACCAGGGTTGACGAGGCCAGAACGGGGCAATGAGAATCATTCTGCTCCCCAAACTGTTGGCTTTCTGCAGAAGCCTCTGCATCAGAGGTAGTGGAGGGTGGGCATAAAGGAGTCCGGGAGGCCAAGCATGCACCAGCGCGTCTCGGGATTCCCTGGTGGGGGAAGCAGAGCGAAGAAATTGTTGCATTTGGCGTTTGAGTGAGAGGCAAAAAGATCGCAACAGGGTTGCCCCCAGACGGCAAAAATCTTCTTCACTACCTGAGGATTGAGAGACCACTCGTGAGGGGAAAGAATGGTGCGACTGAGTTTGTCCGCAAGGATGTTGGATTTTCCCGGAATGTGCGTTGCTACAAGAAAGCGTTTGGTGGAAATTGCCCATTCCCAGACTCTCATGGCCTCGACAAAGGGGATAGGACCTGGTTCCTCCCTGTTTGTTGATGTACCAGACTACCGACATGTTGTCTGTTTGAATCGCAATAGTTCCTGAAGGAAGAAGGTTGTGAAGTGCTTGCAACGCTAGGAGCACAGCCCTCATTTCCAGGACATTTATATGCAACGGTCTCTGTGGGGTTCCACGTGCCTTGGACAATCTTCCCGCAGAATGCCCCCACCCGAGGCGAGAAGCGTCCGTGGTCACTGTGGCTCGGGAAATGCTGCACAAGGTCTCCTGTCAGAGGCTCCGGACCGGCCACCAAAGAAGGGAATCCTTGCATGCTTTGCTGACCGCTATTGGACTGTTGAGAGAGGAATAGAGGGACCACTGAACCTGAAGGGTCCATTGAAGAACCCGCATGCGTGGTAGCGCATGAATAAGAAGCGGGATAGCTGCCGCCATCGAACCTAGGGCCCTCAGGACCGAAGCTGCTGTCGGAAATGGTTGCAGGACCGCTGCGACATGACACTTCAGGTTGGAAATTCTGTCTGGGGTGAGGAAGGCTCGCATTGACCTGGTGTTTAGCCTTCCTCCTATGAAATCTATAATTTGTGTGGGGTGCAGTAAAGATTTCTCCCAGTTGATAGTGATGCCCAGCCTTGGGGCTATTGCCTTGATGATGCCGTCATGAGCCAGTCGTCCAGGTACGGAAAGACCTGTAATCCCTGGAGTCTCAGGTGGGCCGCTACAACCGCTAGTACCTTGGTGAACACCCTGGGGGCTGAGGTGAGACCGAAGGGGAGGACCCTGAACTGATAATGACTGGCTCCCAGCCGGAAGCGAAGAAACCTCCTGGACCGTCTGTCCATGCGAATGTGGTAGTACGCGTCCTTGAGGTCGATGGAGCACATCCAGTCGTTCTCCCTCAAGAGGGGGAGTATAGATTGAAGGGTGACCATCCGGAACTTTTGCTTGGTTACTGACAGGTTCAGCAGGAAAGATCTAAGATCGGGCTTAAGTCCCGCGTTTTCTTTGGCACTAAAAGAACCTGGAGTAAAACCCTGACCCGGTTTGATCTAGGGGGACGCACTGGATAGCTCTTTTTTCTAGCAGCTGTCCGATTTCGATAGCTGCTGCCTCCCTTTGGTCGGGTGGTACATCTGGGAGGCTGCGAGATCTGGGAACTTTGTACAGGGGAATTGTATAACCTCTGGATATCACACGAAGCACCCAACGGTCTGTTGTGATGGACTCCCAAGAAGTTAGGTGCCTCGAAAAACGCCCCCCGACTGCCTCCAGAGACGGACAGCCGGGCAACCCTTCAGGGCTGCTGCGTGGGCCTATCAGAGAAAGGTTCTCTGGACCCAAAGTTTCTAGGAGCCCCTCTGCCTCTAGGACGGCGACCTCCCTGTCCTCCTCTGCCACGGGAGGACTGGTTATCCGGAGCAGGTTGGGACTGCTGCGACTTCCGGAACCACATCATCTTCTGTCCCTTTTGGTTCTTCGAGAAGGACCTCTGGGGAGCTGAGAAGCGGACTCCGACGGCAGACAGCGTCTTCCCATCCTCCTCGCTCTGGACCAATGTTTCGCGAACAGTTTTGCCAAACAAGGCAGAACCATCAAAGGGGGCATTCGCGAAAGTCGCCTTGAAGGGCTCTGCGAAATCACAGTGGCGGAGCCAGGCCTGCCGCCTCATGACTAGGCCTGCTCCGCTGGCTCTAGCGGCTCCCTCGGTAGCGTGAGAAAGTAGCCGCATAGATGTGTTAGAAACTGCTCTAAGAGTGGCCATTCGGGTGGAGTATACCTGCTTGTCCTCACCCGACATGGACTCTGGGGGAGATGCAGCGTATTCTTTAATCAAATCCCGCTGCATCCTGATGACGTGTGCCATGTAGTTCAGCGCTCTCAAAGAGAAGGTTGCTGAACTGAAAACTCGCTTCCCAATGCGATCCATCGAGCGGGACTCCTTGCCCGGAGGATGCATAGAGGGACTCTCCTGGGCCAACTCCCTCTTAGTGGCTGCAGCCATCATCATGGCATCTACTGGGGGGCCTTTGCTTCAGTGAATGCGGTCCGCTGGAGGGGAAAGGATACGGTCAGGACGCTTGGGTACAGGCTCAACGGTGTCCGGATCCTTCCACGCTCTGGTGGATATAAGGTCCACCAGAGGGTCGGCAGGAGGGGACACCCAAGAGGTAGATGGGCCCGCCTCGAATGCCTCCAAGAACACAGACTCGTCTGAGGAGGCCTTGGGGCAGACCACCCCTGATCCTCAACATTTCCATAATGTCTCCAAATGAGACGTCTTCAGGGGTGACCTTGGGAGCTCTCCCTTCATCCAAGTCTGTGTCTTGACGGACTCGGGAGTCCATGTGCCTCCTTTTGCACTTACGCTTCGAGGTACTTCTTCGGGGCTGTCCGAGGAGTACTCTTCCGCAGCTGGATGTTCCAAGGGAACTACTTGGGACATCGAGGCGGGCTGTCCTGGGACCGGCTGGTGGGAGCCTGGCCCAACTGCAAGGGAGTGCGGGATGGAGCCGTGGCAGGGACCGGGGGTCCGGAAGTCCTCAACAGTGCCCTTTCCACTACGAAGGCCGAGGGGAGCCAGCTTCTCTGAACCCGAGCCGACCCCACTCGGATCCGGCGCGGATCGGAGCCGGTGCAGACCGTCGGATCCGAGACGGTGTGCTCCGACCTGACGGAGCCGAAGACACACCAGCTCCCTCTGATCCGAGGCTCGGTCCTCGGCTCGAGGTCGGGTCCGGCACCAAGCACTCAAGGGATGGGACGGGTCCGAGGTGCGCCGACCTATCGGATCCGACCCACCCCCGGATCCAACTCTGCCCGGCCCCGACAGCTCCGAACCCATGGTGTGGGTCGGAGAAGGAGCCAAAGGCGAAAAAGGTCAAGCCCCTCCCGGATGGGGGGGGGGGGCTAGGAGCACTCCCATTTGCATTTGGACCTGGATGAATCTCCTCATCATCCGGTCCATGTCTGCTTCACTCATGGAGAAGGTAGATCTAGTCGAGGCCACCGAAGCGGACCTAGAGAGCCTTGGGGACCTCGCTGAAGGGCTAGCCTCCTCCTCCTCGGGCCCAGGAGAGAACCGAGGGGAGTGGAGCCGAGGAGGAGGGAAACTAGAAGGCACAGGAGAGGCCCGCTTGGATGGAGGAGCCGAACTAGAGGTTTCAGCTCTCCGTTTGTGGTGCCTCTCCCTGTGCCTCTCCTTTTCTCTCTCCCTTGAAGTCTCTCTCTCCTCCGGCCTTAGAGGGAGGTTGAGTCCCAGCCGGGAGGAGAGCCCACAGCAACTGCTTGCTGTGTAGAAGGGGCAGAAGCGGCGGTATCTGGAGGAGAAGTCCCGCCAGAACAAGCTTCACCTCCGCTCCCTCAAAGCTCGGGGTTGAACCCTGCACAAATGGTACAACCAGATGACAGGTGTTCAACCCCAAGCGACTAACACCGAGTGTGGCCATCCGCCGGGGACAGCTTATGGCCACACTCGTGCACTTAGAAAAACTGCCTTATGGGCTTCAGACATACTCTAGCCCTAACAGGCCTAAACACACACAAACCACTCAAACTCACGCAAACCCGAAGAAAATATAAAAGATAGAGGAAGGAAAGCCTAACAGACACACTTCTATCTAAAATAATCAAAAAAGGTTAAATTTTACAAAATTTTCCTGTCAGAAAACTTATCTGCACTAGGAGCTCAAGGAATCCGTCGCAACTTGAAAGCGGCAAACGAAATCTGAGGTCAGTCAGGGCTTGGCAAGGGGTTATGGGTAGAGGGAGGAGCTAGGAGCTCGGAGCCTAAGCTTTTGAAAGGTCGGATCCGATACCCACAGGTTGCAGACAAATGAAGTCTGCCTACTTCAGATCTGATGTTCTGAAGTTGTTGTTTTTATTTGATCTTCAATCTGTGGGAATACGGATCCGACTTGGCCACATTTTCCAGCATCGGAACCAAGCGCCAAGCTGCTCCCCTACCCATAATGCCCCCGTCTCCCTCCTCCCCTCAGATCTCATTTACTGCATGTCCAGTCAGCATTGTGGTCTATTTGCTTCAAGTTCCTGGTAAGTGAAACTAATATTTTTTTCCGGCCTTTTTCTTTTCTCTTCTGCCTTGATTAGCCTTTTACCTCTAGTTCTATACCCTACCCTTCCTTGTGCTCAGATGTCAGCCCTGTAATCAAAAAAAAAAAAAAAGGCCACTTTCTTTTCTTTCTTTCTTTCTTTCCCTTCTTTCTCCTTTCCCTATTGTGTAAGTGTGTGCATGTGTGGTCTGTTGCCATGGCTGGCACTCCCAAGCCAGGTTTTTGGAAGGCACAGAGTGTGGCCATAAGCTTCCCCCTTTAGATGGCCACACTCTGTGTGTTTTGTCTGGGAGTCCCCCGCCTAGAGACCTCATGTTTGATCTGCGCTGGCTTCAACCCCCGAGCATTGATCAACAGGAGGAACAAATTGATCTTGAAGGGCCTCCTTCCTTCACCTTCCTCCAAGGTCTCTGCTTCTACTTCTTCCTCCACCCCGGCTGCTGGGAATCAGTCTCCCGCCAAGTGGGACGGGGAATGGGGAGAAGCACTGACATAAAGAGCAGGATAGGCCCAGGAAGCAGTCCTCCATCTGCGCTTCTTCAGCTGAGCCCCCAGCTAAGTCTTGCGCTTCTACAGCTGAGCCCCCAGCGAAGTCTTGCTCAGATCCCAGCCCTAGCTGCCCTCAGCTCCGGTCGCTCTGCTTCTCACCAGAGTTCTCTCGGGGCCATTCTCCTTTATCAGCCTCTCCCCATCACCTCTCCAGGCCCGTATCTGTGGCTTCCTCCATCTGGTCCACCCACAGTCTTTCTGAGGCCGAGGTGGACGGGATGATGTGGAAACTCATCCGAACCTAGATCCAGATGGGAGTCTTGTCTGCTTCCTCCTCCTCCGGGGCTGAGAGTATGTAGTCTGCATTTCTTCCCATTGCTTCTTCTCTGTCTGACCTCTGGCTTCGGATTCCTTGGGTCCAAGGTTTCTCAGTGTCAAGGGGTCAGCGCCAGTGGTACAAAGTACCTCAATGCTAACCATTGCTGTGAGTGGTTCTTGGAGCTGTAGCCTCTGTGCCAGATCCAAAGGAATAGTGTCAGCTTCGAAGTTTTTGGAGTTGGTCTTTCCACTCGGAATCTCGGTGCCTGGAGGCTCTGATCCAACTCCCCCATCGACTCAGAGGGCTACAGATCCAGCCTTGGTCCCAGCTTACAGGATTCATTCTCCATCTGCTTTTGATGTTGGTGGAAAGGGTTTTCTGTGCTTCCTCGAGACCCTTGACATTATCATCTTCTAAGTCTGTCCTGGCTCCCTGTCTTTCTGGTCCAGATTCCATCATCCTACCCCCTCAGGGACAGCCTGTTGCCTCTCCACCCCAGGGAGTCCCCTTCCCCAGAGACCCCCTTGAGGAGCTCCCTCGGAAGCATACATGTAAAAAGAGGCACTTGGACACCCCGCCAGAGTCCCTCACAGAAGTCACTGACTTAGAGGAGTGGGGGGTCCCCCCCCCCGGTCACTCCCGGATGATGTCTCCTTTGAAGACATCATGATAATCTTATGCCAGCGTGGGGGGTGGTCTGTCTAAAAACCCAACCCGGATGAATCTGTGAACATGGAGGTGTTTGACACAGGACCCTCCACCTCCTGGGTGTCCCCTCCCATGGATCCGATTGTGGATTTCATTTCATCTCAAGCATGGAAGGAACCCATCCCCAAGTGCCCTGATAAAATTCTAAATGCACCTTCTGACAGCATTACCCCCCCCCATGGACGCTCTAGTTCATGCTTGGCCTTCCACTTCCTCTGATCCCGAAAGTCATACAGAAAGCTCGATGGCTGGGGAGCTTAGTGATCCTCATTGCCCCTTCTGGCCTCGCCAAGTTTGGTTTCCCTCTCTGTGGTCTCATGTAGTGTGTCCTCCTTGGACATTAGATCCTGTTCCGGATCTGATTTTGCATCCCTCCGGGATCCCTCACCCAGATCTTGTCAGTCTGAAGCTGACTGCTTGGCTGCTCCAGTTCCAGTGATAGCAAGTACTCCCAGGCTGTCTTCTCTGGTTAAAAAGATTTTGGTGGTGGCTCACAAATCATCCACCAGGAAGGTTTATTCCAGTAAGTGGAAATGTTTTTCACTATGGGCATCCTAACATGATTTGGATTCCTTCACTGCCCCAGTCCCTACCATTTTGGAATTTCTGGCAGGTATCTTTCATCAGGGGGGCAGTTTTTCTGTGGCAAAGGTACAGCTGGCAGCTGTCTCCAATTTTCATATAGGAGACTATTCATCTTCCCTAGCTTCTTCTAAGCTTTGTAAAACCTTTTTTGAAAAGTACCTTTTTACTTCGACCCCCAGTCAAAGACCCTACTCCCCTTTGGGATCTTACTCCAGTTGTACAAGCCTTGGTTTCTTCTCCCTTTGAACCAGCAGCTTCGGTGGATTTACATTTCCTGTCTTGGAAGACAACTTTTCTGGTTGCTATTACCTCAGCTAAAAGAGTGTCTGAGATTCAGGCCTCATCTGTCAAAACCCCCATATATGGTGTTTCATAAAGACAGGGTTTCTTTATGGATGAACCCCTCCTTTCTTCCAAAAGTGGCTTCAGAATCTAACATTGACCATATCATCAATCTTCCTGTTTTCTTTCCGAACTTCCAGAATAAAGGAGAGTATAAATTGCATTTACTTGATGTTCATAGGCAACTGCATTTTTATTTGCACAGAACAAAGTCCTTTCATAAGTCTGATCAGCGTTTTGTTTCCTTCTCTAAGCCTTTCTTAGGGAAACCTGTGTCCAGGGTAACTGTTGCTTGTTGGATTTCTCAGTGCATAGCCCTGGCATATAAAGCCAAATGATTATCTCCGCCAGTTCATGTCAAGGCGCATTCTACCTGATCTGTGGCTCCTTCAGTGGCCTTTTGGTCTAGAGTTTCTTTGGATGATATTTTCTCTGCAGCTACTTGGGCATCATCGCACACATTTATTTCGCATTATAAGTTGGATCTCCTGTCCAGAGGCCTGGCTTCTTTTGGCTTTGCCGTGCTCCGGAACATCCTTCCTTGGGGCCTCCCAGGGTTTGGGTAGCCAGGGACTCTGTCCCACAGGTTGAAGATCAAATGAAAACAACTTCAGATAAAGTTATGTACTCACCATAACATTCCATCTGAGTTGTTGCTTTTCATTTGTCTTCAACCCTCCATCCCTCATTCCCCCTGTCTTATCTTCCTTATGGTGCTTTTGGGGTACTAATGCCAGAGTGTTAGGCACTTGGTTAGGTCAGGGTAGTACTTTTCGGCAGCAAACTCGATCTGAGGGGAGGAGGGAGACAGGGGCATTATGGGTAGGGGAGGAGCTTTGAGCTCAGATCCGATGCTGGAAAATGTGGCTGAGTTGGATCCGTACTGGATCTGTATTCCCACAGGTTGAAGACAAATGAAAAGCAGCAACTCAGATGGAACTTTATGGTGAGTACTTAGCTTTTTTTTTCTTTGTCTTCTTCCTTGTCTTCATTGGGAAAGTCCAAAAAGGGGTTTGTTGGTACCAACATCTCCTTTGGCATTGACACATAAAAAAACCTAGGTCCTCTGTTCCTAAAACTTCTTCAGTTCTGATGGATTGCAGGTCTAAGCCTTCAGTACAGGGCAAATCACTGGCACTGACCACTACTTCTGGTTCAAAGGTCTCGATGCCAAAGTCCTTCGGAATGCCAGCAAATGCTCTCTTCGGTGCAAGAAATATTACTTCCTGGCTTTTCCTTGATGCCAACTACATCGGCCCAGAGTATTGATACAGTGCAGAAAAATTTTTACGTAGGACAACTTTCTCCCCATCTATTGACCATTTTGTGGGTGAATTACCTGAAATTTTCCTGCAAAGGCGGAAATTACCCTCTCTCAGTCCATGCCACCAAAAGTCTTACAGAAGTTGACGTGGAGAGACTGGTTAATAAAGTTCTGTGGGTGAGAGGATTTACAGGACTCCCTTTGGCTCCAGCCCCTATGGGCTCAGAAGCCAAACCTTCTTTCACCCCTTTAACTATTCTTCTTCTGACCTCCTCTGAGGTATCAGTATAAGCAGCAACCTTTTAAGTACGTTGTGAATTTTAAACTTGTTAAATAAGCACTTATAACTAAATTTTGAATTTTAAACTCTTGGAATAAACAACAATTACTTTTAAAAAAGCAACTCGTCAAGTAAGTTGTGGACTTCGAATTTTTTGCATTAACAACTGTTTATCCCCTGTTCATGGTTCCAGTGACTTCATATCATTTAGGAAGTATGTGTTAACATAGCTCCTGTTATTTTAGCAAGTTGGTAAGTTTATAAGAACAGTGTTTAAAATGTGTCCCTATTTTTGGGCATCTGTCCATCAATTATGTCAGGCTTTGTCCAGATTTCTTGCATTTATAGGTTGAGAGGTATGATGGTGCTCTTTGGTGTTTCATGGTGTTCTTAGTTTCAGTAGTTTTACATGTTGAAGTTGTTTGGAAGCTACTATGCAAGCCCCAATCTTTTACATACAAGAAAAATCAGGTACTTTTTTTCTGTTAGGTAGATGATTGCAGCTCACATAGTAGCTTGCAAACAATTAGAATATGTGAAACTAATGAGAGAAGTTTTAATATGTAGAATATGTGAACAAGAAAGTTCAGCCACTCAGCCATTCAGTGATGCTTTAGTGGACAGACTTTTGCTTTTGGTATATGCTCAATTTACAAACAGGCACACTGGTTGGGCAGACCAATCCGCATGCTCGTTTTTGAATATTAATAGATAGTCATTGTATAATACATAGTTCTGAATGCTTGTTACTGATAGTATACTTGACATACCTGATATGCAGTAGCACCCAGGAAAGTTGTACTATGCTATAAACAAAATATACATATGGATTACACACAACTGTTATTTTTTAATGCGTTTATATGCTATGTTTCCTTTAAAAAAATGAAAGTCTGCTTCATATTAAACAACTCTTACATATAGTACATACTGAGTCATTAAATGTTGTTTCTTTAAATAGCTTGGTGGATTCATTCCAGAGAAATTCTCCTGGGCTGCCCCTTCGTCTTTACAGAACCCAAGGCCATAGTGACCATAGACACCTCCCAGATGGGGTGGGGGGTACAGTTTCTGGGCAAGGCTGTCCAAGACGCTTGGTCCCCTTTAGAGACCAATTTGCATATCAGTGTTCTGGAACTGAGCGCGATGCTTTTAGCATTGCAAGCCTTTCAAACTGCTCTTCCTGTGGGGAAACATTGTGATTCACAGACACGTCAGTGGGTTGGTATATCAGCAAACAGGAAGAAATCAAATCCTGTCCCCTTTGTCAAGAAGCATTCAGAGTGTGGCAGTGGGTGAGCTCTTCCAACTGCTTTCTGATAGCAATGCACATACCGGGGAGTTCCAATGTGTTAGCAGACAAACTGAGCAGATGTATTCTCCAGCCTCATGAGTGGTCTCTCAAGCCAAAAGTGACTGAAATGATGTTCTGTCAATGGGGCCAGCCTTGCAGCAACCTGTTTGCCTCTCCCCTAAACAACAAATGCAGCAACTACTTTGCACTGATCCCCCTACAGGGAAGACAGCAAGAGACGCTCTTCTCCACACTTGACCCCCCAGACTTCTATATGCCTTTCCCTCAATACCTCTAATTCTAAACTTATTACAGAAAGCACTCGGCTGAAGAGCAAAGTAATCGTCGTTGCACCCTTTTGGCCTAGACAGATATAGTTCCCCTTCCTTTGGCTTTTTCTGATTCAGTGACCATGGACTCTGGACCCAGCTGCAGACCTTCTGTCCCATCCAGACAGATTAATTCATCCAGATATTCTGAACCTCAAACTGACAGCATGGTTCCTCCAAGTTCCATTAGTTGCCAGACATCTGAACCTTTTCTTCCTGGTTGCATCAAATTCTCCTAGCTTTTCTCATACGCCTTCCACCTGTAAACTGTATATTAGTAAATGGAAGTGATTTACCATTTGAGCTCATGAAAGGGATATTTGATCCCTTTTTTTGCATCTGTTGATAATTTTAATAGATTTTGTAGCCTCTCTTTTCAGTGCAGGAGCTTTTCCATCTACCATCACAGTACAGCTAGCAGCAATTTTGAATTTCCATGATGGTTTGGAAGAACGTTCCTTGGCTTCTCATAGACTTTGTAAGTCATTTTTAAAAGGGACACTTCCTTTCAAAGATGTCCTTCAAGAATGCAACTGCAGTCATAACATATGGGTTGTCCTGCCTCAGGCAGCCCTCGGTCGGCCGGATTCCAAAGTCTGGGTCCGACGTTGGCTGATGTCGCTTGTCTCTCCGACGTCAGAGCGGCTGGAGTATATAAGCATCAGCCAACGCCATCTTCTTCAGTCTTTCTTGCCGTGCGGTGCCCGAAGCAGAAGCAGTTCGCAAGTGCCGGTCGGTCAGCTCCTGTATTCTTTGAAACCGGAGTCATCAAAAAAGCTAAGTACCCCGTTGGGGACCTTTTCTTGCCTCAGCCGATGTCAGAAATTACTGAAAAAGTAAATAATTGTTTGTCTTGTGGTAAACAAATACCTCATAAGGATTTCCACTCTTACTGCCTCTCTTGCCTTGGCCCAGACCACGACGTCTCGGCCTGTGCCGCCTGTGCTCGCTTCAACAAACGCACTCTCAGGCGCCGGGCGGAGTTCCCTGAAGACTTTTTCGGTGAAAAATTTGATTATACAATGCCGTCAGAACAACCGACAACGCAGACTCCTAAGAAACGGAAAGACCGGGACCGACATCCTCAGCCCGCGTCTTCCGCCAACACCACGCCAAAACTAACCGCGAGTGCCCCGGTTCCCTCTGAGGCGGTTATTCCACCGCTCCGAACCGAAGACACCGCATTACCGATACCTCCGACACCGGAGGCCACTCCGCCAGTTATTGATTTTCCTCCGGATACTGAAACTGAGGAAATGCCCGAGACCATTGCTGTTGATAAGGTCACCCCTGCACGTGGAGCGGCTAGGCCTCCCATGTCCATGTCTATCAAGGCCTACACACGTGCCAAGGCAGCCAGCAAGTCCAAGCATCTTACTGCTAAAACCTTACTTCAGCCTACTCCTGAAACTCAAATCATGTCCATGGCCGCAGATTTAATTTCCCTGATCAGAGGTTCCCAGGCCCATCCTGAGAGAGCATCCCAGCCTCCTCCTGATAAGAGGCCCAGGGTTGAACCCTCTGACCCTCTTCCTTCAGATGAAGATTCTGAGGACTCTGTTCACTCCGAAGGCCAGGAAGAGCCCTTCCAGACCTATGAGGATTCAGATGCAGAGGACTCCATTCCCTCGGCCTCTCCTCCTGAGGATATTTCTTTTGGGGAAGTTCTTCATTCCATGAGGGAGCATTTTAAGTGGCAAGGCCAGGAATTTTCAGATTCCAGAAAACGCCTTCGAACCTTCCTCAAAAAGCCCCAACACAGACCTTTAGCTATACCTCCTGTGCTTGATGTTTTGGATGACTTATACTCTGACTCCAGTGTTACCCCTGATACTCTCCCTCCTGCTCCTGTCAAGCCTGACAGATACTATAGGGTCCCAGAAACCCATTCTCATTTATTTAGGGCCCATGCTGTTGATTTAGAAACAATTTCCCAGGGGCCTAAAGGGGTTTCAGCTACCACCTCAAAAAACCCTTTGCCTTCCGACAGGGAAGCAAGGTCCTTAGAGAGATGGGGGAAGAAGGTTTATACCTCCACTACATTATCTATGAGAGCTATCAATTGTCTCTTTCACATGTTTCAATATCAGGATTTCCTGTTAGATGATTTACAGAAAAGATTGGCCTCTCCTGAACCTTTAGATAGGAAGTCTTTGCAGGAGGCTGTGCATACTTCTCAGCAGGTTAGCAATCATTTTTTACAGTGTGGATATGATGCATTGGAGGCTTCATGTAGGGCAGCTATGACAGGGGCGGTCATTCGTAGACATGCATGGTTAAAAGAACAACCTTTACCTGATCATGTTAAGGCAAAACTTCTTGACGCACCCTTGGAAAAGAACAAGCTTTTTGGTGCTAATGCTAAAGATGTGTTAAAGTCCATTGAGGAAAAAGCCAAGTCAGTTCAGACAGTCAAAGATTTCCTCCAGGTTCAGCCCCAGATTCAGCAGGAACTGGCCTTGAAAAACTGGTCCTTTCCTAATCCTGAAAGATTTCAAAGGGCAAAACAGGCGTGCCCGAGGAAGAGGGCAATACAGAGGATCCCACAGGGGATGACAATGGCAACCAGCAAACCAAAGAAGTGACACAGGGGTTTCTCCTGCCCCGCAGGGACAATCTCAATGACTTTCCTCTACTTCCGCTGACCAAGGAGCAAACAGAAGCTCCTTTGGGCAGAAAGTTATCTCTGTTTTCAAAAAATTGGCACAAACTGACAAAAGACAAATGGATTTTGGACATTATAGACCACGGTTACAGGTTCCATTTTCATACCTTGCCAAGAAAACAAGGCATGCCAAATCTTCCAGAAAATCAGAGGGTAGAGGCTATCAAGCAAATTTCTCTGCTTGCTCAGATCAAAGCAATAGAAAAAGTTCCACAACAAGAGCAAGGACAGGGGTTTTACTCAAGACTGTTCCTTGTTCCAAGAAAAGAAACTCAATGGAGACCAATATTGGACTTGTCCGCTCTAAACACTTTTCTCATAATACCAAAGTTCAAAATGCTGACTTTACAGCAACTCCTTCCCATGCTGGGCAAGGGGTCTTGGCTGATTACTCTGGACCTCAAGGAGGCATACCTGCATGTCCCTATAAGACACAGCTGCAGAAGATACCTCAGATTTCTTGCAGGACCAGAGCATTATCAATTCTCAGCATTGCCATTTGGCTTATCTACTGCGCCCAGAGTATTCACAAAATGCCTGGCATCAGTAATTGCTCATTGCAGGCTCCAGGGGATTCAAATCTACCCGTACCTGGATGATTGCCTCATACAAGCGGACAACAAACTAACCTTGACAAAAAACTTGAATTATGTCATACACCTGCTACAGGCTCTGGGATACACAGTCAACTTTCAAAAGTCAAGACTTCAGCCATCCCAGCAAATAACCTTCTTAGGAGCAAAACTAGACACAGCCTCTCAAATCCAGATGACTGCAAGGAGTTTCCTACAGGCCCTGGGTTACATGGCATCCTGCATTCTCTTGGTCCCACTAGCAAGACTACACATGAGAAAGCTTCAGTGGTACTTAAAAAGCTTATGGTCTCAACACAGCAACAACCTAGAAGCAACTATTCCACTCATTCCATGTCTTCAAAAGGAATTTCTATGGTGGGCCACAGTAAGCCAGTCAAACACAGGCGTGTCATTCAAAAAACCTCAGATAACACAGACCATGACCACAGACGCCTCAGACCTTGGATGTGGGGCGCACATGGAGGGCAGATGTTTTCAAGGGCAATGGTCCCAAAAGGAAGCACATTTGCATATCAACCAAAAAGAAATGCTAGCAGTAATGCATGCCATCGAGGCCTTTGGACAACAACTTCAACAAGGCCACCTACTAATACGGACAGACAACAGCACTGTGATGTGGTACATAAACAAGCAGGGGGGCACTCATTCTCACCCTCTCTGCAGACTGACAATGAATCTTTGGGAAAAAGCACTGGGTCTAAACATGCAGTTACAATCCCAGTTTGTTCCAGGCAAAGACAATGTTCTGGCGGACAGTCTAAGCAGGAATTTCCTAGACCCTCACGAATGGAGGCTACATCCAGACATCTTTATACGACTCACCTCGACATGGGGCAGGCCGGACGTGGACCTATTTGCCTCCCACCTCAATCATCACTTACAAAAGTTCTACTCAAGGACATATCATTCACAAGCATGGAAAGTAGATGCCCTCTCATTCAACTGGAGCTCCCTAATGATTTATGCATTTCCACCCCTGCCACTGATGACCACAGTGTTATTAAAGATCAAGGCAGAGCAACCGAAGGGGATCCTAATAGCTCCAGACTGGCCAAGACAACACTGGTACCCACTACTACGGAGCATATGTCACAACAAAATGTGGGCCCTTCCACTATGGCCCCAACTTCTGACTCAACACAACTTCAGGACTGTTCATCCCAACATCCAGACTCTACAGCTAACAGCTTGGGAAATCCCATAAATAACCTCAATTTACCTCTTTCCAATGAAGTTCAGTGGATACTAACAGAAGCCCGCAGACCATCCACCAGAAAGGCTTACTCAGCCAAATGGAAGAGATTCAGCATTTGGAATACCAACAAGGGTCATGATGCATCGCTTTTGAGCATCCCACTCATTCTGGAATACTTGGCAGATATGTTACATAACGGACTCTCATACTCTTCCATAAAAATACATGCTTCAGCTATCTCAGCTAGATACAACACTGATCCACCAGTGTTTTCACATCCTTTGTTAAGGCAATCTGCCAAAAGTGGTGTCTAGGGTTTCTTTAAATCAAGCAATTCATCTGCCTACTTTCTTCCCCAATCCTGAGAACAAAGGGGAAAGACTGTTACATACCTTGGACATACACAGACAACTTCGCTACTACCTAGACAGAACCAAGACCAGTAGGAAGTCTGATCAGCTTTTTGTAGCTTACGCCCCTGGAGTACAAGGAAAAGCAATTTCCAAACAGACAGTTTCAAAATGGATTGGACATTGCATCAGATTCTGCTATTCCTTCCATGGAAAGTGTGTGCCAGCCAATGTCAGACCACACTCCACCAGAGCTACAGCCACCTCTACAGCTTTTTTAAGAGGGGTGCCTACAAAAGACATTCTGGAAGCTGCTACATGGAGCTCCGTGCATACATTTTCCAAACACTACAACCTCCCTTTATATTCCAGACCCAGAGCAGGCTTTGCTTCGGCAGTCCTGCAGGGATTGATAGCTACACCATCCTTTTCCTAGAGCATACCACCTCCCCCAGCTAAGCTATGGTATTCAACCCATATGTTATGACTGCAGTTGCATTCTTGAAGGACATAGTACAGTTTTGTACCTACCATAAATGTAGATGTCCGATAGATATGCAACTGCAGTCGGGTTTTCCCTCCCTCCTTCCCCTCTATGCCTTGGGTCCACTCCTCTCCCTGTTATCCTTAACTGGGGATATCTGTTATGGTGTATCTGTTTATTGCTTATTTATGGTATGGAAACCTATTATTGTCTTCCAATTTGATTACAGCCTTCCTTGGAGGGCACCTGGCATCTGAGGCAAGAAACACTGAAGAAGATGGCGTCGGCTGATGCTTATATACTCCAGCCGCTCTGACATCGGAGAGACAAGCGACATCAGCCGACGTCGGACCCAGACTTTGGAATCCGGCCGACCGAGGGCTGCCTGAGGCAGGACAACCCATATGTTATGACTGCAGTTGCATATCTATCGGACATCTACATTTATGGTAGGTACAAAACTGTACTATCCTACTCCACCATATGATCTAAACCTAGTGTTGCAAACCATTGTACATTCTCCCTTCTAACTATCTGCAGACAGTGATCTAAAATATTTTTCATGGAAAACATTATTTTTGGTGGCAATAACCTCTGCTAGAAGGATTTCAGAAATTCAAGCCTTATCATGTAGACAACCTTATCTTTTCACAAAAACAGAGTTTCTTTATGGACAAATCCCACCTTACTACCTAAGGTAGGGTCAGAGTTTGATATTAATCAGACCATTCATTTCCCAGTATTCCTTCCCAACTTTTTGAACAAAGGTAACTACTGTTTGCCTGTTTTAGATGTTCACAGATAATTATGCTTTTATCTTCACAGGACGAAAGACATGAGAAAATCTGACCAACTGTTTGCCTCCTTTTCAAGTGCGAGGTTTGGTAAACCAGTCAGCAAGGTGACCTTAGCCAGATGACTCAAGGATCGTATTTCCTTTATGTATGACAAGAAGAAAATTGATTTGAATAGGCCTGTTAAGGCACATTCTTCGAGATCTGTAGCCACTTCAGCAGTTTTCCAATCTAGATCTACAGTGGATGATAACATGTGCAGCAGCAACTTGGGCTTCTCTCCATACCTTTGTTATTCATTACAAACTGGATCCCCATACCTTTGTTATTCATTACAAATTAGATTTGGTGTCTAGGGGAAGAGCATCCTTTGGTTCAGTAGTGCTCAGGAATGTCCTTCCGTGAGTCCTCCCAAAGTCTAAGGTAGCGGAGGACTTTGCCCCATATGTCAAGGATAAAGTGAAAATTGACATCAGATAAAGAAGTCTTGTACTTTACCATAACATTCCATCTGTGTTGTCCATTTTCATTTATCCTGGACTCCCCTCCTTCCATCCCACGACCTTTGAAGACTCATTGGTGGAATGGATAATGTACTTGTAACTTACTATGATCATTAAGGCATAGCAGATATGGCTTCCATTGAGTCTTCCTTATCTATGATTGTTATGTCTAATCTACAGACCCAATCTGTAGTAATTGGGAGAGAGGGATTGTGGGTAGAGGTGAAGCTTGAGGGCTTTTTGGCCTACGCAAGCTACAGTAACAGCTGAGTCTGTTCTGATATTAGAACTGAACCCATATGTCAAGGATAAATGAAAACTGACAACACAGATGGGTCGTTATAAGTATAGAACATCTTTTTTAAGTAAAATAGTAGGAAGCGCAGTTACAGGTCCAACAAAGAAAAGAAAATGGGAAACTTGGCTGTTGTAAGTACTGCCATTACACTTGGGACGGACTTTGTGTTAGTTCAGGTTATGAGAAATCTATACCTTGTCCAGAATACTGTAATTGTAGGAGTGAGGAGGTAGTTTATTTGGCCAGTTCATCCTGTTTGGTATTCTGTGCTTGGAAAACTGAAAGGCAACTATGTCTACGTGTTTTTGAACATCTTGGAGATATCAAAAACAAAAACATCGATAATGCTTTAAGTACTTCAAGTCACAGAAGTTATAAAAGGTTTATTTTTTTCGGCTGGGGACAGTCCACAAGTCACCTAGAGGTGGACACAATGTGAACACTCGAGTGCAAAGAACTTGAATAGTAGTTGAATGTTGAAATACCACCTGGTCTCATTAAAGAGTGCTGTATATATGGAAGCAGCTAAATTATGAAACACATGCTTTTTTTTTTTTTTTTTTTTTTTTTTTGTGTGTGTGTGTGTATATATATATATATATATATATATATATATCGTACAAACCACCCTGGCGTGAACCAAACAGGATATGAATAGATGCACCCCCTGGAGCTGAGGAAGAACAAATAAAAGAGGCCAATAACCTTCAAAAAATCTCTTCAAAAATCTCTTATAGTTGCCTAAACACCTGTAAGGGTGTTGCGATGCAGTCCTCTAGGGAACACACAGTCAGCGCAGACACAAACCTTTCGGTTCAGGGCAAGCAGAATGAATTATAGAAACAATAGTAGAAAAAAGCAAACTCACAATGTCAATATCACCATGATCAATTTTCGCTCACCAAATATATTCGGTATCGTAACACTCGTTACTCAAACTGGCTTGAACGAACGGAAGAAGTCTGCCCAAGTACCAGCTAAGCGTGTTGTTTAGGTAACGGTCCAAGACGACCCAATAAGGCAGCCGTTGTAGCTAAAAAAGTTGGCGTTTCAATAAGTTCCAAGCACAACCCTTCGGTTCAACTCAAGTATAACATACTAAACAGTTATGCAATCAGCATAAAGATATATTCCAAGCAACAATGATTTAGAAATAAAGTTTTAGAAATAAAAAACTGAATTTATTAGTGAGCGCTTTCGCGGGCACTCCACCCGCTTCATCAGACAAACAGAGACATAATTAAAAGATTTGTTTAAATGCAATCTAGCACTGACGCTAGTCCAATGCTAACTCTGACACCAGCCATGTGACTCCATCCCACCTGCAATCAAGGCTACTGAAACGTCAGTGTAAGTTAAAATAACATCAACAAAAACCGGCTGCTTAGTAAAAAGCACTGTACAAAACTACTACAAAAAACCTTCAACTACTTAAAAATCACATCATACAAAAATAACATAATTCAAATATAAAAAGAAGCCATTGACATATCTGTACGTAATGCTAGATGTTAATGCAAGACTTAAAGTAATGTAAATACAGTCCACTGGCTTGAAATCATATATAAAAACAATAAGTCATGTACATGAACAGTAAACATAGACTGTAGGTATAAAAATCGCTTAATGATTAAATGAAGATTCACTCTGCATAATAAAAATAACAAATATCAAGTACAAGCCTCACTAACCAGATGGTAGTATATCTAAAAGCAATGGATGTCCCCACTATTGACATGACTAAGTATGACAACATATGATGTGTGATAAATATAGCAAAAAACTGAATAGGTGAGTGTAAAAGACAAAATGAAGATGTAAAATGAAAATAAAAATAAAAACAAAGAATAAAATAATATAATATAAAATGAAATAAATAACACATGAAGACTGAATGTAAAGGACAAAAAGTAAATGCAAAAAAGTGTTACAGGGGAAGGAGAAAACATGAGAATGTAACATGTATATACTAACTAATTCCGATGCTGAAGAATCTATCCCTTCAGCCTCCCCTCCTGAGGATTTTTCTTTTGGGGAAACCCTGCATACCATGAGGGTGCACTTCCACTGGGAGAGCCAGGACCACTCAGAATCTAAGAAAAGGCTTAGAGATTTTCCTTTACTACCTCAGCACAGGCCTCTTGCTATCCCTCCTGTTTTAGACATTGTAGATGATGTATTTTCAGAGTCCGGCCTGTCCCCCGACTCTACCCCCTGCACCTGTTAAGCCAGACAGATACTACAGGGCTCCAGATTCACATAAATTTCTTTATAAAAACCCTGCTGCTGACCCAGAAACTATTTCTCAGGGTCCCAAAGGGGTCAAGGCTTCCACTGCAAAAAACCCTATCCCCTCTGATAGGGATTCAAGGGCACTGGACAGATGGTGGAAAAAGGTTTACACTTCTACTACCTTAGCTGTGAGGGCTTTAAATTGTCAATTTCATATGCTTAAATATTAATACTTATTGTCACTGCTTAAACAGAAAATGTTATCAAATTCTGAATGTGCAGAAAACAAAGAAATGCAGGATTTATTGCATGCAACTGAACAAGTAGGAAAGCATACTTTGCAGTGTGGTTTTGATTCTCTGGAGGCCTCTTGCAGGGCCGCTGTTACGGGTTCTGTCATTAGGCGACATGTTTGGTTAAAGGAACAGAATCTGCCTGATCATGTTAAAGCAAAATTATTAGATGCTCCATTACAGCATGATACTTTGTTTGGTGTTAAAGCAGAAGAGGTGTTGAAGAAAATGGAGGACAAAGCGAAATCTATGCAGACAGTTAAGGATTTCTTACAGGTGCAGCCACCCAGATTTAGCAGGAACTGGCCTACAAAGAATTGGTCCTTTCCAGTGTCGGACAAGCCACAAAGAGGCAGATACAGATGGCCCAGAGGAAGATCCCAGCCCCAAGGCTCATACAGGCCTAAACAATGGGGTGCTTCTACCTCCAAAAGCGGAGAGGACAAATCACAGCCATACAGGAAACAGTCCCAATGACTTTCCTCTGCCAGAACCAAGCACTTATCTTTTGGCAGCCCTCTTAGGAGGAAAACTAGCACTTTTTTCACAAAATTGGCACATAATCACCCAGGACAAATGGGTCTTGAACATAGTGTCTCAGGGTTACAGGTTCCACTTTCACACCCTGCCAAGGGCAAAAGTTATGCCAGACCTGCCAGACAATCAATGGGCAGAGGCACAAAAGCAAGTTTCATCCCTCATGGACATGCGGGCCATACAGCGAGTACCACAACAAGAGCAGGGACAAGGATTTTACTCAAGACTTTTCTTGGTGCCCAGAAAGGACAAAGCCTGGAGACCATTACTGGACCTGCCTATTCTAAACACATTTCTGGACGTTCCAGAATTCAAAATGTTGACTCTGCAACAGCTACTGCCCATGCTGGGCAAGAAGGCTTAGCTTGTAACTTTGGACCTAAAAGAGGCATACCTGCATGTCCCAATCAGACAGTCTTGCAGAAGGTACCTCAGATTCATAGCTGGCTCAATGCACTGCCCATTCTCTGCACTGCCCTTTGGCTTATCTACTGTGCCCAGGGTCTTCACAAAATGACTGGCACCAGTAATTGCATTTTGCAGACAAAGAGGAATTCAAATATATCCTTACTTGGACGACTGCCTTATTCAAGCAGAGAACAAAGACATTCTACTAAAGCATCTGGCGTTTGTAAAAAGATTGCTAATTTGCCTAGGGTACACAGTAAATGAAAAGAAATCAAAACTAGTACCCTCTCAAGAGATAATATTCCTGGGTGCAAGCTTAAATACAACTGCCCAGATGGCTTATCTCCCACCAGACAAACAAAGGCAACTGACTTCTTACTTCAAAATGTTGGCAACAAAGACCCAGTTATCTGCAAGAAAAATTCTGCAGGCTTTGGGCTTCATGGCATCCTGCATTCTGCTAATTCCATATGCAAGACTGCATATGAGGAAACTACAATGGTATCTCAAAAGTGTTTGGACTCAACATTGCCACAGCCTGGAAACATTAATTACCCTCATTCCCTGTCTGCAACAGGAGTTTCGATGCTGGGCACAGGCCTGTCACCACAACAAGGGTCAGCCATTCACTTTACCCACAGCCAGTCAGACACTAACAATGAATGCATCAGATTATGCCTGGGGGGCCCACATGGCAGGAAAATGTATTCAGGGCACATGGCCCGCAAGCCAGATGCATCTTCATATCAATCAAAAAGAGATGCTAGCTGTTCAGAATGCCCTGACAGCTTTCAAGGATCTACTTCTTCCAGGACAACTGCTGATAAAGACGGACAATACTACAGTCGTGGTACATAAACAAGCAGGGAGGCACACATTCCTACCCCCTCTGCAGACAAGCCATGACTTTGTGGGACACAGCATTGACTTATCAAGTTCACCTGCAAGCACAATTCCTGCCAGGAAAAATAAATACTCTGGCAGACTAACTAAGCAGAAACCTCATGGATCCCCACAAGTGGAAACTGGATCCACAAGTCTTCAGCATGATAACAAGGAAATGGGGATGCCCAGACATAGATGTATTTGCTTTCCCCTCACAACTGCCAACTACAGAGATTCTACACAAGGACTTATCACAAGCAAGCATGGAAAGTGGATGCCCTATCCTTCAGCTGGAAAAACCTAACAGTATATGCCTTTCCCCCACTGCCTCTCCTCCCCAAGGTACTCCTAAAGGTTAGACAAGAGAAGCCAAAAATGATACTGATTGCCCAGACTGGCTATGCCAGCACTGGTATCCAATCCTAAAGAACTTGTCTCAAGGTCCAGCCTGGACATTGCCTCAAACTTCTCACTTACTGACCCAACAAAACAATCAGATACTGCACAGCCAACTCAGGACCTTAAATCTGGCAGCATGGCGGATAATGTAGCCATTCAGAACACTCCCCTCTCCAAAGCTGTAATGGATGTTATTTTGGAGGCCAGGAGGCCCAGTACCAGAAAATCTTATGCAGAAAAATAGAAGAGATTCTGTGCTTAGAACCAGAAACAAGGAATTGACACATTTGTACTAAATATTCCCCAGATTTTACAATACCTAACTGAGATGCTAGACAAAGGCCTATCCTTTTCATCAATTAAGATTCATGCCTCTGCCATTTCAGCCCATTACAATACGGAACCACCTATCTTTTCTCATCCTTTGATAAGGCAGTACCTCAGAGGGGTCAAAAACACAAGACCCCCAAGGAGAGCACCAATACCTGCATGGGACCTCAATTATGTCTTGGAAAAACTTACACTGCCTCCTTTTGAGCCAGCCTCAATAGCTGATATAAAATTCTTATCCTGGAAAACAGCTCTGTTCCTAGCAATAACCTCTGCAAGACAAGTCTCGGAGTTACAGGCACTCATGGCTGTGGAACCTTTTATCATTTTATCATATCACACCAACAGCACTACTAGATAGGGGCCAAGGGTACTAGCTGCTAGTACAAGGGTCTAGGGGACTACTAAAGGGGCGGTGAATACCGCACAACGTGGCTGGGCTAATATATGCCTTCAGGCAGATAGCCCAGTACCAACCTATGAACCTATTTTCCATCCAGACAGGGTTTCTCTGAGGACGAACCCTACATTTATGTCTAAGGTGGTGTCCAGTGTGGCCCTTAACCAAACCATTCACTTGCCTACCTTTTATCCAAACCCACAGAACAAGGGTGAGAGTCTTCTGCATTCTTTGGAAATACACAGACAGCTACGCTTCTACTTGGACAGAACTAAAGCTTTCAGAAAGACTGAGCAACTTTTAGTGGCATATGCTGCAGGATCACAAGGAAAGGCTATCTCAAAACAGACTATTTCAAAATGGATAGGCCATTGCATTCGTTTCTGCTACTCACAGCATGGCAAATCAGTGCCTAAGGGCATTAGGCCACATTCAACCCGAGCAGCAGCCACTTCAGCAGCCTTCCTCAGAGGAGTACCAACCAAAGACATCTTAGAGGCTGCAACTTTGGAGTTCAGTGCACACTTTTACAAAGCACTATCACTTACCTCTCTACTCTAAATCCAGAGCAGGCTTTGCCACTGCATTTCTGCAGGGCCTCTTAGCCTCTCCTAATCCTATTTATCCCAGCCACCCATCCGCAGCTTTGGGATTCAACCCAAGAGTAATGACTGCAACAATGAAACACGATGAACATAGTACAGTTGTGTACCTACCATAAATGTAGATGTTCGAGTGTATTCACTGTTGCAGTCCAGGTTACCCTCCCACCATCCCCCTTTCTTTTGCTGGGTCTTATCTGTACTTCTATATTCTATACAACCTATGTGGTGTATTTGCTTGTAGATGAAGGGAATGTCTACTTTAGTGCATGCATGTTTATTGGCATAACTTATTTAGCCTACCCTTTTGGGGGCACCTGACATCAGGGGCAAGAAAAACTGAAGAAAATTGCGTCTGCTGCATCTTTTATACCCCTGTCGCACTGACATCAGGGAAGAGGCGACAGCAACCGACGCTGGACCAGGACTTTGGAATTCAGGCCGACTGCTGGTAGCCTGCCAGCAGGATAACCCAAGAGTAATGAATGCAACAGTGAAAACACTTGAATATCTACATTTATGGTAGGTACACAACTGTACTTTCTGTAGAAGATCAGAGGTGTTTGCTCAGTGATGCAAGTGCTCACATCAGCAACAGGAGAGGCATTGGGGAAATATAGGAACTCCTGTCCTGACTTGGCTAGTTCTCATCCCCCCAGAAGGAAACAAATGGACTGGCTGTCAGGAAGGAATGGGTAAGGAGGTCCCACCCCTGCAATGAGCAAATGAAGAGCTGAGGCAGAAGCTCTATAGTTAGCAGGCACAGGGGTGTAAATGAGAGAGAGAGAGAGGGAAAAGTCTGTTCTTTTGGTATCCATAGTCTCCAGGACCGAGTTTGAGGCCTATAGCATCAGAGCTTCTGTCTGAATACTTGGCTGTGGTTACCTTAGTGTGAATTCAGTTAGAGAGGTTGGAACCAGTGTCTGTGGTTAAGACTGTAATATCACATTGGCATAATTTGTTTCGACATCTGTGTTTTAGACATCATTATTTCAGTGTCTTCTCCCTTCCATATTTGACTCTGCCAAAGTTGATAGTGTGGCCTGTGACATCAGGTAATGTCATTCATTGGATTTGTCAGTTCAGATGTTGGATTCTTTATGCCTGATGTCCAGGTATATGGTTTATCACCATTGATCCTTATGCCAGTTTAGCAAACTTAGTTGCTGTGGTACTTCACTAGCAAAGTTGCCTGCTTTCATGTCAGCATATTCACTGCAGCCAGAAAAATCCTTGCCTGGTTTCTTTGCATTTTTCACACAGTTAGTCAGCAAGGCATAGAGGGTTCCTATCAAACAGTCGAACTTCTGCAAGTTCAAACCTCATATGGTCGAGACCATAAGTTTGAATTTGCAGAAGTTTGAGCGTTTCAACAGAAATCTCCGTAAGGGAAGATTTCCATTTTGTTCAATGTGGTGTGATCTCAGAGTTGGTATATTTCAGTAGTGGGGTGTGTGGGGGTTGTAGGGAGGCTTCCCCCCTGCTTACAACAGTTTATTTTGTTTTCTTTTTTTTTTTTTTTTTATCCATAGTCATAGATTTTTTTAACTTCAAACAGGATGGTTTGAACATTCCATGTTCGAAGTTATTAAACTTCGACTATGTGATATAGACCCGGGCATAGAGACCCATAACCTTCTAAAGGTCTCACCATCAAGTTCAGCATTAGAAAAGCAGTTTTCCTCGGCTCTACATTCTTCTCCAAAAACTTCCAGGAAAGCTGTGTACCAAGAGCAAGTATATTGATTGACTGAATCTCCCAAAGCTGATCGTGATGATGAGGAATATACTGATTTCCCCACTCCCAGCCCTGAGCGAACTCTTCAGAAGTCATTTCTGCCTATCTAGGTATCTTTCTAGGTAGTGCCTCCATTGATGGGCATTCTCAAAGTTGACCACCAGTATGGCATAAGAAAGACTGCTTATAGTAGTGCCTGTATGGAGCCCGTCTTCGCTAACAGGCCATTGTGAAAACTAAGCTAGAACAATTTTATTTTCAGTTCTGATGAAGCTTTGTATTACATGAGGTGAAAGCATGCTTAACATTGATTGTGATTGGGTTTGTGTTGAGCCCTTCTTACTGTATTTTGGAGTTTGAGCATTAAACTATTTTTATTAACAATACAACGTTGATCTGCTTGTTTGACTGCCTTGGATTTCGGTGTTTTTATTGGTCTGGTCCGTTCGTATTTGTGGTTCTTAAGATAGAACAATGCTTTAATAAAGTTTGCTACTAGCAAACCATATTGAACCAACCACTGTTCTGTCTTTCGATAACTAAAGTGGTTTGAACTACCCCACTACTTGACAACTCGGTAAATCCTAAACCAGATGACATTGTTTCAGCACCAGGTGTAAACGTGTCACAAAGCCCGATGATTCACCAGTTAGCTAGAGTCAAATGAGTTGTAGCTTTTCCTGGAATATGAGTGGACCTGTCCTGCACTTTTTTGTTAAGGGTGCTCAATTATTTAGGCCACACGGATGTGCTGAAATTACAAAACCAGATTCCTCACCATTGCTTTGTTGTTGAATTTTCTTTTACAACACAAACTGTAGTTCATTCCAACAGAAAACTGGTCATATTAGTGGCAGTGGCTTTTGCTTCTGACATTTTGGTACATAATTATTCCATAGATTCACAAATCACAACATACACAATTTAAACTTAGCTTTGAAAGCCAGAACAGGCTTTGACAAAGCAGTACCACAAAACTTGTCTCCTATCTCTTGCTGTAAGTGGCATTCCTCTGTCTTGTCATTAGACTGGCCTGCTAGGTTAGCCACCATGCTTAATGCCTATCATGGTTTAACACTTGGAAGTCTTGGTTCATAGATAGGTACTTGGCTATCGGCCCAAGGGCCTAAGTAAGCCTAGCCAACAAGGTTCCCTGGCTTATGCCACCCAAGAAAGTTATTTTCCTGTGCCCCTGTTGAGCATAGCTACAGAAGTGATCCCGGGGTGTATTTCCTGTTTCCCATCCACTCATCAAGATTTTTCTTGAAGAGTGCTAATGAGGAATTTTGTGTGATGTAGATGGGTAGTCTCTGGGACAGGAATCTATCCCTCCAGCATGTCCTGTTTATTGTGGTGACAAGGTTTAGGTCCCTAGAGCATGTAGCTCGGAGGGATTCGGATTTCTTTAGATGTAGCATGTCCAACAGCTCTGGGTTTGACATAGTTTTATATGTTAGACAGAGATCACCTCGGAGTAGGCAATATTCTACTGAGTAAAGCTGGAGTTTTTTGAGACAGTCAGTGTAGGGTGTCTGTCTGAGGCCAATAATCCTCTTTGTGAGGTACTTCTGTGGCCTTTCCAGCTGCTGCAGATGTCTTGTGAGGTATATTCCAAAAGGGGCGTTGTACTCTATAATAGGTCTAATGAGTGTCGAGTAGAGGGGAACAGTGACCTTTTTTTTCCTAGATAAGAACCCTTTTGTGATGAGGTTTGCCACATAGAAGGATTTCCTGACTGCTGTGGTGATGTCATTATCAAAGGAGAGACTACTTCCCACTTGGGTCCCAAGGTCTCTTATCACACATTCGGCGTTAAGTAGACTGCCACCTATGTGATAGTTAATGGGTACAGAGTTTTTACCAAAGGGGATGACAATGCACTTTTTGGCATTGAGCTTGAGGTCATGGCTCTGACACCAGGCATATGTCTCAATGAGGCCCTTCTGTAGTATGTCCACATCATTTGGGCACTCGACTATGGCTCCTAGTTTGCAGTCAAGACCTTCTGTGTTAGCCTGTACTTCAGAGAAGTAGATACCAAACAGGAGAAGTTCCAGGACTGAACCCTGTGGTACTCCACTTGTCACTGGTTTGAAGTCAGATTTGGAGTCTGCAACTTTAACAGTGTGGGTTCTGTCAGTGAGCCAGTTGGCAACCCATTTTGTGATGTAGGGATTTATACCTAGTTTAGTGAGTTTAGCTATAATTCCAGAATGGGGGATGGTGTTGAAAGCCTTGGCGAGGTCAAGATAGGCTGTGTGAACTACCTTAGCCTCGTCTACGGCTTTGGTGACTGCCTCAAAGAAATCGATCAGGTTCAGGAGGCATGATCTGTCTTTCACAAACCCGAACTGCATGGGGTCCAGAGTTTGGAGGTTACCAATGTCTTTGTGTATGAGTTCCATGATGATACGTTCCATGGCCTTACAGACCAGGCTCGTCAGGTTAATGGGGCAATAGTGTCCGGGATCAGTGGTGGCTCCCCCTTTGTGGAGTAGGATAACTGTTACTGTGCGCCATTCAGTGGGCACAAATCCCGATGTGAGGCTATGATTGAACATGGTGTTTAGGTGGGGAGCCAGTCCATTCTGAAATTCGTGTAAAACGCAGCCTGGGATGTTGTCTGGTCCCATGGATGCTGTGGTTTTGGCTTTAGAGAGTGCGGCTTTTACCTGCGTAGTTGTGATCACAGGGACTCTGCATTCTTTCTGTATAGATATGGGCCCCTTTAAGGGGTGAGAGGGGGGTAAAGTTAGTACTGAACCTATCTGCCAGGATTTTGGCAATACCAGTTGATGCTGTAATTTTCATGCCTTTGTGCTGTAACTCAGAGCAGATCTGGGTGTTGCCATTGAGATTCTTGACATAGCTATAGAATGCTTTGTGGTTGTCCCTAGAATCAGTGGTGATTTTGTTTTCGTAGCTAACTTTGTTGGCTCTTATAAGGGATCTCATCTTCTTACTGAGGCTGACCAGGGAGCTCCTCCACTCATGGGATTTTCCTATTTTTTGCAATAGTTTCTTCCTTCTGTTGTAGAGTTTGTTTATGGCAGGAGACCACCAGATTGGCTTCCTTTTTTTTTTTTTTTTTTGAGGTTAGCGTCTTGGATGTTCTTCGTGTTTCAATGTTGCAGTCCTAACATATGGGTTATCCGGCTCCCAGTAGCCCTCAGCCGGCCTGAATACCAGAGTCCTTGGTTATATGATGTTGGCTGCCGTCGGTGATAAAACTGATGTCAGAATGTCAGGTATAAAGGAAGGCAGCCAACGCCATTTCCTCAGTCTTTCTTGCTGCGGAGCCCGAAGCAGATGCAGTACGCACTAGTGGCGGTCGGCCGTTTACCTTCTTTTTTGCTTTCCGACTACCGAGTTGAAGATGCCTTCAGATAAGTACCCCATTGGGGATCCTCTTTTCTTGCTTTAATGAATGTCAGATAAAGTTAATAACTGTCTTGCCTGTGGAAAACAGATTCCGCACCGTGATTTTCATTCCTATTGTATAACTTGCTTGGGCCTTGAGCATGACGTCCCTAATTGCGATCTCTGTGCCTCCTTTAACCTGCATACCATATGCTGTTGAGCTAAGATTTTGTATAAGCATTTCGGAGTCTGGCCTAAGTTTGTCTGTATGGCATCTTCTGGTCTCCTGGCTTCGGATATACCTAGGAAACGCAAAGACAAGGACTGCGATAGGTCTAGAGTTAAATCTGCTGATGATGCACCAGTGAAATTGGTAGTCAGCCCAGCGGTAGTCAGTGAGACGCTTTTGCAGCCCCTGCAGTCCACAGATTTTCAGCTGCAGGCCTCTGCTGAGACCTTTACTGAGTCCTCCATGCAGCAGTCTGCTATTTCGTCTTCAGACCCTCCGCCTGTCGCCACCTCAGATGGGTCCGGAGCCGCTATGCAGGCACCGGCTTCTTGTGATTTTGACACTTTGGAGGCTTCCCGCAGAGCAGCAGCCACTGGTTCCATTATTAGAAGGCATGCCTGGCTCAGGGAACAGCCTCTTTCTGAACCTGGTAAATCTGAATTGCTGGATGCTCCTTTGCACAAGGACAATCTTTTTGGTAATAAGCTGAGGAGGTACTGAAGAAGTTGGAGGATAAGGCAAAATCTATGCAAGCTGTAAAAGATTTCCTGCAGGTTCAGCCTCCTCAGTTCAGTAGGCATTACCTTCCAAGAATCTGATCCTGGCAAGCAGGGTCGCTCTAGGCCTAGGGGTTTCAGATCTTCCAGAGGACAGGCTTCTGCCTCTCAAACGGCTAAACAATGGCATTCTTCTTCGGCTAAATTGGGGCGTTCTAAGCCAGCTTCCCAAAGCAAGCATTCTCAATGACTCCGGCCTTCTTGTGCCTACCTCTGTGGGCCCTGGGTTTCTTTGGGAGGAAGGTTAGCCAGGTTTGCAGAGGTATGGTCTACCATCACAGATAACAAATGGGTGCTCATTATTGTAAACCAAGGTTACAGATTTTATTTTCACACCTTCCCTGTTCTGAAAGGGTACCCAGACATACCCAGAACTCTCAGGACAGAGGTAGAAAGTCAGATTTCTTCTCTACTGACCATGGGGGTTATAGAGCTAGTTCCTGCAAATCAGGCAGACGTAAATTTTTATTCAAGACTTTTTCTGGTACCCAAAAAAGGGGGCACCTGGCACCCTATTCTGGATCTGTCTATTCTCAACACTTTTCTGGTGATTCCCAAGTTCAAGATGCTCACTCTTCAACAGTTGCTACCCATGCTGGGCAAGGATTCATGGCTGGTAACTTTGGATCTCAAGGAGGCTTACCAGCACATTCCAATAAGAGAAAGTTGCAGGCAGTTCCTTCGCATCAGGGCTGGGGAGCAACACTTTCAATTCTCTGCACTGCTATTGGCTTATCTACTGCTCCCAGAGTTTTTACAAAGTGCCTGGCTCCGGTGATTGCTTTTTGCAAACAGAGAAACATCCAAATTTATCCTTATCTGGACAACTGTCTCATTCAAGCAAACTCCCCAGAACAACTAGAAAAGGATTTGGACTTTGTGAAGAACATTCTTACCTCTTTGGGTTACACTCTCAATGAAAAGAAGTCAAAGTCGATTCCTACAAGGGAGATTGTTTTCTTGGGTGCGAGTCCGAATATAGCCACCCAGATGGTATTCCTCCCTCAAGAGAAGCAAGAAGATCTTTCGATTTACTTCAAGAATTTGGCAAGCATGACCCAGCTCTCTGCAAGGCAATTCCTGCAAGCACTGGGGTTCATGGCTTCATGTATTCTGATGATCCCATATGCAAGGCTGCATATGGGAAAACTTCAGTGGTACCTCAATAATCTTTGGTGTCAACACACACAGGACTTGGACTTGATTCTTCCCTTAATTCCTTGTCTACAAATGGAGTTCCTCTGGTGGACGACAGCCTGTTCTCAGAACAAGGGTCTGCCTTTCTGCCCACCACCTGCCAGCCAGACTCTCACCACAAACGCCTCAGATTATGCATGGGGGCCTCATCTGGAAGGCATGGGCATACAGCGGACTTGGAGCACCCAGCAGATTCACCTGCACACAAACTTAAAGGAATTGATGGCAGTGCAACAGGCCTTGCTGGTTTTCAGGGGCCTACTCTACCCTGAGACTCTGCTGATCAGGACAGACAATACCACAGTCATGTGGTACATCAACAAGCAGGGGGGACTCGCTCTTATCCCTTGTGCAGACAAAGCATGAGACTATAGTCATTAGCAGCTTCCATGGGTATACATCTAATAGAACAGTATCTTCCAGGGAGGCTAAATTCTTGGCGGATCAATTGAGCAGACATGTTCTGGATTCTCACGAGTGGCAACTGAACAAAATAATTTTCCATTGCATCACTCAGCATTGGGGCACTCCACAAGTGGATCTTTTCTCCTCTCACACCAATCATCTCCTTCCAACCTTCTGCACCAGAGAGTTTCACAACAAAGCTTGGAGAGTGGACGCACTGTCCTTCCCATGAACACAACTCTCAGTTTAGTGCTGATAAAGATGTTTGTTTGTCTTTTGGCTTTTCCCAGTTAGGGGTCTCCACAGTGGAACTCCGGTCCGCTAATGATTGGCAGTAGAGTTTCACGAACGCCGAGGTGCCAGCTCGACATCCAACCTTCAACGAAGGCACGCCCATTTAGGGACGAAAAACCCAAGGCTATTCTTATAGCACTAGATTGGCCCTTGGCATCTTCCTCTGGTACCAGATCTGTTGGTTCAGGAAGGGTGAAAGTTTCTTCATCCTCATCTTCAAATTCTGCATTTAACTGCCTGGCTAATACTTTAAATCTTTCCCGGAAGGTGGTTGAAGTTTTTCATGAAGCCTAGCACCAGGAAATCCTATGCAGATAAATAAGAGACTTTGCTTTTGGATGCAGGCTAAAGGAGAAGACTCTTCTCATCCTTCTGTTTCCCTCATTCTTGACTACCTAGCAGGATTTGCTTAATGGTGGATTTTCCTTTTTCTTCAATCAAAATTCATGCTTCAGCAATTTCTGCTCATTGCTCTTTTGAGCAACCCATTTTTTCTCACCCCTTAATGAAGCAGTTCTTTTGGGGAGCTAATAATCTTAGACCTCCCAGAAGAGCTACTACTCCTGCTTGAGATCTAAATTTTGTCCTGGAAAAGCTTACTGTGCCTCTTTCAGCCAGCTGCCTCTGCAGATTTGAAGTTTCTCTCCTGGAAGACTGCTTTTCTTTTGGCTATTACTTTAGCCAGAAGAGTTTCGGGGCTACAAGCCTTAATGGCAGTAGAACCTTTCATCATTTTTCATTCCGATCGGGTTTCTCTTAGAACTAACCCCTCCTTTATGCTCAAGATGGTTTCCAGTCTGACCCTTAACCAGTCTGTTCACCTGCCTACCTTTTTCAGTAATCCCCAGAATAAAGGGGAAAGGATTCTGCGCTCCCTTGATGTGCCCAGACAGCTGAGATTTTATTTAAACAGGACTAAATCCTTTCGAAAATCTGAACAGTTGTTGGTTAGTTTTGCTCTTGGGGCTCAAGGTAAAGCTATTTTGAAACAAACCATCTCCAAATGGATTGCTCATTAAATACACTTTTTGTTACCTGCTGCATGGGAAGGTTCCCCCTCAGGGTATTAGGATCCACTCTACTAGAGCAGCCTCTACCTCTGCAGCTTTTCTGAGAGGTGTGCCTACTAAGGACATTCTAGAAGCAGCTACTTGGTCTTCTGTCCATACTTTCACAAAGCATTACAGTCTACCTTTGTTTTCTAAATCCAGGGCTGGTTTTGCCTCTGCAGTTTTGCAGAGTTTTCTTACCAACTTTTAATCTGTGATTTACCCTCCCCCCTTTGTCCTTTTCCTGGGCTTTGGGAATCAACCCATATGTTAGGACTGCAACAGTGAAACACGAAGAACATAGTACAAGTTGTGTACACTTACCATAAATGTAGATGTTCAAGTGTATTCACTGTTGCAGTCCTGATTTCCCACCCTCCATTCTCCCTCTTTTTCCTAAGGCACAGACTACTTATTTTTATTTTTTGGATGGCATGTTTCCAGGGTGTTTCCTTTCTGGGTTAGCCTTCTTTGGGGGCTCCTGACAATTAAGGCAAGAAATACTGAGAAAATTGTGTCAGCTGCCTTCCTTTATACCTGATGTTCTGACCTCAGTTTTACAATCGACGGCAGCCAATGTCATATACCAAGCACTCTGGTATTCAGGCCAGCTAAGGGCTAACGGGAGCCGGATAACCCATATGTTAGGACTGCAACAGTGAATACACTCAAACATCTACATTTATGGTAAGTGTACACAACTGTTTGGGATAGCATGATCCATGCACTCGTGTAAGTGCTTATAGAATGCATTTTTGTAGGATTCAACAGTCATAACTGTGTTGTCCATCTGCATGGGTGTCATGATGTTCGCCACTTCTGTCTTAAGAAGCATAAAGTTGGCTTTGGAGAAATTTTTTACCATGGTTTCCTTAATGGGGGTTGGGTGGAATGTGGATATCTAGGGCGATTAGCTTATGGTCTGATCTGACCAATGAGGATTTGACTTCAGGTGTGGAACACCAGTCACTCATGTTAGTAATGACTAGGTCTAAGATATTGTTGCCCCTGGTGTGGGTGTGGATAAGTTGATCCAGGGCATTGGAATTTATGAATTCCAGAAAGCGTTGAGCAAAGAAGTTGGTACATGAGTAGATGTCCTTCAAGGATGCATCTGCAGTCTTTACAAGTGTTCACGAAATGCCTGGCATCAGTAATCGCTCATTGCAGACTTCAGGGAATTCAAATCTATCCCTACCTGGACGACTGCCTGATACAAGCGGACAACAAAAACAAACTAACAGAAGACTTACAAAAAGTCATCTACCTGCTGCAAGCCCTGGGATATACAGTCAATACAAAAAAGTCAAGGCTGATTCCATCCCAAAGAATAACCTTTCTGGGTGCAGAACTGGACACATCAAAACAAATGGCATTTCTAACTGCAGAAAAGAAAGAGCAACTTCCCCTTTACTTCTTGGCATTAACAAAGCAGAGCCATCTAACTGCAAGAAAAGTGCTACAAGCTCTAGGCTTCATGGCATCCTGCATAATACTGGTCCCTCATGCAAGGCTGCATATGAGAAAGCTACAGTGGTACCTAAAGAATTTGTGGTCTCAGCACAAGCACAGCCTAGAAACCAAAATTCCAATGATCCCATGCCTGAAGCAAGAGTTCTTATGGTGGGCTCAGGCCTGTCAAACAAACACAGGACTACCCTTCTACAAAAGTCATCCAAGACAAACCATCACGACAGATGCCTCAGACCTCAGTTGGGGGGCACACATGATGGGCAAGTGCATTCAAGGCCTATGGAATCAAGACCAGCTGCATCTGCACATAAATCTAAAAGAAATGATGGCAGTAAAATTGGCAATCCAGGCATTCAGACCTTTTCTCCAAGAAGGCCAGTTGATGATAAGGACAGACAACACCACAGTTATGTGGTACATCAACAAACAGGGAGGCACACACTCATACCCTCTATGCCGGCTGGCACTGGACCTATGGGATGTGGCTCTGAGCTACAACATTCAGTTACAGGCAATTTATGTACCAGGGAAGGAAAACATTCTAGCAGACATATTAAGCAGAACTACAACAGATGCCCACGAATGGATGTTGCATCCGGACATCTTCAAAACCATCACAAGAGAATGGGGATTACCACAAATAGACTTGTTTGCATCCCCATTCAATCACCAGTTGAAGAAATTCTGCACGAGGACTTACCACCCACTTGCTTGGAAGGTGGACTCCCTATCCTTCAGTTGGAAAACCTGACAGCATATGCGTTCCCACCACTTCCTTTGATGCACAAGGTGCTTCTCAAGATCAAAGAGGAACGTCCGAGGATCATTCTGATAGCCCCAGACTGGCCAAGACAACATTGGTACCCACTGCTGAGGAGCATGTCCCGGGAACAAATATGGAGACTGCCCCTGATCCCATTACTGCTGACACAGAACAACTACAACATCCTGCATCCAAACCTAAAAACTCTGCAGCTAACTGCCTGGAACATTACATAACAGCAATTAACCCTAATTTATCCCAAAGGGTTAAAGACATAATCCTGGAGGCTCGTAGACCTTCAACAAGAAAGAATTATGCAGCAAAATGGAAAATATACCTCATCTGGAGTACTGCAAAGGAGCAAGATGTGACACTGGTGAACATAGCCAACATCCTGGAGTACTTGGCGGAGCTCTTCCATACAGGCCTGTCCTATTCCTCCATCAAGATACATGCATCAGCTATTTCAGCAGAATACAGCTTGGATCCTCCTGTCTTCTCGCATCCTCTGCTCAGACAGTTTCTGAGAGGAATTAAAAATGTAAAACCTCCCAGGAAACCTCCATTGCCAGCATGGGACTTGAACTTTGTGCTAGAAAAACTGACTTTACCTCCTTTCGAACCAGCAGCTACAGCAGAGTTGCAATACTTATCATGGAAGACTGCTTTCCTGCTGGCAATAACTTCAGCAAGAAGGGTCTCTGAACTACAGGCATTAATGGCAGTACAACCCTTCCTGATCTTCCATCAAGATAGAGTGTCCATGAGAACAAATCCTACATTTATGCCTAAGGTGGTATCCAGAGTCTCTTTAAATCAGGCTATCCACCTTCCTACATTCTTCCCCAATCCACAGAACAGGGGGGAAAAGCTCTTACATACCTTGGATGTACACAGACAATTACGCTACTACCTGGACAGGACAAAAAACAATAGAAAAACTGACCAGCTTCTGGTAGCATATGCAACAGGAAAGGAAGGAAAACCAATTTCTAAACAGACAATATCCAAATGGATAGGAAATTGCATACAGGTACCACTGTAGCTTTCTCATATGCAGCCTTGCATGAGGGACCAGTATTATGCAGGATGCCATGAAGCCTAGAGCTTGTAGCACTTTTCTTGCAGTTAGATGGCTCTGCTTTGTTAATGCCAAGAAGTAGAGGGGAAGTTGCTCTTTCTTTTCTGCAGTTAGAAATGCCATTTGTTTTGATGTGTCCAGTTCTGCACCCAGAAAGGTTATTCTTTGGGATGGAATCAGCCTTGACTTTTTTGTATTGACTGTATATCTCAGGGCTTGCAGCAGGTAGATGACTTTTTGTAAGTCTTCTGTTAGTTTGTTTTTGTTGTCCGCTTGTATCAGGCAGTCGTCCAGGTAGGGATAGATTTGAATTCCCTGAAGTCTGCAATGAGCGATTACTGATGCCAGGCATTTCGTGAACACTTGTAAAGACTGCAGATGCATTCCTCTCGGACATCTACGTTTATGGTAGGTACAAAACTGTACTTTTTCCCAGTTAATGGTGGGGTAGTTGAAATCGTCCATTATTAGGGTGTTTGTTTGAACCCTAATATTTTCCAGTATATCAGGAAAAGAGGAATGGGAATCCTGGGGGCATAGTGGGGGATCTGTAGCAAGCTACAATTTGGACTGCAGTTTTGCCTGGAGTTAGTTGCACTTGGATAACCTCGGATGCATTATGCTGAGCAACTAGCCTGGAGGTCTGGATATCCTTAATGAATATGGACACACCTCCGCCTTTGGTGTTCTGGTCCAGGTTAGGTGGCCGAAAAGTGTGGTACAAGTTATAGCCTGGTAATGCAGGGGGTGCTGCCTGGAACCTTGAACTACGTCTCAGTCATTGCACAGATATTGATGGTTCTCCATTTTAAACAGTGCCTCGAGGGAGTGCATTTTGAGATTTAGGCTTCTGGTGATTGGAGTGATGGCTGTATGCAATATCTTTCTGTCTGAATTGTAATACTGGAGATGCATGTGTTTATGTACTGGTGGTAAAAAGTAGTCAAAACATCTGATGTTATGTAGTCCAATCTCACCTTCATTCTTACCCTTGGGTTCAGAGCCAAATCTCTGCTCCGACTTGGCCATACTCTAGCTCAAAGTCTTCAATTGGCTCGTAGCTAAGAGGTATCCCATCAATGCAACAGGTCTATTCCCAAGATCTCGTTTACCGCTCGTTAAGCTCAGACGTGGTCTCACTTTTGGCCATGGCTAAGTATATTGTTTATAATATTTTTATAAACTGTTGACTTTTTGTTGATCAAAAAAGCAATTTTCATAGCTCTGTGTGTGTGTGGTAGTGTTTGACTGCTTGTATTTGTTTCTTTGGCTGTTTTTTGTGCCCTTATCTGGCTGTTTGGGTATCCCATTCATTTCCTTTCCCCACAGGCTAGGCCCGTTTAAGTTAGAGGACCTAGTCCTCCCTGTTGTTTCTCTGTGGTCTTTGGTTTGGTGCTCCAGTCTTGTTGGCGTTTAGTGTTGTGTTTGGCTAGTGGTGCTTTCCTGCCTTTGTTTCCCTGGGCTAGGTCCGTTTAAGTTAGAGGACCTAGTCCTCCCTGTTGTTTTCCCGCCAGTTTCTGGGCTGATTGAGTTAGTGGCTCTGTTTCTTGTTAGTTGGGTCTAGTGCGTTTACGTATTAATTTGTTCCTTTCAGCATGTCCAAGGATCCTAAGGAACACAGGCCTTCAGGTTTTAAAAAGTGTGTTGAATGCAGCAATAAAATGTCTTTAACTGATGGGCACTTGTGTGCGTGTACTGTGTGGGGGCTATTCACCTCCAAGAGTCATGCTTGTTTTGTCATTCCTTCAGTCCCAGTTTGCTACAGGAGAGGAAGAACAAGCTCATTTTGAAAGGACTGCTTAAACACTCCTTCGAGGAAGACTTTGGCTAAATTTTGCAGTACATTATCCTCTCCAGCTAAAAAGGACAAAAAGACTTCCAAGAAGCGCTCTCCGACTCCATCTGTTTCTTCGGAGCTGCCAGAGAAAGTTGCTAGAACAGCTTCTCCTCTTTTGGTTCCATTGCCCTCGGTGCCGAAAGAAGGTAGTCTCTTGACTAAGTCCGTGTCGGCTCCCAGCATTTCGGAGCCGGTCACAGATATTTTGGTTCGGAGCTGGGCTCCAGTTTTTTGACCGGGTTCTCCTTCACGCAAGTCCCCTTCTGTGGGGAGATCCAGATCTCCTACTTTATCTTCCATGTCTTTCAGGACCCTTTCCGATTAGGACGTTGATAGGGTGGTGAAGAAACTGCTTCAGTCATCGGTGTTGGCTAAATTGATTTCGGCTCCGACCCAGTCAGCTCCAGAGCTTATGGCCTCTTCATCCTTTGTTGTTCCTCCTCCAAGCCTTTCTCGGCCTTAGCAGCCAGAGTTATCGGTGCCATCAGGTGCCATTAGGTCGGTTCAATAGCCTGGCCTGGCGTCTCTGTTCTGATTTCTGCTCCGACCCCGTCGGCTCCGTCCATGGGGACGAGGGTTCACGGTTCTCCAGTCGGACCCGAGGGAGAGGTCTCTGATCGATCTTTATCGGTTCCGAGCCTTCCTCTCGGTGCTTCGGCCCGAGTGAGCTTGGACCCGACATCAGCTTCGGACCTCATCTCCACGGCGCCGAAGGCTACTACTGTTTCATCTTCAGTTAGTCGGCCTTCGGAGCTGGGGGGATCAGCCTTCGAGGTTATGAGTGTGCTGCCCAAGTCGTCAGCTGCATCCTACGGCACCAAAACTCTGCCCCCTCCAGCACCTGTGTCAGTTTCGGGGTCACGCTCTATCCATGGGCAGCGGAGACCCTAAGCCTCAGGATTCCTCCATGAGTGGTCCCCAACTTTCTGACGTCTCCCCAGAGTTTTTGCCGGAGAAGCCCACCAGAAAGAGATTGTGTAAGAGGAAACACCTCTTAAGAGACACTCCTTGATGCGCTTGTGCAATTTCCCAGAGGCATTCAAGTCTACGTTCACCAATGCCCATTTGATGGTTCATCGTTGTTCGGAACCAAGGTGAAGGACACTCTCACTAGGTGCGAGCAGGAAGGAAAAACCCTGTCTGCCGTGGGAGTCTGTTTTTCCATGCCTTCTAGACCTTACCCCAAGGGCCAGAAGAGTGGGAAAATATTGTTCATGAAGTCGCAGAGTTTTTTTCAGGGTGCACAAAGTGATTCCCCCTCCAAAGCAGGGGAGGGGGTGGAAATTCAGGTAGACGCCGCCCTGGAGACAGAGGAGGCCCACGTAACCAGGGGGACTGCGATTCCTTTCGTGGTTCTCCCTACCAGCGCTCCTGAAGGGAGGCCCGACTGTGCGTCTCTGGAGCTGGTCGGGGGTCGCATTTCTTTATACCCAGAAGCATGGCAAGAAGTCACCCAAGACGAGTGGGTATTCCATAGCCCCTTCTCTTCTCCTCCCCCGCCATCCAAGAGAATCCCAGATGTTCCACCCAGTCACAGGGATTCCTCAACTTTAGAAATAAAAAGGTTGATCTGAAGTAGGGACTTCATTTATCAGCAACCTGTGGGTCTTGGATCCGATATCGGATCCGAGCCGGCAATTATTTATGCAGCTATGGATCCGAGCTCCTAGCTCCTCCCCTCACCCATAATCCCTTGCCAACCCCAATTGACTTCAGATCTAGTTTGCCGCTTTTAGAAGAGACAGCTGGATTGCAGAGCTCCTGGCGACTTCAGATAAGTTCTTAAAAAAAACTTGTTAAAAAACAGAAAATCTTTCCTTTTTAAGCTTGCGTGTGTGTTTAGGATCCCTTTAGGTTAACTTTTACCTCTTTTAATTTTATTTTGTGTTTCCTCCCCTCGCTGGTCGTAGTGTGTGTGCGTGTGTGTGTGTGTGTGTGTGTGTGTGTGTGTTTTGGGGCCTGGTGTGCGTGTGTAGTCCTTTCCTTGAGAAAATGTCAGAGGCCCCAAAGCCCATTTTTTCTAAGTGCACCGAGTGTGGCCATAAGCTTTCACCGGCGGATGGCCACACTCGGTGTGTTCGGTGCCTTGGGGTTGAACACCTGTCCTCAGGATGCACGATTTGTGCAGGGTTCAACCCCAGGGCACTGAAAGAGCGGAGGTTGAAGCTGGTCCTGGCGGGACTTTTGCCCCCGGAGTGGCTTCAGCCTCCGCTACTCCTGTGGCACCTCCCCAGCCTGTGGTGGTAGCCACTCCTGCCCCCCCTTCCTCCAGCCGGGATTCAAACTCCCACTAAAGCGCCGGAGGATAGGGAGGCCAGGAGGGAGAAACAGAGGGAGAAGCACCACAAGCGGCGGGCCGAGGCCTCCGCTTTGGCCCCCCCCCCGCTAAGCGGGCTTCTCCCTCCACGGCTTCCAGGTCTCCTCCTCCTCAGCTCCTCCTCAGCTCCGATCACCTTGCTTCTCCCCGGGACCAGAGGAGGAGGAGACCCGATCTCCGTCGAGGTCATCGAGGCGGCACTCCAGGCCTGCCTTGGTGGCCTCGTCGAGATCCACCTACAGCCTGTCTGACGCAGACTTGGACCGGATGATGAGAAGGTTCATCCAGGCCCAGCTGCAGATCGGAGTGCTCCTGCTTCCTCCCCCCCTTCGGGGGGGGAGCTCGACACCCTTTTTTGCTCCAATAGCTCCTTCTCCGACCCGCTTCTCTGGTTCGGAGCGCTTGGAGCCGGACAGCGTTGGAGCCGGGGATGGGTCGGCGCCGACAGTACTGGGTACTTCGGATCCGACCCTGCCCTCGAGTCTGTCGGTTCCATCGTCAGATCCGACCTCTCGGAGCCGTGGCCCGAGCTTCGGATCCGAGAGATTCAGTGTGCCTTCAGCTCCGTCCAGGTCAGAGCACACTGGTCCCTTGGATCTGACGGTCTCGGTGCCGGTTCCGATCCCTTCATCGGATCCGAGTGGGAGTCAGCTCTCGGAGCCCAGGGAGAGCGGCTCCCCCTCGGCCTTCGATGCAGTGGGAGGGCTCTGTCGAGAGCATCCAGACCCCCGGCCCTGGTCTCGGCTCCGCCCTACACTCCCTCTCTGCTGGGCCAGGCTTCCATCACCCGGCCACAGGGACAGCCTGCTTCAATGTCCTAGGTTGTTCCTTTGGAACAGGACATTGCTGGCGAGACGACCTTGGACAGCCCCCCCGAGGAAGTGCCTCGCAAGCACAAATTTAAGAGGAGGCACGTGGACTCCCCCCGAGTCCTTAACAGAGGACACGGACTTGGATGAAGGGGAAGGCTTCCCAAGATCACCCCCCGAGGATGTCTCCTTTGGAGACATCATGGAAATGCTTAGGCTCAGGGGGGGGGGTGGTCTGCCCCCAAGGCTTCCTCCGAGTCCGTGTTCCTGGGGGCATTCGAAGCAGGCCAGTCTACCTCTTGGATGTCACCTCCGGCCGACCCCCTGGTGGACCTTGTGACCACCAGGGTGTGGAAGGAGCCGGACACTGTGGAGCCTATTCCCAAATGCCCGGACAGGATCTTGAGCCCTCCCACTGGAGCAAGGGTCCCTCTGTAGATGCCATGTTGATGGCGGCAGCCACTAAGAGGGAACTAGCTCAGGAGAGTCCCTCGGTCCACCTGTGAACAAGGAGTCTCGATTGATGCATCGCCTTGGGAAGCGGGTATTCAGTTCAGTGATCTTCTCGGTGAGGTCTCTGAACTACATGGCACATGTCATCAGGATGCAGCGCGATCTTATCAAAGAATATGCTGCCCCCCCCGGAGTCCATGTCGGCGGAGGACAAGCAATTGTACTCCACTCGTATGGCCACTCTGAGATCTGTTTCCAATACCTCTATGTGGCTTCTGTCTCACACTACTGAGGGAGCCGCTAGAGCCAGCGGAGCGGGCCTAGTGATGAGGCGCCAGGCCTGGCTCCGACATTGTGACTTCGCGGAGACTTTAAGGCGTCCTTTGCAAACGCCCCCTTTGATGGTTTTGCCTTGTTTGGCAAAACTATTCGCGAGACACTTGTCCAGAGCGAGAAGGACGGGAAGACGCTGTCTGCCGTCGGAGTCCGCTTTTCTGCTCCCCAGAGGTCCTTTTCTAAGAACCAAAAGGGACAGAAGATGATGTGGTTCTGGAAATCGCAGCATTCCCAACCTGCTCCGGACAACCAGTCCTTTTGTGGCAGAGGAGGACAGGGAGGACGCCGCCCTAGAAGCAGAGTGGCACCGAGAAATTTTGGGTCCAGAGAATCCTTCTCTGATCGGCCCACGCAACAGCCCTGAAGGGTTGCGCGACTGCTCCACTCTGGAGACAGTCGGGGGGCGTTTCTCAAGGCACCTGGCGGCATGGGAGTCCATTACGTCAGACCGCTGGGTGCTTCGGATTATATCCAGAGGTTACAAAATCCCTATGCTTCATGTCCCCAGACTCAAGAACCTCCCCAATGTACCACCCGATCAGAGGGAGGCTGCAGCCACGGAAATCCAGCAGCTGCTCGAAAAAAGGGCCATCCAACCCGTCCCCCCAGACCAGCTCGGATTAGGGTTTTACTCCAGGTTCTTTCTGGTGCCAAAAAAGACTGGGGACCTGAGACCAATCCTAGACCTCTCCCTCTTGAACCTGGCGGTAACCAAGGAGAAATTCCGAATGGTCACTCTTCAATCCATTCTCCCCCTGTTACGGGAGAACGACTGGATGTGCTCTATAGACCTCAAGGATGCGTACTACCACATCTTAATGGACAGGCGATCCAGGAGGTTTCTCCGCTTCCGGCTGGGAGCCAGCAAGTATCAGTTCAGGGTCCTTCCCTTTGGCCTCACCACAGCCCCCAGGGTGTTCACCAAAGTTTTAGCAGTGTTAGCGGCCCACCTGAGACTCCAGGGAATGCAGGTCTTCCCGTACCTGGACGACTGGCTCTTGACCGCCCCAACAAGGCATCTACTCTGCTCAGCCAGAGAGATTTTTTTTCTTCGCCTAGCCCCCCAGTTAGGCATCACGATCAATATGGACAAGTTCTCCCTTGCTCCAACACAAGTGATAGACTTCTTAGGGGCCAGGTTAGATACGAGGAGTCTTCGAGCCCACCTCACTTCGGAACGACTACAGAACCTCAGTCTTCATGTGCGGGCCATCCTCCAATCAGAAGCTCCTCCCGTGGAATTGGTCCTGAGGGCACTGGGCTCTATGGCAGTGGCAATTACTCTCCTCCCGTGCGCTCGCCTAAACATGAGGGTATTACAGTGGACCCTTCAAGTACAGTGGTCCTTCCAGCTTCTCCCTCTCCACCACCCTGTCTCTATCAGCAAAGCTTGCAGGAGGGCCCTGTTATGGTGGCTGCATTCCCCAGACCTCCATACAGGTCGGCCCTTCTGCGCCCCACCTCCCCTAGTCACAGTGACCACGGACGCTTCTCGCCTCTGGTGGGGTGGGGGGGCATTGCTCAGGCAGAACGGTCCAAGGCACATGGAACGACTCAGAGACCTCCCTGCATATCAATGTTCTGGAGATGAGGGTGGTGCTGTTAGCGTTGCAAGCACTTCACAACCTTCTTCCCGTCGGAACCATTGCGATACAGACGGACAACATGTCAGTTGTCCGGTATATCAACAAACAAGGGGGAACCAGGTCTTATCCTCTATGCCGAGAGGCCATGAGAGTGTGGGAATGGGCGATCCCCACCAACCGCTTTCTAATCGCAATGCACATTCCGGGACGGTCCAACATCCTGGCGGACAAACTCAGCCGCACTATTCTTTCCCTTTACGATTGGTCTCTCAACTCCCGTGTAGCGAAGCAGATTTTTGCAAAATGGGGGCAACCCTGCTTGCGATCTTTTTGCCTCTCCCTCAAATAGGAAATGCGACAACTTCTTCGCCCTGATTCCCCCAACAGGGGATGCCCCGAGAGACGCTCTAGTGCATGCTTGGCCGCCCGGTCTACTTTATGCCAATCCTCCTCTACCCCTGATGCTAAAGATGTTGCAGTAAGCCTCTCTGTTGGGGAGCAGGATGATCCTCATTGCCCCATTCTGACCTCGACAAACTTTGTTCCCTTACCTGAGGTCTCACTTGGTGAATCCTCCCTGGATTCTGGATCCCAGTCTGGATATGATCTCCCACCCATCAGGCTTACCGACCCAGAATCTGGACAACCTGAAGCTAACAGCTTGGCTGCTCCAGTTCCACTCTTAGTTAGGACTCCCGGTATCTCCTCTCCAGTCAAAGCCATCTTGGTGGCAGCGCATGAACCTTCTGCCAGGAAGGTTTACAGCAGTAAATGGAAGCGCTTTTCCATTTAGGCGGCGCATCATAATGTGGACCCCTTCACTGCTCCGCTAACATCAGTTTTGGACTTCCTTACAGGGCTTTTTCAACAAGGGGCTAGCTGTTCGACAGTCAAGGTACAATTGGCAGCCATCTCCTATTACCATGTAGGACACGAGACTGGTCCCTTGATGTCAGCTAAACTATGTAAAACCTTCCTCAAGGGTACCTTTTTGCTTAGGTCCCCGATCAGAGAAGCCATACCCCCTTGGGATCTATCGCTAGTTCTTCAGACCTTGACTGCTTCCCCCTTTGAACCAGCTGCCTCTGCTGATCTTAAATACCTGTCTTGGAAAACAGCTTTCCTAGTAGCCATCACCTCTGCGAAAAGAGTTTCAGAACTTCAAGCTCTTTCCGTAAAGCCCCCTTATTTGGTTTTTCATCAGGATAGAGTGTGCCTCAGGACCAATCCATCCTTTTTACCTAAGGTGGCCTCAGAAACCAATATCAATCAGTCCATCAATCTCCCTGTTTTCTTCCCTAATTATCGAAATAAAGGAGAATACAAGCTGCATTCATTAGATGTGCACAGGCAGCTGCGTTTCTATATTCATGGGACTGCTGGTCACAGACAATCTGATCAGCTGTTAGTCTCCTTTTTTAAATTCAATTTAGGTAAAGCTGTTTCGAAGGTCACCTTATCACACTGGATTTCCCAATGTATCCGTCTAGCTTATGAGGCTTCTGGGAGGCCCACACCTCAAAGGGTCCGTGCTCACTCCACTCGTTCCATATCTACTTTTACTGCATTCAGATCTAGAGTCCCTTTGGATGATATTTGCTCGGTAGCCACTTGGGCCTCATCTCATACCTTTATTCACCACTACAAGCTGGACGTCACCTCCAGAGGTAGAGCATCCTTTGGCTCCGCAGTGCTCCGGAACATCCTTCCATGATGGCCGCCCAAGATTCAGGTAGCTGAGGACTCTGTCCCAGAGGTTGCTGACAAATGAAGTCCCTAATTCAGATTAAGAAGTTATGTACTCACCATAATGTTCCATCTGAGTAGGTGTCTTCATTTGTCTGCAACCACCCCCCCTCCTTCCCCCTGGCCTTCAGAAGAATTAGATCATAGTATTATTCCTGCCTTTTCCTTTTTGGGATACCTTTTCAGGTATATAGGAGGGCAAACTTGATCTGAGGTCAATTGGGGTTGGCAGGGGATTATGGGTGAGAGGAGGAGCTAGGATCTCAGATCCATAGCTGTATAAATAATTGCCGGCTCGGATCCAAGACCCACAGGTTGCAGACAAATGAAGACACCTACTCAGATGGAACGTTATGGTGAGTACATAACTTCTTATTTTCAAAAGGAGCCATTCAGCCTGTCCCCGCAGACCAAGTAGGATTAGGGACTTATTCTAGATTCTTTTTGGTGCCGAAAAGAACAGAGGACCTGAGACCAATCTTGGATCTCAGTCAATTGAACCTTCATGTACAAAAGTCCAAGTTCCGCATGGTCACCTTACAGTCAGTACTCCCTCTGTTAGGGAAAGATGTGTGGATGTGCTCCGTCGACCTCAAAGATGTTTACTACCATATCAAGATGGACAGGGCATCGAGAAGTCATTTACGCTTCCGGCTGGGAGCCAGTCATTTTCAGTTTAGCGCTCTGCCCTTTGGTCTCACACAGCCCCCAGGGTGTTCACCAAATGCATGGCAGTGATAACTGCTCACTTGAGACTTCAGGGATTCCAAGTGTTTCCGTACTTGGACGACTGGCTCCTTTCTGCCACCACCAGGCATCTACTGTTACAGACCAGGGATGCCGCCATTACACTGTGCCAATCATTAGGAATTACTCTAAATTGGAAAAAATCTGCCTTGTTGCCCTTGCAGCATGTCACTTTTATCGGCGCCGAACTAGATACGATGCTCATGAGAGCCCTCTTACCAGAAGAGAGAATTCAGGCTCTACAACAGCATGTCTACACCTTACTACCATTGAGGAAGGTCAGGGCAAAAGTGGTCCTCAAGTTATTAGGGACCATGGCTGCCATGATCATGCTAGTTCCCCTTGCCAGACTACACATGAGGGTTCTTCAGTGGCTGCTTTTCGCCCAATGGTCACTGCAGCATCTCCCACACTCCCATTTTATTCTGATTACGGACACGTGCAAGTGGGATCTACACTGGTGGCTTCAGGCCAGCAATCTCCGTGGGCAAGCCCTTTGTCCCATCTTCTCCAGTTGCCGCGGTGACCACGGATGCCTCCCAGATTGGGTGGGCGGGGGGCATTATCTTGGCAAGACTGTCCAAGGCACGTGGCAGGATCACGAGACCCATTTACATATCAATGTCTTGGAGATGAGAGCAGTGCTGTTCGCGTTGTAAGCACTTCAGAGCTCTCTCCCTCTATGGACAATTGCAATCCACTCAGACAACATGTCAGTGGTGTGGTACCTGAACAATCAGGGAGGAGCCAAATCATACCCCCTTTGCAGAGAGGCACTTCGAGTTTGGCAGTGGGCGGTGTCTTCCCTACACTTTCTAGTTGCAATGCATGTACCGGGGAAGTCCAACGTGATTGCCGACAGGCTGAGCAGAGCTATCCTAATGCCCCACAAGTGGTCCCTGAACAATTATGTTGCGGAAGAGATATTCCACAGATGGGGCTCAGCCTTGCTGCGATCTATTTGCCAGCCCCCTCAATGCCAAATGCAGTAGCTACTTCACCCTTATCCCCCGGAGGGGGAGACACCCAGAGATGCTCTGGCTCAAGATTGGCCCTCCGGTCTTCTCTACGCCTTTCCACTGTTACCCCTGATATCAAAGGTCATTCAGAAAGCACAGTCTGTGGGGAGCAAAATAATCCTCATTGCCCCACATTGGCCTCATCAGATTTGGTTTCCCTTCCTTCAACCCTATCTAATGGACAAGCCCTGGATTCTGGACCCAGTTCCAGATCTGCTGACTCGTATGCTAGGACAGTTCCATCCTTCCATCCAGACCCTCAGGTTGACAGCTTGGCTGCTCCAGTTCCGTCCTTAGTCAGGCTTCATGATTTTTCCCCAGAAGTGGTCCATATTCTATCATCTTCCCACAAGCCTTCTACCAGGAAGATTTATTCTAGTAAGTGGAAGATATTTTCTATTTGGGCCTGTGAGAGATGAATTGATCCTTATACAGTGCCTATTTCGGCAATTTTGGAATTTCTTTCTCAACTGTTTAGTCAAGGTTCAGCTAGCTGCGGCAAACATTAAAGTGCAATTGGCAGCAATTTCTACCTTTCACGTTGTTAATGAGCCCAACCTTATGGCTCATAGGCTTTGTAGGGCTTTTATGAGAGGGACATTGTTACTCCGACCTTCAGTCTTTGATCCATTGATGCCATGGGACCTCAATTTTGTACTACAGAAGCTCACCTCCGCTCCCTTTGAGCCCACAGCTATGTGTGACATTAAATTCTTGTCATGGAAGACAGTATTCTTGGTAGCCATAACTTCAGCTAGGTGGGTCTCTGAACTCCAAGCATTATCGATTAGACCACCTTATTTAGTGTTTCACAAAGATAGGGTCTTCTTAAGAACCAACCCTTCTTTTGATGTCCTTCATGGATGCATCTGCAGTCATAACAAGTGGGTTGTCCTGTCGTCAGGCAGCCCTGCAGTCGGCCGGATTCCAGTCGGGTCCGGCCCGGCTGATGTCGCACTCACCCGGCGTCATCTCTGTTGGTCTTGGTATATAAGCATCAGCATTTTCCTCAGTCTTTCTTGCGGCGTGAAGCAGAAGCTGTTTTACTTCTACCAAATACTACTTGAAGACTTCTAAAGCTAAGTTACGGGGACTCTTTCTTGCCTCAGCCGATGTCAGAAAAAGTTAACAATTGTTTAACCTGTGGGAAACAAATACCTCATAAAGATTTCCACTCTTACTGTCTGCCTTGTTTAGGCCCAGCCCGCGACGTAGCAGCCTGTTCGCCTGTGCCTCTTTCAACCCGCGGCGACGCTTAGGCGCGTCGGTCGGAGTTACAGAGAACAGTTTTTCGATTTGATTTTTTGTACATGCCCGCGTCGATCCTCCGACTACCTATCTACTAAAATAAAGATAGAAAGACAGACCCTTTTCGCGGTCCTTGCCAACGGTTAAACGAAAAACCAATGACAAAAAACGGTTCGGGAAAACTGATCAAAACGAATCAAAGTACAGCTGAACCTATTCTTACAACTGAGGCCCTGCTACAACTCTTGAATCGACCTCAGAACTTTTACCCACGGTGGTTGACTTATCAGACACCATCCCCTTGGATGACTCTACCCCAGCAGCAGCCATGTCCATTAAGGCCTTCGCCAGGGCTAAAGCAGCCAAAACTACTAAAACAGTGCCTGTTAAACCCCCACATCCAGGCCCTCTTCTAGCTCTCAAATGCTTTCTTTGGCAGAAGATTTAATTTCTTTAATTAGGGATCTCAATCTCACCCAGACAGGGCCTCTCAGCCCCCAGAGAAGAGACCTAGGCAGAGCCTCCTGAGCCAGTGTCTTCTGATGATTCTGCTGATGAATCAGACATAACTGACCAGCCAGAGGCTCCTTCTCTCAATTTGAAGATTCTGATGCTGAAGAATCCATTCCAGCTGCTTCCCCCCCAGAAGATTTCTCCTTTGGGGAATCCTTGCATGCCATGCGAGAACAGTTCCATGGCAGCAACAGGATTTTTCAGACTCCAGAAAAGACTTAGGACCTTTCTGCACCTCCCACAGGACAGGGCCATAGGTATACGTCCTGTTCTCTCTGTGGTGGATGATGCTTTCAATGATGTTTGCTCGCTCCAGACCAGCCCTGCCAAACCAGACAGATTTTACAGGGTGCCAGATACTCATCACCACCTTTACAAGGCCCCACTTGCAGACCCAGAAACTATATCCCAGGGTCCCAAGGCAGTAGCAGCGACCATAGCTAAAACCCTATTCCTTCTGAAAGGAAGCAAGGTCATTAGACAGATTGGGTAAAAGGTCTACACTTCAGCTACTCTCTCAGCTAGAGCTTTAAACTGTCAGTTTCACATGATACAATACCAAGAGTTTATGCTCGATCAGTTAACTAAAAACTAACCACAGATGAATCAATATGTATTAGAGATGGTAAATAACATACAACAGGTTAGCAACCATTCCTTAAAATGTGGCTATGATGCACTGGAGGCTTCATTTAGATCAGCCCATGACAGGCACAGTGATAAGAAGGCATGCATGGCTAAAGGAACAAGTTTTACCGATCATGTTAAAAGCTAGTTTGCTAGATGCTCCTATGGACAGACAAGTTTGTTTTACACACCTGCCCAGCAGGGTTATGAAGAAAATGGAAGAGAAGGCAAAATCTGTTCAAACTGTTAAAGATTTCTTGCAGGTTCAACCCCAAGGTTTAGCAGGAACTGGCCTGCCAAAATTGGTCCTTTCCTGACTCCACAAAATTTCAAAGGAATAGGCGTCCCAGAGGCAGAAACCAATCCAGAGGAGGTGCCTACAGAGGCGACAGTGGCAAGGTAACAACAGAGCACAGCCACTGCCACTACATCAGCACAACCACAGTGACTTAATCGGAACAAATAGCAGCTAGTTAACCTTATTTTCAAAGAACTGGCACTACATAACAAATTTTACAAACCATAGATCAAGGTTACGGTTTCACTTCCACACTTTACCAGTCAAAGAGGAATGCCAAATCTCCAAATCAAAAACAGAGGCTCAGCTGTGGAAAGAGTGCCACAAACAGAACAAAGGAAGGGGTTTCTTCCAGACTATTCCTAGTTCCAAAGAAAGGAAAAAGTTGGAGACCAATTCTCTGTCCACCTTAAATACATACATCATTGTCCCAAAATTCAAAATGCTGACCCTACAGCAACTTCTTCCATATGCTGGCAAAGGAGTCTTGGCTGTACTAGATCTCAATCTCAAGGGCATACCCATTGACCAATCTGCAGAAGATACCTTTTCTTGCAGGATCTCAATTCTCAGCATTGCTTCACAAAATGGGACAACAAAAGCAAGCTGACAGCGGTACAAAAAAGGGTTATTTACTTTACAAGGGACTGGATATCAGTCAATTTACAAAAAAGAAGGCTGGCTGATATCAAAAAAAAGGAGGACATTCTTGTGGACACAGTACAGCAACAGCAATTCTACTTCCTGACAAAAAAAAAAAGAAAAGACTTCTTGCTTTTGGGCTTTAAAAAACTGAAATTTATGGTCCCAACACAGACACAGTCTAGAAACAGAAATCACTAATTCCATGCTTAAAACAGGAGAGTTTGGTGGGCTCAGGCATGCCAGCATGCCAGTCAGGCCTACCCTTTACAGTTGTCAACAAAGCCAGACCATCCAGGCAGCAACTTCAGACCCAGAGGGGGGGGGGGGGCCATGGACAACAAATGCGTGATTATTGTGACAGGATCAACTTCACCCTCACATCAAATCTAAAAAAAAAAAGCGGTAAAACTGGCAATCAAAGTTCAAAAAATTTCTCTTCTTTTCCAGTTGATGATAGGGATATGATACACCACACACCACAGGTACATCAAACAACAACAACAAACAGGGAGGCATTCATTCATACCCCCTATGCAGAATGACGGCCCTGGCCTGGCACTACAACAACACACAGACACATATTACAGGCAATATTTGTATACTCTAGCAGAGCAGACATATTAAGCAGAACCACTTGGGATGCCCAGATGCCGAAGAATGGACGGATCTTCAAGACATCTCTCAACCATCAAAGAATCAATCACCAGCTCAAAGAGGTGTCAAACATAGATATGCCTAACATTCTCTCCATCAAGATACATGCATCAGCTATTTCAGCAGAATACCAGACCTACAACACCTGTCATGGAAAACTGCTTTCCACCAAGATAGAGTGTCTTTCAAACAGACAATCTCCAATCCTCCTATCCATGAAGGACATAGTACAGTTTTGTACCTACCATGACAACCCACTTGTTATGACTGCAGATGCTATCCAGTTCGGACATCTACATTTATGGTAGGTACAAAACTGTACTTTCCAAAGGTTGCCTCTGTTGTCAATATCAACCAATCCATTGAGTTGCCTGTGTTTTTTCCTGAATTCTCCAACAAGGCAGAATTTAAGTTTCATCAGCTGGATGTTCACAGACAATTGCGTTTCTATTTACATAGGATGAAAGATTTCATGAAATCAGATTAAATGTTTGTCTCATTTTCAGACACTAGACTTGGGGTTCTGGTTTCTAAGGTAACCTTGTCTCACTGGATCTCCGATTGCATCTCATTTATTTATGTTTCCAATGGCAAAGAATTACCCTTTAAAGTGAAGGCTCATTCTACACGATCTGTGGCTACCTCAACTGCGTTTCAGGCTAGGATGTCTATGGATGATATTTGTGCTGCAGCAACATGGGCTTCACCTCATACCTTTATTAGTCACTACAAATTTGATCTTTTCTCTAGAAGCAGATCTTCCATTGGTTCCACTGTGCTCAAAAGTATTTTTCACTGAGCCACCCAAGATCAAGGTGCTAGGGACGCTGTCCCATGGGTAAGAATGAAGGCGAGATTGGACTACATAACATCAAGAAGTTATATACTCACCATAATGTTCGATGTATGTAGTCCATCTCGCCTTACATTCTTACTAACCCTCCCTCCTGGAGGACCTGGAGGTATTTGTGAAATGAATACATTTATTTTTACTGAGGATGAGGTAACTTGGAAGTGTAAGAAAGTATTTGTAAGCATTTGACTCTAAGTCTCAGTTTAGTTACTGTAGTTTATTTAGAAGAAAATTAAAAAATGACCATATAGATTTTAATGGTAGACCCCACCATAATAACCTCTGTTCATTTGCTATCATGATAAAGTAAAATGTATTCAGTCAGCAGAATAAGAAAGGGTTGCAAAGTTGAGATTTGTATAGCTTGCAGAAAGTTTTACAGATCATACATCATTGCTAAAAGATCAGGAATAACCATCTTAAAATCTGCTTTATTTTTTGTACAGTGCTAGTCATGATATGCAACCATTTGTACTTGTAAAAAAAACTAGGATCAAACTGATCACTTTCTAGACTAATTCTTTTGAATTCACCCAATGCATTTTAATCACTGAAACATGTAATGACGTGAGTTAGATGAAGTTTCTTTTTAAGGTAGTTATGATGCTTTATACTATTTACATTCTTAAATTATTCCCCTAATAATTCATAGTGAGTAATTGTTGACAGCAAAGTAGCTCATATTTTGATTTAATTGTATGCTGTTTTTTTAATAGGTTATCAACATGTATGGAGAGCTTATAATGGATGCTGTACCTGATACAGTAAGTACAAATATGTATGTGGGCATATAGTTACTTGTGGTATATTTTAACCTATGTAATGTGGAAAACCTGCTTGTTTAAGGATTGGCTACAAAACATTTTTTCCAGAGGCTTTTCAGTCACTACTGCAGTGACTTCCCGTGTAAAGAACAAAGATGAATGCATACGTATAAACTTCATAATTTTATGCTGTAATGTCATTACTAGATATCCGACATCTGCTGGATACATTTGTCTTGCCTGCAGAGTTCTGGTACCAAAAGGATGTGCAATGGGTATCCTTTGACATTATTTTTTCATAGTATTTAAGATGTAGCAGAATGTGCTTAACTTGACAGTTTTTGATGCACTCTTTTCCTAAAGACATAGTTTTATGTTTAATTTTTCATCTGCCATTTTATTTACTGAAAAAGATTTGTTCTGTCTAACTTTTGCAGCCCTTTTGATTTGCTGCATACAAGTGTTCCTCTTCTGCCAGTCACAACTCAGCATTATTTTCTTTGTCTCACACTCCTTGTCATAATGTGCTGTGGCATCATTTGTGGTTTACATAAGTGGGCCTGACCTATGAGCATTCTGTTTATCTGCTACTTGCATAGTTCAGCTGTCAGTCTTTACCACTTTCTGTGAAAAGCTTTTGCATTTATTGCATGAATACAAGCTCAGAAAGTGAGCCTGTCTCCCTTAAATTGCAAGCCAGAATATGTGCAACAGCATTGCCTTAATTGTCTTGTTGAATAGCATGATCCCAAAAGCTGTTGTATCAGTGATTCATCTCTTCCATCTACAGATGTCAGAGAAGTTGTTTCCTACTGTGGTGGCTGTTGTAATTGGTTCATGTGGAGATTGATGGAAGAGCCCTGTCATTCAGAACATATTTATAAGGGTCAAGAGCTTAGAAGTTGGGAAATAGCCTTTCCCTTCTAGAGGGAATTCCATTTCAGAAATGGCCATTTAGTCCTGGTAGATGCCAAACTCACCCATAACTAGCAATGACCGAGGTCTGCTCCTCTACTTCAATAGACAGTGAGGCACCCAAAGAATGTGCGTTCCTGATCCCACCATTAGCACAGTGTCTTAAAGTATGGGTTCTCTTCAGCCCCTGGGAGATTGGCTAAAGCTTGAAGGCTAATTTGTTTCTAGGGCCAGATTCTGGAATCAGCTGGCCATTAGATCAGTGTATTTAAGAAAAATAACTCCTAACCTAGGTTCTCCTTTAATGCCCTTCTGGCCCAGGTTAAGGACCTGCTGGGTTGTTTCATACTAGGTTTTTACATCTCAAGTTTTGGACATCAGAGAAATGCTTAGTGAAACATTGAGTCTCAAGTGTGAGATCCTATCCTTTAGGAATATGCTGGTAATGCCTGACATAGGCCTCCGTACGCTGCCTTTAGCAGGTGCACTTATAGGCATAGGTTCGCTCTTGCCTGATAACTGCCACATAACTTTGTATTTTTTTTTTTTTTTACCAATAATGGAACTTTAATTGAGCAAATGCCTGGAGCTCATATGTGGAAGATTGCTCTCATTCATGTTGCTCTGCAAAACCAGCAAACCAAGGTAGCTCAAAGTGGGTGAACCGAGCCTGCAAAAAGCAAACGAAAAAGCAAAAACAAATCTCGCTCAAGGAACTCCAGCCAATATATTATTTTTTAAATAAGGATAAACCGAATAAAAAAGCTATTTTATTCAGTTCTTATTAAACAATTACATATTGGTTGGATTCACTTTTAGACTGACTTTTTACTTTTATTCATATTGCTGTGAAGTCTGAAGATTGAGAGTCTTCTGAGGTTGAGAAGGGCATGATGTTCATGTTTCACTGTTGCAGTCATCACACTTGGGTTATCTGCCTGCAGGTAGCCCTCAGTCTGCCCGAATACCAGAGTCTTGGGATTTCTGTGTCGGATGCTGTCGCCTCTTCCATGACGTCAGGGGTATAAAACATGCAGCCAACGCCGTTACATCAGTCTTTCTTGCCTTGGAGGAGCCCGAAGCAGAAGCAGTTCGCAAGTGCCAGTTGGCCGCTTCCTGAACTTTTTGTTTTTCGAGTTTCAAACCTGAAGTCTTCTAAAGCCAAGTACCCCACTGGGGATCCTTTTTTCTTGTTATAACCGATGTTAGAAAAAGTTAACAATTGTCTTGCCTGTGGAAAGCAAATACCTCACAGAGATTTTCATTCTTACTGCGTCACCTGTTTAGGCCCAGACCACAGTGTTCCTCGCTGTTGGTTTTGTGCCTTGTTTAACACCCGAACCATTCGTCATGGGGTTGTCTTTGTCTCTAAATTCTTTCGCTCTCGTTCTCCGTATTCCAAAATGGCTTCGATAAGCCATCCATCTACCAGTCTTCCGAAAAAAATGTAAGGATAAAGATAGAAACAAACCGCATAGGTCCAAAACTGCAGATGACGTTTCCGTTAAGCTAGTCGCCAGTCCGCCTTCGCAGCCCCTGATACCCGCTTCTACAGATTCGCAGGCCTCTGCTGAGACCCATTCAGTGTCCGGTATGCTGCAAGATGCTTCTTCGACTATGGAACCTGCAGATGTCTCTACCTTGGATGGGTCCGGAGCCGCTGTGCAGGCACTGGCTGCTGAGGGTGTATTCCAACCTCCCGATGTTCGTATTAAACCAACAACTTCATTTTTAGCTAAAACTACCGAGTTTCTCAGGCCCAGATTTCGCACTACACCTAGAAAACCGAAGACCAAAGTGCATGCTTAAGCTCCCATGCCACAAAAACAAATGCTTAGAATGGCGGAAGACCTTATTACTCTAATTAGGGGAAAGCCAGCCTTCCCCTGCTAAAAGACAAAGAATTGAATTTCCTTCTGATTCTACAGACCAGGAGTCCGATGACTCTGACCTGAGTGATTACCAGGACATATCCTTATCTACCTGTGAGGATTCAGATGCAGAGGATTACATTCCCTCTGCCTCCCCTCCAGAGGATTTTTCTTTTGGTGAAACCTTGCATACCTTAAGAGAGAGCATTTCTACTGGGAATGCCAGGACTATACTCGGTCCAAAAAGAGACTCAGAGAATTCTTAGATTTGCCCCAGCACAGGCCTCTAGCTATACCCCCTGTCCTGGATATTGTAGATGTCTTCATGGAATCCAGTCTTACTCCCGACACATTACCACCAGCCCCTTGGAAACCTGACAGGTACTGCAGAGTGCCTGACTCACACAAATTTCTCTTTAAGAATCCTACTGCGGATCCAGAGACCATTTCCCAGGGACCTAAAGGCATTAAGGCTACTACAGCCAGAAACCCTACCCCTTCAGACAGGGATTCCAGAGCTTTAGACAGATGGGGTAAGACGGTATATACCTCTGCAACTCTTGCCATTAGGGCTTTGAATTGGCAGTTTCACAAGTTGAAGTACCAGCATCATGTTATGGAACTAATTAAACAAAAAATGGTGTTACTTCCAGATTGTGCAGAAAATAAAGATTTACAAGAGTTAATGCAAGTTAGTAAACATACTTTGCAGTGTGGGTTTGATGCTTTAGAAGCATCTTGCATGGCTGCTGTCACTGGGTCTGCACTGAGAAGGCATGCTTGGCTGAAGGAACAAATGTTGCCAGACCATGTCAAAGCTAAATTACTAGATGATTCATTAAATCAGGATTGTTTGTTTATCACAAAAGCAGAAGTAGTTCTTAAAAAGATGAAGGAAAAAGCAAAATCTATGCAAACTGTCAAAGATTTCTTACCGGTGCAGCCACCTAGATTCAGTAGGCACTGGCCTTCTAAAAACTGGTCCTTTCCAGTCCCTCTCAGGCCTTTTCAGTCCAAACCCAGGGAAAACAGACCACCAAGACTACAGTCTCAGGGTATGCAGAGATCTAAACAATGGAGTGCTCCCACCTCAAAAACAGGGAGTGGTAAGCCACCCCCTTATGGAAAAAGTTCACAATGACTTCTCAATCATCCTTTCCAGCCATGCCCAATACTTGCACCTCTAGGAGGAAAGCTCGCCCTTCATGCAAAAAACTGGATGTCCATTACTCAGGACCGATGGTTTCTAAACATGGTATCCCAGGGATACAAATTCTATTTCCACTCATTGCCAACCCCAAGCGGGTTGCCAGATCTTACTCCAAACCAGTGGGCAAAGGCTCAAAAGCAAGTACTTTCCCTTCTCAATATCAGGGCTATTCAACCTGTTCCACTAGAACGAAGGGGACAGGGTTTCTACTGCAGACTGTTCCTGGTGCCCAGAAAAGAGAGCTCTTGGCACCCAGTCTGAATCTGTCAATCCTCAACACCTTTCTGGTGGTCCCAAAATTCAGAATGCTTACACTGCAACAGCTTCTTTCTATGCTAGCCAAGGATGCCTGGTTAGTCACCCTAAACTTAAAAGAAGCTTATCTGCACATCCCCATAAGGGAGTCTTGCAGGAAATGTCTAAGTTTCAGGGCAGGATCTATGCACTATCAATTCTCTGAACTTCCCTTTAGCTTATCTACTGCGCCCAGAGTATTCACAAAGTGCCAGTCTCCAGCCATTGCATACTGCAGACAGAGAAATATTCAAATTTACCCATATTTGGATGATTGCCTGATTCAGGCGGACAGTCAGGAATTGCTACTTCAGCACCTATCATTTGTAAAAAGACTCCTAACTTCACTAGGGTACACCATCAATGAAAATAAATCACAACTGGTGCCCAGTCAAAAAGTTGTATTCCTGGGAGCAAGCTTGAACACAGCTTCCCAGATGGCATTCCTCACTCAAGAAAAACAGGTCTATTTGACTAACTACTTCAAACTAATGGCCACCAAAACCCAGCTATCTGCAAGGAAAATACTGCAAGCCGCAGGGTTCATGGCCTCATGCATCCTGCTAATTCCATATGCAAGACTGCATATGAGGAAACTTCAGTGGTACTTAAAAAGTCTCTGGTGTCAACATTCTCAGGACCTGGAAGCAGGGATTCCTATCATACCTTGTCTAAGGGCAGAGTTCCTTTGGTGGGCAGAGGCATGCAACCACAACAAGGGACTTCCTTTCACTCAAACCCTTGCCACACAAACTCTGACAACAGATGCATCAGAATATACATGGGGGGCTCACATGGCAGGCAACTGCATTCAAGGCAAATGGAGGCCAGGACAAATTCCCCTGCATTCTGCATATCAATCAAAAAGAGATGTTAGCTGTACAGAATGCTCTGACAGCCTTCAAATTACCTTATTCCAGGACAGCTCCTGATAAAAACGGACAACACCACAGTTATATGGTACATAAACAAGCCGTGGGGAGCTCATTCCTACTCACTCTGCAGGTTAGCCATGGCCCTGTGGAACACAGCCTTGAGCAACCAAGTACACCTGCAAGCTAAATTCCTGCCAGGCAAACAAAACTCACTGGCAGACGATTTAAGCAGAAATCTACTGGACCCACACGAGTGGAAACTGGAACTCAACTCATTCAAACTTCTAATCCAGAGGTGGGGGACACTGGAGGTGCGACCTCTTTGCCTCCACCCAAAACCACCAATTGAGAAAATTTTGCACCAGGAATCCTCACAGCAGAGCCTGGAAGGTGGATGCCCTATCCTTTACATGGGAAAACCTCTCAATTTATGCCTTTCCTCCTCTGCCCCTCCTCTCAAAACTACTACTCAAGATCAAACAGGACAGGCCAAGGACAATCCTTATTGCCCCAGACTGGCTATGCCAACACTGGTACCCATTCCTATGCAGCCTGACAGCAGTGCCACCCTGGCACCTACATCATACACCTTCCCTGCTATCTCAGCAGGAGGGACATATTTTGCATCCACAGCTGCAAATCCTAAACCTTCCAGCCTGGATTATCCCCTGAATACACCACCAGCAACCCTCAGCAAACAGGTGCTGGACATCATCCTTGTACCAAGAATGCCTAGTACTAGGAAATCCTATACTGAAAAGTGGAAAAGATGTTGTTCTTGGAGTCACTCTCAAGGAAAGGACACAGTTGTGCCCACCTTACCTCAATTCCTTGATTACCTAGCAGAGCTGCCCCACAGAGGCCTATCCTTCTCATCCATTAAGATTCATGCATCTGCCATCTCAACTCATTACAATACTGAGCCACCTCTCTTTTCTCACCCTCTCATCAAACAGTTCCTGAGAGGAGCTAACAATTTAAGGCCCCCTAGGAGAGCTCCCACCCTGGCCTGGGACATTAACTTTGTACTGGAGAAGCTCACGCTTCCCCCTTTTGAACCCGCTGCTTCAGCAGAGTTAAAATCCCTCTCTTGGAAAACAGCCTTACTTCTAGCCATCACTTCAGCAAGAAGAGTGCCTGAGTTACAGGCACTGATGGCTGTGGAACCCTAAATTATTTTCCATGCTGACAGTGTTTCCCTCAGGGCTAACCCATAATTTATGCCCAAGGTGGTATCCAGTGTGGCTTTAAACCAATCCATCCATTTGCCAACCTTTTTCCCTAATCTTCAGAATAAAGGGGAAAGGATCCTGCACTCCTCGGGCATGCACAGACAGCTCAGGTTCTACCTTGACAGAACTAAACCTTTCAGAAAGTCTGACCAGCTGCTAGTCAGCTTTGCTACAGGGGCAGAGGGTATGGCCATTTCAAAGCAAACCATTTCCAAATGGATAGCACACTGCATCCATGTCTGCTACAAGCACCATGGAAAACCTACCTCACAGGGGATCAGAACTAATTGCAATAGGGCTACCTCAACCTCTACAGCATTTCTCAGGGGAGTCTCTACCAGGGACATCCTGAAAGCTGCAACCTGGAGTTCTGTACACACCTTCACCAAGCATTACCACTTACCTATTTTTTTCTAAATCCAGAGCTGGATTTGCTACAGCAGTCTTACAAGGCCTGCTAGCCAGCCCTAATACTTATTGACTGCCTCCACCCTTCCTCAGCTTTGGGAATCAACCCAAGTGTGACGACTGCAACAGTGAAACACAAAGAACATAGTACAGGTGTGTACACTTACCATAAATGTAGATGTTAGAGTGTATTCACTGTTGCAGTCCTGTTTTTCCTCCCTCCAGCCCCCTGACTTTCTCTGTCCTTTCTACCTATCCTCTTTATGGCAGGGGTATGTACTTTTTACTGGAGGTGTTCCACACCATTTATTAGCTTCCTATTTTTGTGGGCTTCTGACATTTGGGCCAAGAAAAACTGATGTAATAGCTTCGGCTGCATGTTTTATAGCCCTGACGACCTGACGTCATGAAATAGGCGAGAGTATCTGACGCAGAAATCCCAAGACTCTGGTATTCGGGCCGACTGAGAGCTTACCTGCAGGCAGATAACCCAAGTGTGATGACTGCAACAGTGAATACACTCAAACATCTACATTTATGGTAAGAGTACACAACTGTACTTTCTATTAACTGAGTTGCCCAGCTGTGTTGGGACTTTTCAGTGGAGTCATTGTAAAACAAAAGGTGGTATGTAGAGCAGTTAACATAGTGTGGAACAATTTTGCAGAGCAGTTAACATAGTGTAGAACAGTTTTGCAGTGAAAGTGCAGTAGCTGAATAGAAATGCAATAGCATAAGTATAATGTAGACTAATTTATTCATTTATATGTGAGATAAAAAAAGCAGAATAGTCAATATATGCAGAAAAATATATGATGATTATGTACATGTTGTTGTGTCTTTCGGCCTTTCCCGGTTAGGGGTCGCCACAGCGGAACTCCGGTCTGCTAATGATTGGCAGTAGATTTTTACATGCCGAGTTGCCAGCTCTGACGCACAACCTTCAATGAAGGTACGCCCATTCACGCACGTCTCCACACAGAAGACGCTGTAACTGAGAATCGAAAAGGACGTCTTACTGTGAGGCGACAACGCTACCGCAGCAAAAAAAGTTCATGTTTTTAATGATTAACTTGTTGCAGTTTCATTGATAGAGGTAAGAGACAGCAAAGCAGTACCTTCATAACAATTAATGTTGAGCCCTCCATGAATTAAAAATGCACCTTGATTGTCTAGTACAGTCATTCAATTTTGTTTTCTAATTTCAAATGGAAGACCGTTGTTTCTACCATGAAGAAAGGAATGTTGTGGTATTGAATTTAAGAGAAAAAATTAGTATGGGAACAGTGAAGGTACTGGTAATTTGAGTTTGTGATATATAGAGAGAGCCAGGTGTAGGCTTATCGGAGTAGCTGTAGTTCTGTTTCCTGGAAGCAGCTATGAAAGCAAACCTTGCATGTTTGTAGTCAGTTTTAGGAATTTCTAGTAGCAGCAGATAGAACTAGTACTATATTACTGACCCCTGAAACAGTTTGGAGATGATGTTAGAGGAGCGACCAGTTTATATAACTAGCTGAGGATGGAAATTCTTGATTTAGTGAAGGGGACCCTATGACTTGATTGGATTTATTGTCAGGACAACATCAAGATCTAGAGCATTGTCAGGTGTAATGCTGAGATACTTTGTGTGAGTGCATTATGGATGCATTCTGCTGTTAGTGGAGGTAAGTTAAGTAGAAGTTCAGTTGTAGCTGATGAAGAATAGTATGTATTTGCCTTTTTATTTATTTTTTCTCAAGATAAGGTAAGAGTTTTTAAGCTGGAGTTCAACGTGCAATACAGCTTAGACAATGTATAGTGATTTATACTTGGAGAGCAAAGCTGTATGTTGTACCTCAGTGAGTTTGGAGTTTATTGTATGAACTGAGTAGGACAGAGATGGAGCTTTGGAAGTACTCCTTTAAAGTCAGAGGAGAATGAATTGTTCAGTTTCACCCTTCACTTACAGTTTAAGTAACTTCTGATAGATTTGAATGCATTATGTACGAATACAAAAATGAGTGTATGTATTGAATGTATGTGTGTCATAAAAGTAGCTTTACTTACTTTTTTGTTTTTATATGTCATTCTTGTTTATATTAAAATGTATTTTAAATGCACATTAAGTGAAAATAAAATCAGAAGCCAAACCCGTATCACAGCTTTTCACTTTACTTAATAGGCAGTTGGTCCATTGAAGTTGGCAAATGCTCTCTTAAAAGCTGGTAACATATTAATACAGTACAACCGGCCAATATAAACTAACTTCCAAACCCATCTGTTGCTTGACTTTTCATCTGATATGTGGCAGGCAGTAGTAAAGTTGGCCACCTGGTGACATAACAAATATGTTAGGGCCAAGCTGCCCTATGCTACTAAGTCCTCTTTGGGCAAAATTTAGAAAAATATAAACTTTTTCTATCTTAAAAAAATATATATGCATTTGGCTTTAGTCCTAATTCTGGCCTAAATAGTTATTTTTATTTTTAAACATCTTTAGTAAATCAGGTTTTAGACATGACATATTTACACATACATTAATAGAAAAGCAAACAAACATAGCATAACATAGCAAAGGTAACATTTTTTTTCATGCAGAATATGCATTTTTTTTAACCATTATCATTCACTCCAACTTTATATAAATTGCTCA